>NC_138822.1:57065828-57278174 GCF_965178545.1 Coloeus monedula
TGAATAGGAGCCTGAAGGTTACAGTGGTCTGGCACAACTTACCAACTGTACTAAAAGCAGCAATGTTTTGAAAAGTTGTGCTACCTATTCCTAAAGCTTACTCTCAAAGGTCTTGTTTGAAGACCTCGGTGTGCAGCAGATATTTTGTAATTAATTTTTTCAATACCAAGTCTCTCAGATATGCTTTCAGAGAAAGTGTGGTATCTGTGTCCAACATGGTTTATTTTTTTATTAGCTAGTTTATTTAGGTTTTTAAAAAACTGTCTCTAAGCTTAATATGTTTTGCAAGCAATTTAACACACCTGTTGAATTTTAAAAAAACAAGCCAAACTAAACCAAACCAAAACAAACAAAACACATTCCCTGCCTTAAGCTGATGTGAAAAATGTTATATCTTCAAATCATTAATGCTTGACAAGAAACATACATTACAAGGCTATTTTCTGAACTACAACAGATTTAAAATACAGTTATTCCTCTCCTCAGTGCATCTTGAGTAACATCTCTTTGGAATTCTGCAAAAAATCCTCAGCTGTGATTTAATCTAGAGAAAAATATGGCGACTACCCTTAAAAAATTCTATTGTATAAAGAATTCATTGATTTTATGCTTGAAACCCTACACTAAATTATATATAAAATTAATTAATTATATTTTCAAGATACAGATCTGAAGGATCTTCATTCTTCAGATGTAGATCATTCTTCTGTAAATCCGAAGTATTTCTTGTTCAGCAGTTTAAGCAGTTACTTTTTTGGTTGTGTTTCAACATTTCGCTCTGTGGCTTTTAATTTTCTCAATGTAGGTCAATGTAGATCACATGACTTATTTTCATGATGCTCATGTTTACTGTTTGATATTAGGGCAAAACTGTCTTAGTACATTTCACATGTTCGGCATCTGGCTCAAAAAAATCCAATGAAATCTTCAATATTTCTAGGCTGCCCCTGAGTAATATGCTTTAGTGATTTCTAGTTTTGATAACTGTTTGTTTTGTTATTATATTCTCACTATGATTTTAGGGACAGTTTTTCTCTTCCTTAAAGCAATACCTTAATTAAGACTGCACATGCACTGCTGCAATAGACAAATTCAGGTAAAATATTCCAGAGTTACCAGACAGGAACTCCTGAAAAGAGATTTTCCTTCAAAAATCTAGGATAATCAGCATCTGGGGCAAAAATTCTATGTTTTCCATGTACAGTCCATGAATGAAATGCATATTTTACTCTATTTTGAACTTTTATTCTGATAGATATCATAAACCACCATCTGGCTCTTTAGTGCCACTAAAGGTTTTGTAGAAAATTGTGGTAGCCCCTCCCTTTATTTGTCTATTAGTATTTTCTAATTTTTATCTCTTCCATTCACAACAATTCTTATCATTAAGATTTTTCCTGACAACTAAGCTGACATCCTCATAAATCAGCTCTCTAAGACTTCCAAATCTTATCTCTGAGGGATACACAATACTCTTTTATCTAATGTGATTGCCTTTTTTCCGCATGTGTACAATCACTGGCACTGACTATCCTCTCCCATTTCCACACCTGGTTAGTATGCTTGTCTCTTTCCCCAGCATCAGCTTTGTACCACCTAAAGAGCAGCTTGGGGCCAAGGGCAGCTTGTTTTAAGCTGAGATAATAGTGATATCCTGCAGCTGAGAAAACTGATTAGTTCCTCTGTGCCTCACCTATTAGGCAATCACTTATCTCTGAAGAAACTATTTCTTACCACAGAGAAATTTAACTTCTCTAACAGCCTCTTGTATTGACCTTGTTGACTTCCCACTGGGGTCTTAATAAAAACAACCCTCTAGTCCTCTCCTACCACTCGGATTTTACTCTCAGAACTAATGAAGTAATGAGACGGAGATGTTATCAACATTTGGAAGTTTGACCCTTGACCTTCTCTAATGGAGGAGATTTTGATGTTGGTACTCCATTTTGCTGCTACATTTTGGTGAAGAGAGAAATCACAGAATCCCGGAGTGGTTCAGGGTGGAAGGGCCCACAGTGGGTCATCTGATCCAACCTCCTGCTCAAGCAGGGTCATCCCAGAGTGCATGGCACAGGATTTAATCTAGACAGTTTTTGAATATCTCCATGAGAGAGACTCCACACCCTCTCTGGACCATCTCTTCCAGTACTCAGTCACACACACACTAAAGTCCTTCCTCATATTCAGGTGGAACTTCCTGAGCATCTACTGCTGTCTGTTTAGATCTGATATTTAAATATCCTTTGACGGTTAGTTAGAATATAAAGCAGGGTTCAGAGTTTAATTCTCTCAGCCTCCAAAGGCTTGTGCTCACCCTTATTTTCAGTTTGTTATGTGTCCAACCAAAGGTGAAAGGAAAAAACTACAGTACTTAAATATTTCACTTTTGCTTCAGCACAAACAGGATGAAAAAAAAGTTAGAGACATGGTGAATTCGTTTTTTGTGGAGTTTTTGTGGGGTTTGTGGGTTTTTAAATTATTTTGTTTTGGGTTTTTTTCTTCCTTCTCATTTGATTGTGTATTAACTCTGAGAAGGATTCAAAGGAAAAAAAGGCAAGATCGATAAATCGTTACAATTCTCTAGGAAAAGAAAGCCTGAAAAAAAAATACTGCTGTGAGTTTAAATAAGTTTTCCATTTTGTTTGGAAATTATCTGCTAGGGAGATAATAGAGAATTGGTACGAATCTCATGCCAAAACTACAGCTTTGGTGAACGTGCAACCCAACTTCTTCTCTAGGAAAGCAGCTGTGTTTAGTGGAGACAGTACCAGACCCTGGAGTGCTTACGGATCATTGATGCCTTCCAAGACTGCTTCTGCAAGTTGCATAAATTCCTTATGTTACAGATGCATTCTGAAGTTCAGCTATTAGTCCATTTACTTTATCCATTATAAACCATATAGTATAATATAAAATGGTTGAACTAACTCACATATTTGTATACCACATAACAAACTGGTTGAATGAGAGCTAGATAAAACATTATATTCTATCACAAAGTTTGCCTTTACTTGTGATATCTGATCTTTCCTGTAACTGCTGTATATTTATATTATATCCTAAGAATATTTTAAATAATATTCTTCTTTCTTTTTTATATTATGTTTTTCAGTTTACAGAATAACCTCTTCCAGATCACAATGTGCTTTATGTAGACATGCAGGGTCATCCTTTTCAGGCATTTGGAAAGGTCTTGGAGAAGTAATTTCTACATGACAGGAAGAAGAATAATTTTGTTATTTTGGTTGTTTTTTTCTGAAAACCTTATGTGGGACATGTTGATTAAAAGAGTTTATGGCATTTTTCACATTAATTTTGAAACAGCACAGTCATTACTAGTCTTTGGTATCAGTGGAGTTCTGGCTTATCAAACAATCTGTGGTTCTTTCAGGCATATTCTGGTCCTGACACATATGTGATTTAGAACTTAACTCCTCAACCTTCACTGTGTAAGACAGATGTTTCTTCATCTGTCATGTTAACATAAATGGAAAGTTCAGATTTGATTCATTATGGCAAGACATTCTAAAAACCTCCTTTTTTACTATAGAGTTGGAGACATAGATGAAGAAATCTCTGGAGGTGCCAAGTTGCATCACCAACAGAGACAAACAGTTAGTCTGTTGAAGCAATTTTTTTCTTTGTCTCCATTCAGGTTTAATGCTTTGTCAGTTTCAACTTCAGATCCTCCAATAAATGTCTCTCTGTCCTACCGTAGGCAACACAGCTGCCTGCTCCCCTTGAGTTCCAGTGAGTGCACGCTTTTTTTTTGGTGTTATTAGAAGGTGTCAATTGCCTCTAACCCTATTTCTCTTAGCAGACCCATTTAGGCCTCTGACAATCTTTTCTATTTCATTTTGGACAGGAGCTAAATATCATTCCAAGACATCTCAAGGCGTTTTCACTGAAAACATCACCATTTCAAAAAGCTCTGTACAATTCAAAGCTGAATATATTTTCTTCTTTTTTTTTTTTTCTAGTAAGTGAGCAGTGGAGCTGAAAAACTCGGCAGAAAACTCTTTTGTCTTTCCTGCTAATATCTATGGAACCTGGTTTGCAAGGTAAATATTCCATTTTAATTGACTGTAATTGTATACTATTAAAATTTCAAATGTCTAAAATGACCTAATAGTACCTCTAGGTTTTAATCTACACTTTTAGCAGTGAATTGTATTAGAATACTCTTACAACTTAAAATAAATGTAATTAGTTCCTCAGGAAGAAAGGAAAATACAGTAAGATCTAGGTTATTTGTGAGTTTCTGGGTTATTTCTGGGTTATTTCCATCAATCTGAGTGAAAGAACAATTCAGATGACTGTGAATGTATTTATTACGTCTATCTGTATTCTCTGTATTCTGTGTTTATTGGGAATGCTGTGTTTATTGGTGATTTTATTAGAAGGAAGACTAAAGGTGATTCTTGAGACCTTCAAGAATCTTATTTTTACAATCTTTATTGCTGTGAAGTTTTTAAAGTAAGAGATTCTTGTTCCTGCTCTTAAACATAGCTTTTAATAATGATATCTGAAAGATAGTCATGTTATATATTTGGAAAATCTAGTTTTCTAGAGTTCAGAAATACCTCAGGGAAGCTGGCTTGTTTTGAGAATTAATTGTGTTACTATGATTTTCTATGATTTTATTTTAATTCATTACTGTAGAAGGTTGCTGATTCTACCAGAAAAATTATGTTACCAAGAAAATATTACCCTGAATACCATCCTCAGCTTTTTTAAGGGTCTAGCTTTAATATTACATTTCCTTTTACAATTTTCTTGTCCCATCCCTGAATTTTATCTTTGAAGTTGTTTTAATTGTCTGCAGGAAGGAACATTCCTCTCCAGTCCTTTTTCCATTGACACTACCATTTTTCCTCTTTTAGACATGGTGAAAGAAAGTTTTCAAAATATGTCCTCTTATATGTTGTAAAGAATTGAACATCAAGCTATGCAAAAGCTGCTCCAAATTTATGCCGGGAAAAAGAATTACCCCCTCTTGACAGAAGTGCCACTAAGAGCTGTATGTTCAAGGTGGAAAACTGGGCCTTTTGAAAAATAAAATCAGTAGATTTCCTGGCACCTGGAACGGGGGAGTGAATATTGTACTCTTCAAGCTCATCCCCAAGGCTGTGCATTTTAATATATCATATTTTTTAAGAAGGGAGAGAAAAAAAAGTGACTCAGCCTTTGCTTGAGTGAAACCCTGCTATGAGATGGTGGGTGGTGATTGTAAAAACAAAAGTAGCATCATTTCTTTCAGGGCTCCTTCTGAGCATGGAAGACATTTGTAAATTAGAAAAAAAAAAGGAAAAAAAAGGAAAAAAAAGTATCAAAAAAGTATCTGGCCAGTTTTATCACCTTTTTTTTAACTACTAGAAATGGCAGAAAACTTCCAGTTTTGAGGAAGAGCCCAAAAGCAATGGTTTTTCATGCAGATAGTTAGGCACTGTACAATCCGATTTGTCAGAAAAGAGTGGGTGATGCTACATTTCAAAGTGGTGCTGGTGCAACTCCCTAGATGTCATGCTGTGTTACATAGGTTTCTTCTATCTTGAGTTTGCAAAGCCAGAAGAACTTGGAAAAACACTAACAGTCAGAAGTCCAACGGCTAAAGCTGTAATTTACAAGGGGTTTATCAAAACTTTCATGATTATGTTGAACTGTGTTTAATGGAAAGTTAAGAATGTACTTAAAAACTTGCAGAACTGGGATATATTTGGCTGAATGACAGCTAAAGAACTGAGAGTGAAAACGATGAGTAAAATTTCCAAAGCATCTGTAGGTGACCTAGCAGCAGGCTAAAGATGCTCTTTCTGCATCACTTATGATAATTTTGTGTCTTATGTACAATAGACATCACAAAAAATAATACAATGTTTTAAAAAATAATTGACAAAGAGCATTGAATTTTCTTCTAAATTACTATTATGACTTTTTATCCACAATAACCATTTCTGACTTACTGGGCCTCCTTTGACTGTATGTGTAATTAAATCTGAAGGTGCCATTGTTTCTAATGACTTATGTGCAATTTTTGGTATTGGCATTTCAATAGCAAAACACCAATATTCAATTTGGAGTTAGCAATAAGTCACTGCCAGTGAGAACAGACTAATGTATCTTTATGATGATGAGCTTGTATGGGGTAATGAGATGTTTTTATTCAAACAAAAGGGTAGGTTCAGAGTTGTAATTTGAAATTCTATTTTTAAAAAAGGTTTGAGGAATTATTGGAAGTAAATTGTCTTTCATTCTGTCTTTTGTTTTCATGCTTCTGAAAAGATTCATTACTGCCTATTCAACTTGTTTTCCTAAAATTCTTGTGGTGAATTTGGGATGCGCAGTGCATAACATCTGTGAATTTCCATAAGATGAGGATGTGAAAGTTTTCTCTATACTTTTCATTTGATGTTAAAATCCTCCCTGAGTAGGTTTTAGGCATCTCAAGAATGTTTCTGTCTTTACTGATCTAGATTATACTAAGTGCTGCTGTAAAGCATTATATCCCAATAGGTGTAATGGCTCTTTCTATTTCAGAAAAAAAAAGGAAAAAAATAAGAGATTATTTCATTTGTGCATGTCAATACACGTTTTTCTTTGCAAAAGAGGAAAGATCATACTATTGGAAAAACTGAAATTTTTCAAGTGAGTAAATATTATACATTTTTGTGCCTGGGACATTTCGAATAAAGTCAAATTAGGTGAGAGGTGGTGTTATCTAACCATGGCTGTTGCTGATGGTGTGTTTTTGCAGGCAGATTAACTTAGTTTCCTTCCCTAGGTGGCCAACACTACTGTAACAACTGATTTTTCCTCCCAACCCTCGATTTCAGCCTACTAGGGTGACAGATAATTTTTATATTACCAGATGTAGCCAAATTTTGCATGAGTGAAGTACTTGTTTAGAAATAATTTACTATCATTTCCAAAGTCTTCTATATTGATTCGTATTTCTAATACTTAAACTTCTCTATTTCTTGAGTAAATGCCCTGAATTTGATGGATTAGGGACTGTATATAGAGGAAAAAATGTGTCTCTTCAACACTCCTAGAGGAGAACACAAAAAAATCTGGATGATTGTATTTTTTCTCCTGCTCTTTAATCCACAAACCTAGATTATTAAAAGTACTTATTGAAGGATTGGATAATAAAATTAGTTAAGGTTTCAGTTCTCATAGTTCTCAGTGTTACCAGATTCGCATGTCTGAAAATAAGCAAAGGCTATCATAAAGCTTTGCTTTTGAGACCAGAGGCTGCTATTCTTCATAATGGAAAGAAAAATTTGAATAGTTGTGCTGAAATTACTAATCCCCTCAGGTTTAAAACACTCATTTTAATCCACATTCTTGAATAATCTCTGACGATTCAATCTAGTACTTTCAAAAGTAACAGGTGACTTCAGACAGTCAGATTATACAGCCAGAAGGGGTCTAATATTCAGCAAGTTCCGACCATTTCTTTTATGGAATTCAGGCTTCTTCTACATTCAAAATGCACACCCAAAAATTCACTTAGAGACATCTTTGCTTACCCTGGAGCTGCAAGACCTGCTGATTCTTGAAACCATCAGAATAAATTAGAACAATCCATTACAGTTTTTTGTGGTGTTATCTTGTGCCGTTATGTATGCAGTCATCTGAATATTTTCTCTGAGTCATAAATGGAGTTATACTCTAAGTTACAGTTGGACTTATAAGTGTTAGGATTTATTTGGGAGTCATTAGATTTACTGAATATGAGCCTTAATTTTCCAGATGAAATTCAGAAGTACGCATTGGAGTATGGACTTTAGGCATCCACATTCCCATATAATCAACAGATGTCTAAAACTGACATACAGAAAGCAAGGTGTTTCTTTGGAGAGACACTGGTTCACCCAGTGAAGACATTCCATTTTCTATCCCAGTCTCTCCAAATATCAAGTGGTATCTACATTTGATGGGTACTAGAATTGTTGTTTGGAAAACAGAAACTTAACCTCACTAGCCTTTGTTTTAGAAAAGTAAGAATGTCAAGCAGAACTGAACAAAAATCTTAGAGAAGCAATCTGCTGGAAAAAGTAAAGTTACAATCCACAAATACAAAGCTGTTTTATTTATGCCTGGAAATGTAGCAAAGCTTTGTTGTGCAACTACTCTGAAGACACTTCAATTTTGCAGAAGATAAAGACACCTTAAGAATAGCTAGAAGATCTGCTGTCAACTTTTAGTAACATTGTCAATATGCTTCCATTTTCTGCCTTAAGCAATGCACCACTTTAGATTGTGTAATTCAGTCCTTCCTGACTTTCCTTCATGCCTCACTCACAATCCTACTGTGCATGCTTAAATCTTTCTGGTTTGCATTTTTATACTTGAAGCCCAATCTTTGGTATGGAATTTTGAAATGAGAGTTGCATTTCATTAATCAGAAAGTATATGAGCAGGAAAAAAAGCAATAACTTTGTACACTATTACTGTCAATGCAAGAGCTAAAGCAAAAGGTAAAAGGAGAGTTTTGCACGATAATATATGCAGCTCTCCAAAACTGAACTGATTGTGTTGGTTTATTTTGATGTTGGAAGAAGAATTTGCATGCCCAAAAAGTGGTCTTCAGTCCCTGACTGGCAAAAGCCAAACCATAACCTCAATAATCTTTAATGTCCCTTCCAACCTAGGCCATTCTATGATTCTGTGATTAAAAAAAATCTGTTATGCAACAGCAACCTGCTGATATACAGCTGATCACAGTTTGACACCTTATATTCTTTTACACAATCTCTATTTTTAATGTAGCTGTGACTTCTGGTATATTTTTTTCAGTACCACTAGGGATTGTATAGAAGCTCTTGGCATTAACATTGTCTCAATATTGTAAAACAAATTTCAGAGCTTTATTTCATCCATTTTTACTGCATCACTATGAATTAAATCATCCTTAGACTAGAAAATTGTTCTCAGACTCACTACACCTTTAAGTGTAATCATGAAGGCCACTGCCTTCTACTGCATTTTACTCACATGCAGAGGACGTTTTGCCAGACAGGAGATGTTTAATAAGATGAGACCTCAGGCCTGAAAGTCCAAGAATTACAGGACGCTGAAAAGCTACAGTCAAGTGAGAGACGGTGAGGAGCTCTGCTAGGTCCCTAGGAAAGCCTTGCCTCAAATCTCTTAAAAAGTCCTTGAATGTGCAAGGAAGAACAGGTGACCCAGTCGTGTGAATGAGAACAACTGTAGGTCAATAGAAAGTGACATGTCTTGAGAAAGCATTCGAGGAAACAGGCCACATAGCACAGTTCTTGGCCTCTCTGGAACATGGAAAAGAAGTTAAAGGTATTCATAATGTAGAAATTGGTATTTTATGCAGTAGTCCTTTGGAAGTGTTGTCAATATTACTAGAACAGAAAATTCTAATATCATCACATTCTTAAATTTACACTTTAAAGCATGAAGGATGAAGGTGAGTAAAAAAGGTATCAGCTCAGTAAAATATAAGAATTTTAATGAAAATATGGAGCTAAGAAGCATCATCATCCTTTCTTTATATATAAATACAAGACTAAGAAAAAGAGTATCTTCAAATTTCTGAGAGGATCATCAAGATTTTGTCAAGATTACTCTTGCATTTGTTAATTTACTTAGGAAGAGTTCCTGTGCTGAATCTGGTGTTCTGTATCTGGAGCATACTGACACTACTTGAAGGCCATTATTTGAACTCAGTCTACTCACTATGCAGAAGAAATCTGTGCAAAATTCTTTTTTTTCACATGTAAAGCTATTTCTGCCTGTGCAAATGTGTGTTACCCACACATTTGAAATCTGTGGGTAATCATTTCTTTACAAAATTTGGCACTCTAATGGGGAAAAACAATTTGGAGACATTTGCACAAAATCAGAACAGTTTTAACTTAACGATTCCAAGAAAAGGAGAGATCTCATGCCATTTATTTAAAGGTAGTTATATACATTATGTAGTATAAAAATATATGTAGTATAAAAATAGTCATATACATTAAGTAGAAAGCAGTCACCATTTCATTTCCCTGATGTTTTGTTAGAAACAAGAAGATCAGTGCCTCAGTTGGACATAAAGGTTCATTTGGAAGATGGAGTGAATAGAGAAAGGGGAGTAAACCAAGAACTGTGTTATTTTAGTTTTCCTTTGGACACTGGGGGTTTAGAATGGGATGATCTTTAAGGACCCTTCCAACTGAAGTCTTTCTATGATTTTATCATTACAACAACAGTGATGCTTTTCAGAATCAAAGACTCATCCTTATGGAACAAAGAAGGCTATTTCTGCAGTATTCATGCATATGTAAAAATTTGCCATTCTCATTAAGGTCAAATTTGTCATGAAAATTAAAGGTCATATCCTAAGCCAATCCAAATCATGTTATTGCTGAAGTTATATTAATTTACAAGAAATTGTGATAATCCTTAAACCTGTTTTGGAAATTCTGCTCACTCTATATTGAAGGTTAGGGAAGAAATATTTTGAAATATTTTTCATGAAAAAGTTTATAGAAGTCGTCCCATTTATTCATCTGAATGTTTTCAAAGGGAAAATGTTTATGATTTTTTTGTTCCTATGACATATTCTTTAATTTTATTCTACTTAAATCAATACCAGATATTAAAATTCAGGAGAAGCTTATTGCATGCAGTAGCATCCTTCACATGGTATCCAGGAACCAAAAATACATCTATTAATTTCAGTCACGAAATATTAGGATTGCCTACACTGTGCTATCAAATCAGTAATTATTTAACAAATGTTATGAAGAGGGAGGAAAAAAAAGTGACAGCTATATTATCCCTACTTTAAATATCAGTATTTACAATATAGAAAGCTGACAGCTACTTAAACCTTATAAAAAGTAAAAAAACCAACCCATACCAAAACAAAAAACAAAACCCACAAAAAACCAACCAACCAACCAACAAAAAAAACCCAAACCAAATAAAATCCCACCAAAACCAAAACCAAACAAATTAAATGCACCAAATACATTCATTTTCATCCAAAAATCCTAGTAGACTTACAACAGTATATAGTGAAGTAAATTGAGAACACACAGTTAAAGATTATGTAAACATTTTATGCCTATGTGTTTCCTTACAGTTCACAGCATACTTTCCAAATATTTGGTGCTCTGTTTCTACTAATTATGGTGTTTGCACTGAATGTTTTCTTTCAGAATCATAAGTTAAGGCAAATCAGATGACTCAATCCTGTCACCATCAGACTTCCTGGGTAGTACTGACATACTGAGTCAATGAAGTTACTGGTATGGTCAGGCACTTCTAAAACTGTGCTTATCTTATGCACTGCCTAATTTTTTTTTGCTTCCTTTGACCCCTTTATTTTGAAAACCCCTCTTATTTTCAGGAAGGATTTATTTTTAATGATGGACTTTCCTCATTGCATCTTAAAATGTCACAGCTGATCGCATCCAGGTTTGTGCTATTTACAGGGTCCCACTTTTTCTTCAGCCACCCCTTAATAGAAAGCAGCTCTTCATAATTGGACAATTGACTCCTTGTTAAGCAGGGCTGCTTTTAATAAAAACAGAACTGTGGCATTTATAACTTTAATCAAAAATTTTCACGGAATCCGTGGTGTTTGAAATAGAACTGGACCTGTAACATACGCTATAATCAGAAAATCATCGTAGAATCATAGAATGGTTTTGGTTGGAAAGGACTTTAAAGACCCTCTAGTTCTAAACCCTCAGCTATGAGCAGGGATGCCATTTACTAGATCAGGTCGCTCAAAACTACATCCAACCTGACCTTGAACAGTTCCATTAATGAGGCATCCACAACTTCTCAAGGCAACCTTTTCCACTGTTTTACCACCCTCACAGTAAAGGATTTCATCTTAAAATCAAACCTTCCTTCTTTCAGGACCCCTTGTCCTATCACTATGTGCCCATGTGAAAAATCATGCATTTGTGCAATGCAATGGTAACATGATGCAGAACGGAAAAAAGAAATAAAATCAAATAATTAAAACCCGAGAAGGTAGTGAAATCATATATTTTATGCTTGGATAATCCTGGGGGGAAAAAAATACTTTTAACACATCTATATGCAGGGACTATAAAAGCTTCATAGCATCCTAAAACTATGTCAGTGAAGGTGAAAGCAATCAGAATTTTCAAAGTGGGGGTAATAGACAGAAAGGATGTAGAGGAAATGTGGAATTAAGTTGTTGTATAAAAGAAATGCCAGTGAGAGCCAATTTTGGCAAAATTGACCAAGATGACAGGTTGATGAACCTGAAGAGAAAAGTAAATCTCTCAGAGGAAAAAAATTCTTTTGAACTTTGGGTGGAAACCATTCTGATTAATGCACCTGATCCATTTGCATTAGGATTCTGATTCTAACTATGCAAAATTCCTTCACATTATTTAAACTGTACAGCTGTGAAGGCTACTCCGTACTCTGAGTGTGAAGAGCTTATACTTTTTAAGATGTAAATTACGTAATGTGGTAATATTCTAGCTTCATTTAACCATATTATAGAGCTGCTCAGCTCTGCTGAGCATTTTTATGGGAATTCATTTTATGAAGATGATATGCAATGTGCAGAAACAAAATAAAATTGTTGCTGTTGCTGTTGTTAGCAAAATTTATATTTTGTGTGTAGCAGCAGGTAGATGGATAATGGTTACCAGAACTGTGTCCTATGGAGAAAGACACATTTTCTGGGTCACTAAATAGGCAGATCACTCAGTTTAAGTAAAATAGTAATTGAAGGGTAGAAGATTTATGGTGGCAGTGGGATTCTAAACAAATTTAGATCACTAAATAAAACACAGTTTTTGGTAGTCAGAAAAGGTTTTTCTTCCTTTATGAACTGACCAGGTTCTGGGATGTTCCCCTGCTGTTTGAATTTCAGTTTTTGCCTTAAATTCATTTTTCCCTCAGTGAACAGACAATTTCAGATAGCAGTCTGTATGTCTGTCAGTTAGAGGGATGCTGTGAAGGCTGTCACATTCTGTCTTTCATTTCTTTCCCTTCAGTTACGCAAATAACAAGAATTTCAACACTGTCACTCCAGAATTATGTGAAACCATGAACATAACTCAGATTTCTTTGAGAGTGACTGAGACCAGCATTGGGTACTGCAAGCTCTAAGGCATTGTTTTTTTCTGTCTTCAGCAAGGAATGGGCCAGCTTAATTTCAAAGCAGCTGTGAACAAAGTTGAAGTCCCCTGAAGGACTTTGTCATAGAGCTGTGTCTGCCCTGTTGGGGTCTGGAGGGATGGCATTGCCTTGCACTTGTGCTCCTGTCCAATTCCCCTTGGAGATACACGTGGAAGGATGGATTTGTACCTGTAAGCAAATGAGTGACAGCTAAATGTGAGCACCAGTTCCAAAAAACGACGGCCAAAGACTGAAAATCGTAAGTGCAATTTCACTGATCAGAAGAAGAATTTTTCCTTTTATACCAGATTAAGGTTTTGTTTCCAAAATGCTGTCTTTTTCTGGAGGCTGCTGCATAAAGGAAAAAGCTAAATACTTCAGAGGAAAACCCACATACATAGTTAAGCTGGCATTAGTATAGGTTCTCTTTTTACTACAGTGCCTAGTGTCCTGCCTAGTGTCCTCCTTCAATCAAGTACCATACTTATCTTACCACATCTTCTAATGATATATTTCCAGTTAAAATGCTGGAATTTTTATCTCCACTCTCAAATTAGCATTGGGATATTTTCAGTATACCCAATAAAAAAAAAAATTACTGGAATAAGAAGGAAAATTTTGTGATTTCTGAAATACATATTTAGCAGAACAATGAATTTTGAATTAATACTGCTGGAAAGTACTTGGATAATTTTGCCTTTGAAAACACTCTCTTACTGAGGTCTTTCAAAGTAAGCACATTGTACTTTTGAATATATTTTATGTTTTTAAATCATTTATCCTTCCTTTTGAGATGGTTCTCAGATCTCAAGTGCATAAAAAATAATGTAAAAAAAAAAAGACAACAGAAAATTACCTGGGTAGTTTTGTTTGGTAAAATGCATCTGGTTATATGATTGCATCCCATGAATATGAGCTTTACTTTCAGTTGAAATCAAGACTCTGAAAGGTAAAGGCTTTACATTTTTGTAGCCTTTGAAGGACACAGAGGACTAGGCAAGTGTAGGGCTTTCATGAGTCTTCTAACTGTGCCTTATTTGGTGATGGGAAACAACACTCAGGATATAATGTCCTTCAGAGTTTTAGTCCTTATACTCCTGTATAAACTATAATTGCTGCATATATGAAAAGTGATTAAAAATATTATTGTGTTTTGAAATTACAATCCTCAGAGGGAAAACACCCCACCCCTTGTTTTGTATATTTTCCAACTATTCCTCTATCCCTGACACACACTTTTTAAAGCATATTTACTGCAATAGAATTTTCTGGCATTTATTTATCTAAATGTTAAACAAAAGCATTTAAAAGAGACTTTCCAAAAATACAAGAAAATCGGAAAGTATTTTGAGGTAACTCTTTAGTTAGGTTTTCTTCACAGACATTTCTGGCTAACTAAGGAGCCTCTGTTGAACTCCATAAGGCAGTTCTGGAAGTGGTACAAAGGATGAATTGTTCTCTTTGAAGGGATTTTACTTCCCTTCTTCTCTCAGGTAATAATAGAAAGTGTTTCTTCTTTGGTCTTCATCCTTCATTAATGCATTATTTTGTTTAAATATTCAGGAATACCATAACAGCATTGCCACACCTGCAGTTTAAATAGTTACCACTGTAGATTATGTGATACCTTTTTTTATGTTCGAGAAGTCTCACAAAATCTGCAGACAGGACCAATTATGTAGACAGACCTTAAACACTGTTTTTTGGTTTTTCCTTTTCTTCTTTTTCTTTTTTTTTCTCTTGTTGTCTTAAGTGCTGTGCATACAGAGCATAAGTAAGGCAGACATTGCCGAAGAACTCTGAAATACCAATTTTGGAGAAAAAGTCTCTTTTTAGACAACATGAATTCATTCTTTCCTGACTAGTATTAGCTAAATTAATTATACAATAACTGCCCCACCATAAAACCATCCTGGAGGTGTCACATTAATTCTTTTTATGACAGCACAAAAGTAAAAGTTAACAATAAAAGTCTCAAAGTGAAAGCTTTTAAAGTGTTCTGGCAGAAAGAATTGTTCAACAAGTACTTGGTTTAAGCCAAACTAAACAGATCATAGTTAAAAAGTTAATCTATAAAAAAATGCTTTGTTTTGAGCATATTTTGTTCTAAAAAAAAACCAGCAAGAGCCTGTAAACACAGAAAACAAAATGCATAGTTGAAAAGACTCATATTACCATTTTTTTTCACATTATTTAATTTGTACCTGATGGAACCATCTGGCAAACCAAAAATGAGTTCATAAAATATCTGTATGATTGAAATTTTTTTTTAATTAGAAATAGGACCAAAATTCCCAAGTACTGTTCCTTTGTGTGAGCAAATTTTTTTCACAGTCAGATAAAATCAACTTTCTCCTGTTTGTTTTTTTCTTGTCGTAATTAACATGTATTAGTTAGCTTGGATAAAAACACCTCTTAGCTCCTATCAGTCTTGCAAAGGAAGAATTATTATGTTCTCTTTCTCAGGTTTTCTTTATTGTTATCAATATGTATTAAAAAAAGTAGTAAGAAAAAATAGTAAAAAAAATAGTAATTATGACACTTCAAAATTGAGGTATACATCAAATTCTGGCTACTAATTTTAAAAAGAAAGTAGTTGTTATAAACTGATCAGATATACTGGGCTTCCATATGAAGATTGCATCTCTTTCACTTGACAAAAAGACATTTGAGGGAACGTGGGAGACTGATTTGTAAAAATAGTGTCAATAGGAATATATAAGCACTTCCACTCAGAAAAATAGGGACAAGCAAAAAAATGTCCTGGAAGAAATGTCCCGGGAGCTCAAAAGGGAATATTTCCACAGAAGGGAAAATTTATGGAACTGATTATTCCTGGAATTTATTAAGTACAATTTGTAACTAGGCTGAAGAACATATCAGGAAAGTGAAATGGAGCAGGATCTTTGCTTCAACAACCAGTGTACAATCTCTCAGGCAGGGAGGTCTGAATAAGTGGATTTGCAATACTGAAATATTTAGCTGTTTCAGCAGCCTTATAGGGTGCACAGTACCTCTGTTCAAAAACTGAGCAGCTCAATAAGCAGGAGCACGTCTGAGAGCCAGGGCAGAGGTGTAGAAGGGTGTTTTGGCCTGAGGAGCTCATGTCTGTGCATGCAAGCACAAATGATTTCTTTGCAGCACTGTTGTGCAATTTCAGTAACTCTGTATGGCAGCCAAGGTGGCTGCTTCCCTAAGGGGGTTGAGGAGGGAGGGTTTCAGCCATTTCCTGTCACTTTGCAAAGCATCATTTTAGACTGTCTTGCTAATAAATGAAGTGTAGCTTAGGGCACAGAGACTTATCTTTCAGATACAATTTTAGTCTGAAAACTTTGGGGATCTGATTTTACTTGTATATTCACGTTTGTAATGTGATTATCTGTATTCAGTGATGTTTGCCCATGAAATAGTTCTGGTTGTTACTAACAGGTTGGTACAATTGACTTTTACATTCAGGACTTTTTTTCTATTTCCTCTCTAATAAGAAGAAATTTACTAGACCATAATGGTTAAGACAGGAAGAATTTTTAAATTTTTACCTTTTTTTAATGAAATGAATTGAAACAAATTTTCTGAGATTATTTTTTACACTGCTGAAAAAAGTACTCACAAACTCTAATCCAGCTCTCTGTTTATATAGCTGAACATGGTAATTGCCTTCTGGGAAGATATCTTCTACACAGAAAGCTGAACCAAAGACTGTTTTGTTTTGGAAGGGATCCAATTTGCAAGATCATATAGTCCAACCCATCTGCCATGATCAGGGACATCTTTCACTAGATCAAAGCCCCACAACCTGTGCCAATGTTTACCACTCTCATGTAAAAAATATCTTCCTTATACTAAATCTGCTCAAATACACTAAGATATCTTTCAATTTAAAACTCTTGTCCCTTTTCCTCTCCCTAAGGAACTTAGAAAAAATGTCTCTGTCTTTCATACAAACTCCTTTTTAAATATTGGAAGGCTACAATGAGGCCTCCTTGAGTCCTCTTGTCTCTAGACCAAACAAACTTAGTTTTCTCAATCTTCCTTCATAGGGAAGAAGTTCCAGCCTTCTGGTGATTCATGGATCACGGAGGATCATCTACATGGTCCTCTTCTGGGCTTGCTCCAACAGGTCCCTGTCCTTCCTGTGCTGGGACCCCAGAGCTGGATGCAGTGTTCCAGGTGGGGTCTCACCAGAGCAGAGCAGAGGGGCAGAATCCCCTCCCTCCCCTGCTGCCCACGCTGCTTTGGATGCAGCCCAGGGCACGTTTGGCTTTCCAGGCTGTGAGTGCACATGGTCAGGTCATGTCCAGGTTTTCACCCACCAGCACCCCCAATTCCTTCTTGGCAGGGCTGCTCCCAGTCCCTTCATCCTCCAGCCCATACTGATACTGGGGGTTACCCTGACCCAGGTGTAGAACTTTTCATTTGCCCTTGTTGAACTTCATGAGATTTGCACAGGCACCTATAAAACCTGCCTGTGGATGGCATCCCTTTGCAACATCAAATCCCGTTTATGTAATCTGCAAACTTGCTGAGGTGTGCTTGATCCCACTATGTCACTGAGAAAGATGTTAATGGTGTAGTTGACAGTATAGACTCTTGAGGAACATTACTCATCCCTTGTTTCCACTTGGACATTGAGACACTTAACTATAAAAATTTTTGGGTATGGCCATCCACACAATTCCTCACGCAATCAACCATCCATCCATCCATCCATCCATCCATCCATCCATCCATCCATCCCATATCTGTCCCATTTAGTGTCCAGAATGTTTTGGAGGACCATATCAAGGGCCTTATATGTAAATGACACTTGTAGTTCTCTTCTTGTCCACTGTTCAGTCATTCCATCCCAGAAAGCCACTGAATGGATTATGAAGGCATGATTTGACTGCGAAGTCACATTGATTGTGTCACCTCCCAGTATCCCATATGCTTCAACACAGCTTCCAGGAGAATCTGAACCTTACAAGGCATGGAGAGGAGGCTGACTTGTCAGTCATTCCCAGGATTCTTGTTTTTATCTTCTTATTAATTACTTATTATTATGTCAGAATTTATTTTAGGTTTACTTCTTTTGAGAGAGGTTTTTTCCCCATTCTTTATTCAGAAATTTAAATGCAATTTGCATAATAAGGGAATAGAAAATTATATGGCTTGTCTTAACTTATTCTGAAATTACTTAGGTCTAAGCTACTAGCTTGTTTTCCATTATTTTGTGCAACTGAATATGAAAAAAGCTAAGAAAAACCCTTGACTGAGGTCAGAATTTTGAGACAAGAGTACTGCAGTTACCAAATACATATCTAGCAAACTCCTACAACACACACAGTAACAGCTGCATAACATATGAGTTACCAAAGATTAAAACAATATCTCATTGATGGTGTTCTCTCCTATGAAGCTGCTCCATGGATCTTGATTATCTTGTTGTGTTCTTCAATTACAGAAGAAAACACCTGTAGGCACTAGCTGCCCTGAATAAAGCACAGTGTAGTATGTCTTTACAGGTGCAGACACAGTGACCTAAGCTGCCAGTGCCACATACCACAGCACTTGCTTTAGGACAGTGAGTATTTCCTTGGGAAATGTATTCCTGTAGGGACAGAATTTTAGTTGTTGATAGCTGCTCTGTCATCTTGCAAACACAGCGGGTGTATGGAACCTTAGGGTTGCAAGTTACTGCTTTTTTAATGAGTTGGTCAAGACCTCTAATTAAAGACTCATATCTGCTTTTGTTTACAGCTGGAATCATTAATAATGGCAAAAGTATTTCTGCTTTACAAGCATTGCTGGCTTTTGTGATTCTGTTTTTTTAAGAGCAAATTTCTAGAAAAAATTACATTCTTTATACTCTATGCTGCTCTTACTGTAAATTGTGGGAGATGTAAGACAGGACATATTCTTTTTCATCCTCTGTATTCTCTTTCGTAATTTCTTTCAAATGAAGACAGGATGAATACTACCTTTAAAAAGGAAAAAAGAACAAAATGGTTTTATGTGCATTTTGGAACAGAGGTCTTACCAATGATTATGACACTTACTTATTCTAACAGAAGCAATTATAAATTAACTCAGGTCAATTTTGGTTTTTTAAAATACCAATAAATTTTTTTTTAAAAATTACATTATTCATTTCCTAGGAAGCCCCCTTTCCCTGAACAAATGTCAAGACATTTGAGTAAACAGAAACTACCTGCATTTTTAATGAATGGTTATTTTTTTGTAAAAACATTTGGTTATGAAATGTCTTGCACAGATTTGTGACACAGTATTAGACACAGATCATGTACAACACAGAAGCCTTTCTTAATAAGAGATTCATAAATATAAAAACCAATTGTAAACTCAAATATTTTAGTTTGCTTGGGTTTTTTTTTCTTTTAATTTTCCGTACATGAATCATACTGTTCTAAATTATTGGCAATTATTTGCAAATTATGCATGTGATAACTGAACACAAATGACCCACCCAGTTCAAATGGTTGTAAGCAGCTGCTAGTGGACACTTTTTTTGGAAAAACAGCTTACAAATTATAAAAAAACAGAAAGGTAAAAGTAACGTAGAACATATTTGAAGACTTTTAGTTCTCTTATTTGTAAGTCTCTTGAGGTTAAGAGAGGCAAAGTAGAATCAATTACACACTTCAGCCTAAGGAATTTTTTATGGAATATTTTTATTTAATTAATGACCAGCTTCCCACAAGGCAGTAAAACTCATTGATATTTAGATATAAACGACGTAAAATTGGTTCTCTGACTCTTCTTTTGTTAGTACTCCTGCTGTATAAATAAATTTAATAGGATTTTGCACACTAAAAATAAATTTTCATATTAACAAAGTCAATTTTCCTGTCTCTCTATAGCATCCTAAGGGGAAGCAGATATATGAATAAGATAATCCGTTACTAGTAGCAATGCTGTGAATAAAACACACTCTCTATATACAGCCTGAGAAAGGGTACTTAGCTGACTAACATTTGGAAGGCCATTAAAGCTTTCAGCTGAACTTGCTGACAGTGTGAGCCGGAGCCATCAGTCCATTTGATGCTCTACTGAGCTTAAATAAAAAAATGTGATAAAGTTCATAGGTGGGAAACAGCAGATAAAGGCTATCATTGATACAAAACACAAAAAGTAACTCAGTGTTAGACCTTGCATTTCCAAGTGAACAGCAATGCAACAGGGAACAAGATACTGTATTGACTATTGACATCCCATTTTAATTCTTGTTAGAGCATTTCTTAAGACTGTTTCATGCCAGATCAAGCTACTTGGAAAAATATAATTTGTTTTTTTAACAAAATCATCTCCCCCAAACACATTCAGGAGAAATTGTAGAAATTCCTTGCTGAAAAACTGGTATTTCTCATGCAAAAGGTTTTCAAAGGCTTGGTATATTTTTTCATTTCACCATTCCTTTTTATGTAGGTACAACATTTCTGTATGCATAACAGAAAATTAAGATTTATATCACTTTCCTAAAGGATCATAGAAATAAATGAAGTAGATCTTCAGTTGCAGCAAGACTTCAGAAGAAACTTAGATAGGCGTATCATAATTTCACTCCAGCCAACAATTAACCACCCAGTTTCTCACTTCCCTCCAGTTGGATGGGGGAGAGAATCGAAAGGGTATAAGTGAGAAACTCCCGGATTGAAAATAAACAGCTTAATAATAATAATTTATTAATAATAATAATAATAAAAATAATAATGACAAAAATGATAACCCAAAATGTGAAAGGGAAAGTAACAAAAAGAGAGAAAAATAAAGCCCAAGAAAAAGAAGTGATGCAAATAAAAACCAACTGTTCACCACCAACCAGCTGATGACCAGCCCCTTCCCGAGCAGCAGCTCCTGGCCAGCTTTCTGTGCAGTTTATGTGCTGAGCATGGTGATACATGGCCAGTTGGAGTCAGCTCTCCTGGTGTGTTCCCTCCCAGCTTCTTGTGCACCGCCAACCCCATTTCCAGCAGGGCACCATGAGAAGCTTAAAGTTCTTGACTTAGTGTAGGCACTGCTCAGCAACTGAACCAACAGGGTGTTATCAACATTATTCTCATCCTAAACCCAAAACACACACTGTACCTGCTGTGCAGGAAAACTAATTCTATCTTAACTGAAACAGGATGGAAGGAACATTGACTTATTTATTTGTTTTCCATTTTCTTTTCCAGTTTGTTTCCACACTCTACAGAAAACAGCTCCTCCCTATCTCACAGTCTGACTGTGAAATGCTATGATAGAGACATAAATGGAAAGCACAAATTTACTCTAAATGTTCAGAATGGAACAGGATGTTCCTTCATTAAAATAGACTCACAGGTCTGACTGCTGTACTGCTTACTGAGTTTACTGTTTGAAAAATGCATAAAATACTAAATACAATGAAAAACAACAATGGCTATTAGACCTGCAGAAGATAAAAGTCTTAACATCTCCTCTATAGCTGTGTTCAGTAGCTGTCACTAAATATGAACCAAATAACTCCCTTAGCCTTGTTACACTTAAAGAAAATAATCTCTTGACATTAACAGGTTTTTGCTCTGTACAGTGGACTAGAACGAGATAAGCTAGTACAAAAGAATAGAACACAATCTAATATAATTAGTGTCCTGATACTAATTATTCATCATCTGAGAACAAAAGATAATTTTGCTGTTGCTTCCTTAAAACCTCACTCTTTCCTTTTGATGGGATGAGCTGAGATGTGGAAGTTATGTAGCAGGAGAAGTCAATTCATATTAAAAGGAAAAAGATTGGATGGATTAACTGACAGACTGGATTATATTCAAGGTTCATGTCAAAAAGTATAACTAGTTCTCAGCTACTACACTTCAAGCATTATATACAACACTACTGCTAACTCCCAAAGCACTGTGATGTTCCTTCTTGGTTTTGTGTGTTTTTAATTGAACATGGTTAAGATCTTATTAAAGGAATTGTCTCATTCTACTTTTTTATTTTCCTCATGATATAGTATGGTTAATTTGTTAGTTCAAAATAAATGAAAGAGAAAAAAAACTAAGTGCACTGCTGAGCAACACCAAAATTTTGCATGTCAGCTTTACAAAATGGCTCAGACATCATGGTACCAAATTCAGTGGACTTCAATTTCTTGGTTGGTAGGAAACTAACATGGTTTCTGGGATTAATTCCCAAATGAAATTGTTTTAACAATGCTTAAGGACAGCAATAGTAAACTGGAGAGGCAGGGATTACCTTTTCTTATTTTGTTTTGCAGGTTTTAAGTCCAGCACACAACTGGCTTAATTCAGGAAGAAAAAAAAAAATCTTCATTTCCATGTAAATAAAATTTTACCTCTAGTATCGTACTTATACCTCTAGTATTGTAAAGAAACCTCTGGACACTTAATTTGAGATAATGCAATCATCAAAAAAAAAAAAATCTTATATGTAAATGCCTGTTACTAAATATATTGAACATTATTTTCATTAGAGGACTAGTTCAACAAAGGTAAACCAGGTATCTAATACCATTATAGGTCTCACATACTTTCTATAAATGTTCCAATAGTCAGATTTTGATGGATTTGTGTCACACAGTTTAATTACAACTTTTACTTTAATGTTATTCAGGTACCCAGTGTTTTGTTGTCTCTCTTTCAAATAGACTTTGGACCAGACAAAATGAGGTGTGGTTGATTTGGATTGCATCAATCTCTAATTCTTAAATTTTCCTTTTCTCACTAAATTTTAGTTTCTATTTTTGTAGTCTTTCATTCTTTTGTCTATTCTCTTTCATATATAATTCAAAGTTTTTCTTCAGTATTGCTCCTTCTTTTTTTTGGACATTCAGTTTAGGTCAGCAAAATAGATCTTTCTACAGAGTATTTAAGGCAAACTAATGTTAAAGTTTTCTTCTTTGAAACCCAGCTCCTGTTTCCATTGTAGGCAATAGTAATATCAATGTATTCATTATGAATAGGAGTGAGTCTTTACACATTGAAAGACAGTGGCTGTCTCCTAATTTCAGTGTCTGAATAGCACTGAAGTTCCACAAATGAGCATCTAGGACTAGGATAAGCTTTCTTAAACTTTCACCCATACCACTAGTCCAAAGGGAAATTCCTTTGACTCACCTCAGTTGTGTTGAGGTCTATTTCCAGCCTTCCTGTAACACAAGTTTAGGCCTCAGCAATGTTATAACTGGAAAAACATATGAAGTTTTCTTCCCTGAACCTCATGATACGCAGATTTTGGATTACTATTCTCATACAGGAGGCAAGTATTTACGGGGCAGTGCCATTACTAACAGCAGAACACCAAAATGCTGGAAATAGGTATTACTTCATAAAGCACAAAAAGCTGGAAATGGATAATCCTTCCTCTTTGCTGACCAGGCCAAGTCTGAGATTCATTAGAAAGCTCTAGATAGTAAGTTGTTAAGAAAACTTACTTGAAATATGTCAGTATCATCAAGTTGTGAGTAGGAAAATTTGACTCTTTACTATAGGTGAGGTAAAGCAGTAACTTGTAAAGGCCTAGCTGTATTAAAAATGATAAGTAAAGTATAGTGGGGTTTGGTGACATGGTACTCTCTTTCTTATGCCTGACAGACATTGTTGTGCTCTGTTTAGACTGTAGTAACACCTCATCACCTCACTTCTGCTGTGTGTGACATAGAACAAGCATGCAGCAGACACTATCTAAGGTAACCCTCTGTAACCTATTTCACTTATGGTTCTCCTGTTTTAATAAAACATTAAAGAGAAATACAGATAAATTGCTCATTTTTACTTCATAAAATCTCTTCAGTGTCCATTTTCTATCTATCAAATATTTGAAATTTTCAGGGTTAGAAGAGGTGCACCTTTGTTTTCTTGTATTTCTTTCTCTGTTACCACGCAAAATATGTATCTTAATCAGAGGTATGCAAAGCAAAGTCAGTAAAACCACCTTATATTTTAAAATTATAAATACACAAAAAATTATTCAAGTTATGAAGTCAGGTTAAAGTTGCAGCATATTTTTCCTTGCAAACACCTCAGGATTTTTTACACCTCAGCCTATATATTTGTTGTGAGGCCAAGTTACCACCATGTGCTTTTTTCCCCTTCCTTCCTTTTTTATCGTGACCAGATCCTTAGTTTTAACAAAAAGATGCACTGCTATTACACTGTAACTTACTGACAGTAATCTTCTGAGTGGCATTGTTTGAAATGCATTGTGAAAACTTTTTATTTTCCTTCTTGATATAGCTCTTAAGAGAACAATTCAGAAGTCCCAGAAACACAAGAGATACAAATGAAATGGCTGGAGACCTATTCCTTTGGGAATTGCAGTGTGAAGTATGTAAGAATATGCAGTAACATCAAAAACATGCCTTCTTAAATTTGTGTCTTTTGGGGGGAAAGAAAGAAAATTAAACACCAAAAATTCCAAGTATTTTGTTTCAGTTGGCAGCACCCTAGGTTAAAGACAAAAAGGACAAGGCAAGAATCAAAATATTTTAGTAAATTGCTAATTCACTTTTGTTACAGTGGGAAAAGTTGTAATGGCTAAAGCAAATGACCATTAAGTTGAAATCTAGGAGTGCAAGGATGTGTTTGCTGTGCTATTGCTCCCCATCAATTCACTCTTCTTTGGGAACCTGTGAGCGGACATTAGTCACGAAGTTTGAAAAGCAGCAGTGTGCTTCACCATTGAGTAGGCTACTTAACGACCTCCCACTACTTCTTCCCAGACATAAATGAAGCACCACCTACCACCACTGTCTCACACAGTGAATATCAGTAGAGAATACTGATTTGTATTGCCTTTTCTCTATACCAGGATACAAAATGTCCTATGAAAACTTTGCGTACTTTTTTTACCTCAACATGGAAGATGTAGGAAGCGCCTCATCTACTGCTGGCAGATGATTATCATTTTTCTGTGCTTTTGGATTATGCCGGCAGTCCTTGACAATACCCATAAAATGGTAAAAGTTTCATTTACGAGTTTGAAAGATATTTTCGCAGTGTGTTAGGTATCTCTGCAGTTAATAGATGGTTTCCTAAGTGTTAGTTCGCTCTATTCATCAAATTGTACCACACAGATGCCATACTGGACTCAATCACATCACATGCATGGCATAAGGTCACTTGCATGATCTGTAAACACTGCTATTAAAATCAGGTTTGTATATGCAGATACATGCAGGTTCTCTTGCACAATATGAATAGACTTGAACTATCTATCTACCCTGAATATCCTTGATGGGAATGGCCAATTCACGTTTTTTTTCTGAGCACAGTAGCTCGAACATCCCTTATTTATATTCTGTGTCTTTACTTGCAAAGCTCTGTGAAGTTTTGTTGAAGATCCCAAAGGGTTTAATTAAAATATTCAATCTATTTCATTTCATGTAAATTTTATCAACTCATGTTTTAGATTTCAGTGAAACCAGAAAGAGCTCTGTTTGTTCATAACTTTGATCTGAGGCCATCAGGGCCTGTATGAGTTTCTTCAGGATTGGCTAAGGGTCAGCTCCAAGTTGACTCAGTCAAGTTGAAGATCAGCGAACTTTGGTCAAGGACCACCTAGTGCTGTTTATACACAAGTGAGAATGGCAAGGAGAGTTACCAGTGTTGCTGCTCAACAAAAGGAAGTTATTTTTTCCAACATCCTGACACAGATATACCTATATCCTTAAAGAACTGTGGCCACTGTATTAAAACTGACATCTTGTTCTTCAGATTTGAACAACTGCTGTACACTGTTACATGCTCCCTCCTGACAGCCACTCAACACCACTAGAACACAAGCAGTTACATCCATGCAGCCATGAATCTTTTCATGGCTCAATTGTCTTTGGTTTGAAATTTGAAAAGGAAGAAATAGATATCAGAGAATTTTTTCATAACTCTTTGTTATGTAAAGTCTGTTAACAGTACCAATATATTCAGCAATTTTGTTAAAAAGCCTCATATTCTTTAGGCGACAAGCTTTTCTTTGTTTAGCTTTTAGGCTGTCACCATACCATGCAGAGAAACAGTGCTTTATTACTTCTTGAGTTCACTTGTAAATGAAGTGGATATAAATATAGACCTGAAATATATCTAAAAGGAAAAGGCAAAGAGAAAACTTAAAAAAAGAAAAAGTAAACCAAAAGTAACATCAATTTATCTTCTGTCTCGAAAACAAGTACACAGTATATTAACAATAAAAGTGTCTAGTGTATTTATCCTTGTTTCTCTAACAAGTTCAGTTAGTTACTGATGGAAAATTGCTGTAATTAAAATTTACACTAAAAAAAGACATTACATAAATTGTTTAACATGAGAATAAACTTTAATAATGACATCATTTGCCCACGTAAGTTTTAATATTTTAATTTATTGTAAATAATACTACAAAATAGGACACCATTAAAAAGAAAAAGAAAAAAAATACACTTCATGATCTTAGGGCCTGCATCCTTCCTGTGTTACCTTACACTGATCTAGAGGACAACGTAAGTATTTGTGAGTTTTGGTTTACAAGAAATTCCCAAGGTGTTTCCTCTCAGTTCACACTAAGAGCATGACTGGGAAGATCTGCTTGCTGTATTCTTGGTATCAGTGATACCATAAAACATCATATACAGCTCTGGGAAAACTGAAATTTACCAGTAAGGTTAAATCAGGGCAAGACTGGTGGTTTCCCATTTACATATAAAGTTAGGTGTCCTGCTTCATAGGTCAACACAGGACATCTGGAAAACATACATGGAGCGCACCTCTCAGAAGAAGATCAATTAAAGCTGCATGTACGTATACAAGGATATGTACACTTTTCTTGGTTTTTGCTTTTCCCTTTTTTTTTCCTTCTTTTGGATATCAGTCACTGACTTCTTTCCTTTCTGTGTAACTTTCCTCAAGTTGTGAAACACCATTTAGCCTCCAGTCTCCTAGGAACAGTAGTCAGTCACCTTGGTGCAGTTTTTCCCAGCACCCTGGGCTAGAAGTGTCACCTGTGTTGCAGCACAGCCTTGTCTCTGGGGAAAACGCAGAAAGAATGAGCCCCAGGGGATTCGTGTGAGCCATGTTTCCCTGTTCGCATGGGAGTGCCATGGAAGAACTGCTGATAAAATACTCCTCAGTGCATGTGGTTGGTCCAGAAACCCCCAGAGCTGCCTTTCAGAGCAGTCCTCTTTCTCTCTGTGGCTCTACTTGTAGAAGAGTATCAAAGGAAACTGAATCAGGAGGAAAAATGGAAAGACCAGCTTAACAGGAAATACATCACTTTGCCACTACTATGAAGCTCTAGGCAGCATCACACATCCCTACATTGAAGGCTGACTCCAGGAACCCAAGTCTGTCCCTAATTACTAACACAACAAACAGAAAACAAACTGGTTACCAAAACTGCTTTCAATAGAATGAAAAAATATCTCACAGTTACTGCATTTTCTTTCCCAATGAATCTTCCTGGTAACTTTTGAAGGAGCTGCACATTGTCTGTTTTCTGATCATTACACTCATACTTAACTTAGTGTGAAACCGAAGAATTATCTTTCCCATCTCTTCTTGTGCCTCCAGGAATGTGGACGGGTAACAGGAGAGATAATAAACAATGTGGCAGTTGGATTTAAATGTGCCAGTAGAGATCTGTCCTTTTAGATGAAGGGTATCAGAGTCAACAAGTCTTGCTAGCATCCAGCCCATGAAATAAACTTTATCCTCACCAAATTGCCATCCGTCAGGGAAGAAACTGTATCTGAGTGCACAATCTGTAGAAGTAAGATGATAATATATATTGGATTGTTCTGCTCTAAAATGTGCAAAAATGGCTTGAAGTATTGAAAGGCAAGTGCTGTCATCTGACACTCAAATGATGTTGCTACTAAGCCTGACAGTATTGGATGGTTTGCATTACTGACTTTGATTATGCCTTACTAATGGCTGATCCCTTTTCCATCTCATTGGCAATAGCTTCATTTCCTTACCTATACCTTTCTATCGAGTCGTTCAGAAAAAGTCATATTCCAGAGCTGAGAACTGGAAATGTCTCTGCCTATCTTAAAAAGTCATAAGTATCGTATCCTCAAAAGAGATGTTCAGAAAAGCAAGGATAAAATAATCCTTCTTTGCACTTGCTCAGAGGAGCCATGCAATTCTGTTCTCCAAGAGCACAGTCAGGCTCAGCAGCTCTGCTGTCTCAGACACAGAGGAGTGAAGTGAAATGGGTAAGAATCTGTGAAAAAACCACAGCTACCTGAGACTACTCTTTTTTCATTACTACTCTTCCCAAACAAAGATTGGGATTCCTTATTTTTTGTGAAAGAGAATTATGGCATTGTAGAATCATTGGAAGGGACCTTAAACACCGTATCTAGTTCCAACCTCCCCTGCCCTGTGAAGGGACACCTTCCACTAGACCAAATTTCTCAAAGCCTCTTTCAGCCCAGTCTTGAAAACTTCTGGGGACGGGACACCCACAATTTCTCTGGGCAACCTGTGCCAGTGCCTCACCACCCTCACAGCACAGCACCCCTCAGCTGCTCCTCACAGGACATCCCATTCAGCCCTTTCTCCAGCTTTGTTGACCTCCCCTAGATGCATTTGAGTACCTCCATGTTCTTATTAAATTGTGGGGTACAGAGCTGCACACAGTACTCTGGCGGAGATAGCACCAATCCTAATCACGTAACAGGTGAAAAAATTGTTACAACTAAGGTTACCACCCCATGCCCTCTTTTTGGTAACATAACCTTTTCATCTGCACACTTCTACTGATCTTGGATTTTATTCAATGTTAGCCCTTTTTCAGGAATTTTCAATAGCTAATTCCACTTTTACAGAGAAAAGGAAAATTATCTGATGACAAAGGCTGGAGGGGTTTGCAGCCACTGGGAGCTGGCAGGAGGGGGTCTTACCCCTCACGTGCCGACACAAGCCCGGAGGTCAACGCTAAAACCCCTCTGGAAAGCAGCACTCAGTGCCCATCACACAATGAAAAAGGGTTAGAGCTCCTCACCCAAATGGGGCTGTATCTTCCTGTCCCTGTCAGGCAGGCACACAGGCGAAGGCAAAGAAGAGAGGGGACTCTCCCTATGTGTTCCACACAGCTTTAATCCAGAGAAAAGACAGGGGCGAAGAGGCCAATTGGGGGGAGGGTCCAGGGATCTTATACTGGGTACAGAATAGGTGGGGAAAGGGATCTCAGCCAATGGGATAGCGACAAGCAGGTGGGATTGACAGGAAGGGAACCAATGGGAACAACACATAGGCGGGACCCAGGGAAGGATCCAATGAGGCGTTGAGGAACAAAGAACTTTCTAGAACTAATACATATTAAAGAAGAAAAATGAATATACATAACTTCATACATAAAACAAGAGACAAAATATTAACCAATCAGGGGAAAACATGCAAAAGACAAAACAAGGCAGTCATGGGTTCTCACCACGACTGCGAGTTCCGCGCTAAACTTGGGTTGCTAACCATTACAGCTGGTTGTCTGCGTTCTCCTCAGGAGAAAGAGTAGCTGCAGCCACCTGCACTGCTACAAAAGCCATATTATCATAGAATCACAGAATATGAGTTGATAGAGAACTATCAGGATCATGAAGTACAACTCTTCATCCTGCACAGGACATCCCCAAGAATCACACCATGTGCCTCAGAGCATTGTCCAAACACTTCCTGAGCTCTGGCAGGCTTGGTGTTGTGACCACTTCCCTGGGGAGCCTGCTCCAGTGCCCAAACACCCTCTGGGTGAGGATCCTTTCCCTGATATCTAATGTAAACCTCCCCTGACTCAGCTTCAGGCCATTTCCTCAAGTCCTATCACTGTCACCAGAGTGAAGAGATCAGTGCCTGCCTTTCCTCTTCCTATCATAAGGAAGTTGTAACTGTGATGAAGTCTCCCCTCAGTTTCCTTCAGGCTGAACAGATCAAGTGACCTCAGCTGTTCCTCATATGGCTTCACCTCAAGGCCATTCCCAAACTTCAATGCCCTCATTTGGACACTCTGTAATGGCTTTATGTCTTTCTTATATTGTGGCACCCAAAACTGCCCCCAGCACTCGAGGTGAGGCTGCCCCAGTGCAGAGCAGAGCAGAGCAGGACAATCCCCTCCCTTGCCTGGCTGGTGATGCTGTGCCTGATGCACCCCAGGACACGGGTGGCCCTCCTGGCTGCCAGGGCACTGCTGACTCATGTTCAACTGGCCATCAACCAGGACCCCAGATCACTTTCTGCAGGACTGCTTAAGAATATGAAGTTTGTTGTAATGGTTTAGAATACAGTTCCTCCTACCTCAATATCAATCTCTCAGTGCACAAAACCAGACACTTAAGATACACTTTTGGCATACATGACTCAAGATTACTGGAAACATAGCTGAGTAAAACAGCCAATCCCTGCAGAAAGGCTTCTAGGAGAACAACGTCATTCATCTGAGACAGGAAACAAAATAACGGTGTTCACCATTGCAGTCTAGGACAGAATTATGGAGTCACCACACCAAGAAACATGGAGGGGGAATTGGAGAAAGGTGAATTAAAAATTAGTGGTTTCTACCATGAGTGGTTAAAATTACTCAGCATGGAAAAGAAACAGGGAAAGCAGAAAGACAATAACAAGCTTGTAAACAGTAGAGGAGGCTAAGGTGCATACAGATTTTGTATTCTAGGGTAGTGGGCTCTCCTAAGTAGCACAGTAATATGAAGGTGACTGAGGACTAAAGCCTTCTGATGCAAAGAAGACTGCCTGGAGTATGGCTTTAACAGATTTTAAGACTCTCAGTGTGCACATAACACATGAAGACAGCAGCCAAATTTGCCACTGTGTTGTTAAATCAACAGCAGTTGAATCACAGCGGGATAGGGATGCATCTGTAATGCACTAGTGTCAGCGCACAGGTGCAGAAATGGGCTGGCACAATTTAATTCTGCTTCTCATGTCAAAGTCTGTTCATAGGGAAAAAAACCTTGACCAACAAAAGGTGATATTACTTAGACTTTATGAGACTTGAAATACAGGTGTATACAGCATTGCAAGAAAACAGACCCTTTTGAAACAGCCGAGTACTATGTGAGGAGATAATCACTAAGTGAAAGAATAGTTGCTATGGACCTTTATCAGCAATAAAAGGAAATATGTTAGTGAAGTGGACACATAAACAGCAGTTGCAAATTCTAAGCAGCCCTCACTACATACTATGTGGGATTGCCAAAATGGATTCAGCTCAGCCCTGCTGCTGTTACTAAAGAAAAGTCTTAACCAAAATGTGAATGCAGATCAGTATTTTCACCCACCACTATTTCCAATAGTGGTGTTTGGTGAGAAAGCAATGGCAGAAATGGAATCATACAGTAGAGTCACACCTTCTTTATGGAAATACACCTATTATATAAATATATGCTTTATTAGGAAGTAAAACAAAAGAGAAAATAACTTCTTCGGGCAAAAGTCTGATCTCTAAGAGTGTATTAGAGTTTCATTCTCCAGATTCCACACTCTTTAGACTTGAAATTATTTTGTTGTAAAATGAACACGTTCCTGTTTAAGTGGATATTTAATTACATTCTTAAAATGGAAGAACACTAACAGGAAAAATTGAAAAACTATGTCTATAATGTGGTTGTTCTAACATTAGTATCAAACTAATTAGTATCCTAATATTGGTCATGTTGGCTATTCTGAAGCTAGCATATTACCTTAATTTTTTTCATGAATGAAAATCCTAATAGCTTTGTTTTGTTTTGGAGGATGAAGAAAGTGCTTCAGCCTAAAGCTCTTTATGAAATCACATTCTTGGGAACTAGCTATTCTTTTTGAGGCTTTGCATTGATTCAAAGCTGCAGAATAGCACCTGCAAAAGAAGTTTCTACCTATTACTAACAATTGAGGATGTACTGCTTGATTTATCCAGGGAGCTGTAGTGACAGAAAATTGGCAATCTGCTCCATTTGATAAAAGGTTCACTAAGGACTCAGTAAGAGAGTGTGAATATACTTAAAAGGAATAGTGTTTGTTCTTTGGAGTAAAATCATGACATCAGGTAGGTTTGATCGTGAGTTTCAGAGAGCATCATGAAAAAGCCACTGCTGAAAGCATCCAGCTGACCAAAATGCCTGTTATTCAACTATCAGAGCAGTCAGGTGAAAATGAGGCCTTATGCCTCAAATCACCAGAAGAGTCGCAATATAGTGACAAAGATCACATTCCAGCTGACTACAGAATTGCCACTCCCTTCCAAGAACATGAAATAGGCTTTCATGGGAGATTGTACATAATCCAAAAACCACTGAGATTATAGATAAAGACAGTGTAGATGGAGGAGGTATCCTATATATCACAAAGCATTTCTGTAGTTCTAATGCTCTGACAGTATCTTAGATGACAGAATAGGTTATCTGTTAATCTTTTATATGGTTAGATTAAAAGTTAGGTTCTGTCTTGTGTGTACCTAAGAAGAGATAAAATTATACTAAAATAAGGAAATAATAAATTTAAGAAGAGTAAAGCAAAGTAGCAACACAGTACCAAAGAGGAGAAAAAATTCTGAACCCGTGATAACAAATAAGTTTGGCTTGCCATCTGAAAAACATATAAGGATGCCACAAAAAATCTAAAGTGTACTAAAACATAGAATGCATTCTACCACCATCTGAATTAAGAATATTGAAACAAAGTTATAAAAGTGAATATATGGTGGTGTAGCCAGACAGCTTTAGCCACTCTGAGAACCTTCATCATCTGTTGGTCTCCATTAAAAGAGCTGGAGGAAAACAAAGCAGTATAGAAAATACAGCACTGAAAAGACAATAACATAAACAAAATTAATTCAAATTTCTTAGCAATTGCAGCTACATAAATAAATATAACTTTTTTAAAAGTCACATATTGGAGGATGACCAGACCTTGCAAACTCCAAAAAGACAGTAACATTTATGTCCCTGAGTGTGAAAATAAATTTCAAAAGACCAGAATAGCAATACAAAACATGCAAATAAAACATCCATCAGTCTATCAGAAATTTGAAGATGGCATCCAGAAGCCAATTATTTAAACCATAGAATATGGTAAAGAGCTTCTCTTAGTAGATCCAAACATTGCACCTGGACAAAGACCTCTTAATTTCTGTGTATGTGGTATGCAAAACACAGCAACTGTCAACCATGTAGAAGCTGTGTAATAAACTGATGATTCTAATCCTGTGCATTTATCCTCCAAAAATCATTCCACTGTATTTCATACTTGGATTTCAATGTACAACATGGGGTGCAAGAAGGAGTTTGCTGAAGTATTCCCCTGTTCTGCTTTTTATCTCTACTGAAACTTTTGAGTTATTTTACTTTTCAGTAAATCATCATAATGTAATGTCTGATTGACAGTATTATATTTTTGGATACCAAATTCTCCAACTTTAATCACAAGGTGAATAGGGTAATATGAAAGTTATCAAACAAGTCCCAGTAAATGATTTGGGGCTTTACGAAATAAAGAATTTGTGTTGAAAGAGTCAAGTACTCTCTTCCTTGTGTTGTGTGCTGGGGACTTTCCAGGGACTACTTCCCATAACTAAACATTTTTATAAATAACTGATGTTATATGTAAAAGGAGACGGTAAAGAATTTGTTCAGAAACATCACAGGCACAAGGCAGCTAAAGGCGGTCTTAATTAACAATGTGTGTTCTATCTACTCATCATTGCTTCCATGTCATTTTGCTGTACAATAAACAAACCACTTTGCATTGACTCCGGTCGTATGTCCACAGGAAGAGTAAACTCTTTCCTTTTTAGTCCTGGAAGCAACTGAGCTCCACCATTCCTATCAGGGAACACCAGGCATGGGACAGCTTTGCAAAGGACTAGCTGGTAGCAGAGGAGGTGCTGTCAGGAGAAGCTGGAGGCAAGAGAGGAAAAGGTCAGGGAGAGGAAGACAGGAGTCTTACTGTTGTACTTCATATGTAGAGTAGTTCAGGCATCTGGGTGCATGCAAGACTGAGAAATAATAATTATGGCCCTGCAACTCTTGGTGTAGAGCACAGGTCACACAGTGTCTCTTTGTGTTAACAGCCTGAAAATGTGGTTACCTGTCTCCACAGAGACTGGTGGCAGCTGCTTTGTTTCCTTATAAGGACTCTGCTATATCCCCTGGACACTGTAGCAAACTGCATACTTATGGGAACATCTTTAAATGGCTAGTATGATTACTGTAGACAATTCACCTCCCTTTTTGAGTTTGGTAGAAAGATGTTTTTTCTGGTATTATTTCTATAGACCCTGCTGGAAATGGGACACTGACCCAGGTTGTACCTTTCTTACCTAAAGCCTTGTAAAGGTGCATAAGTGCAACAAGATTTAGAAAAAGTAGGTTCTGCCTTTTTTTCACAGTTCTAAAAGGTCTCTTTAGGAAGGCAAATATGCAGAAATCACCTGAAAATTCATGAGCATGTCGAACTCCCTAGCAGTGAAAAATCTGTAATCAGTCTCTGAAAGTTGCTCTGCAGGAAAGGAGGGACAAGTTGAACCACTATGGACAGAGAATTTCCCAGTGCTTCACCTTGCAGGAACATTCAGGCCATTTGATAACAGAAGGCTTTGTGCACAGTGACATTCAGCTGGAAAATTTTGCTCTGGAGAGTGAGCTGATACAGCTACACTAAAACTTTTCTATTGAAAGCAACTTGGAGATGTTGTGCTGTGAGCAGTAAATGTTTTAAAATTCTAGTTTCTATATCAGCTTAGAACATTTTAACCAAATGGCTCTCAGGAACAGCATGGATATGAATATTCTGTGTTATGTTATGGAATGGATTGCTCTTACTGGCATTTTTTGCAATCATTAGAAATACTAAAAATAACTTCTCTAATTGAGCTTATCAGAGCTGTTTATGAAAACTCAGACATGCACATGCTCAAGGGCTTTTATTGACTATATAGAAAATTATTTATACTAAAATATTATTATACATCTAAATGTGTATTAGGAATAGACCAAGAATTATTGACACCTATTGTATGCTTCAAAAAACAGGTAATAAGAGGCAACATGCAAATTATTTTAGTGTAGTTCTGACTATTTGGATAGAGAACTAGAAAGAATAACACAGTGAAACTGTAAGAGCAGTATATTCATAAGTTTTTGTGCTTTGTTTAATCATAAACTAAGATATAAAGGAGAAAATATAAACAGGTACAAATGAAAAAGATATTCAGGATGTGTTCAAATGCAAATAATAGCAATAAAATATAAAACTTGCAATGAAAACCAAAAACCCTTTTAAGTGTTAAATGAAACTGTTAACTTAACTACATGGTTAGATTAAAACCTCAGAGCTTTAACAGATGAAAAATGGGAACAAACTTAATTATAAAGTTTTCTTTAGTGCATTAACTGGGAATCTAAATGTTTTAATTTTTTAAAACAATGCCTTTTTTTCCTTTCACTGCAAACAAGTAGACACATGATTTAATAATGGATTTCTTAATACTCTAAATTTTTATTATTTCTCAAATCCTAATCCTAATAATTTTTCAATTACTTAGGGATAGATTGCCATATAAGGAAACAACAAAATGATAAACTTTTCAGAACCAATGTAAGTCAGCATCTTTCTGAACTGGCTACAATAATAAGCACTGTGAGTCAGCACACCACTGTAAAAAATCTTATTTGAAATAGTAGTGTTGAAAATTCAGAGAAAGGCAAAGTAAAGGTGAAGGTAGGTAATGGCCAGATACATAAAGTCTAAGAGTGGTGTTAGTTCATTTTCCTGAAAGGACAGATTGTTATTTAGGTTATAAAGAGACTATGTTGTTCTACCAGAACAGATGGTTTAGGAAGAATAAATGAGAATGAATAAGACTAATTCTAATTTTATGGCACTCTACTTGTCATTAGTTATTGGATAAGCATGAATGAAAAATTAAATACAGATGTTTGTACACACGTGTGTCTGATGACTTCATAGAGAATTGAAAAACAGCATTTCCAGAGTAATTCTAGCTTAGGAAGAATAAAACAGTGTGAACCCTCAGCTCAGTCTTCATACATGTCCGGCAGTTTCTTAAGTGTGCAAAAATTCCTAATTTTCCCTTTTGAAAGCAGCCTATTTGCCTGGGTCAAAGCTGTTGTGTCCTGTATATGTCAAATTTTCACACAGAAGTGAATGTATCTAAATCTTGCTTTACACCAGCAAAGTCACTAATAAGATAACTACATTTATTGAAACCAGTGAAGTTCAAGGTCACCATTATCACAGAAACATTCTTTGCAGTTTTTCATCAATTTTGAGAGGGTTTTAAATGGATTTTACTGAATTTGCTCTTTGAAATCTCTTTGTGTCACCCTCTGCCAGCCTCTTTTACTTCACTGAAGAGTATTTCAGCCTTACTTGCTGCAGTATAGTCATACACAGCATACACTTTTTCTGTATAATACTGTGTAACTTCATGTTTTTGTTAAATTCTGCAGTTCATTTCAGTCCTTCTTCCCAAATATGCATTATTTGTCATGTCACTAAGGAAGGTTTTCATTTTCTATATGTCTTCTCTTTGAGAAATCAGCATGGGCTTAGTAAAACAAGAAATGACTAGTGGAGTTAACCGTTATCACTGAATGTGCATTGCAAGATGAACCTAAAAGACAAAGTTTCAGACACACAATGTTCCATCTGAACAGTCAGATGCTTTTCTCACTTAAACCTGTTGAAATTTTGCCACTGAGAGAGCTGGAAAAAAAATAATGCTCAAGAAGTCATTTGATTTGTTAGAAGTTTTTTCTGTGTGCAGAGATTTTAAATTATTGCCGCTTCTTAAATTTAACTGTTGTATTGGGGGGGAGGGGGGATATTCAATTATATATTACGTTTTTAGTTAAGCCAGAACCTGATTCAATCCTGTTTAGTTTATTGTGAAGATTGAATATTTTTCCCTGTTGCTAACATAATTTTGGAATTGAAATCAGAGGGGGAATGTGAATTTATGTAACTATTCTAATATAGGCATTTTAGGTATATTTTGGTTCCTGGAATTTTTAATAGGGTTGTAATATGGTCTTTGGTCTCTTGTTGCCATGGTTTGCATAGAGCTGGTCCTACTGATTGCTTCTAGATCAAACTAAAGTCATTTGGAAATAACATCTTTCATTAAACTCTTCCTGAAAGTTGTCACATGGCTTTTCCCATGATAAGGCAGACAAAATTCAGTAAATCTAAACTTTTGTGTTTTCCATTTCATAATAAATTTCCTTTTTTGAAAATGAAAGCACAACAAAAAAATTAAGCAACTCTGTGGAGTTTCTAGTGTTGGAATATTTTCTGGTTCTGAAATTATTTTTTATATTTTTCATTGCAAAAAGTCACCCAGCATGGTATTGATTTAAATTATATGTTTGTTTATTTGCTTTTGATTAGTTTGAAATACATTTGGAAATCCATTGTTCAGGCAAACCCATCTAAGTTGCTGCTTTTTGATTTCTTTTTTGACGGCCACATAGTAAAAGGAGTTCTGTCCCTTTATAACAGATAATTTTAAAACATAAATCAGTTTTCTATTCTATTTCATAAGCAATGGCTAGTGTGATTTTTCAGACACAAAGAGTGGGATTTTGTTGTTCATTTAAGAAACTCTCAGACTATCAGGAGAACTGCATTGCATATAGCAGCCTTTGTCACAGCCACCAAGGATAGCTCTTGCCTTTTCCTTGCCAAAAATGAGTGGAAATCTGAGTAACGTATTCATTATATTAGTTGAGAAATTGACTTTCTGTTCTCCTCAGAGTTCCAGCATTTCCAAATATAAAGGTCAGAAATAAGGACAAACTAAGTCCTTGAGAAATATTCTAATGCAAAAATTATGTGAGTAGAACTGAAAATTTCCAAATACTCCAGTTATTCCTTCTGTTAGTATAAAAACTGAGGAACAAATTGTACAAAATGAAGAGTGACTATTTCTACTGGATTCCAGCACATCCACTGTGTTAGCCCTTTCTCAACCAGCTCTGGGTTATTAACTGCAAATTACAAGCCCACTTGTGGCAATGATATTTTTCTATCTTCTCTGCAGGGGTTATTATTGTGTCCATGTCAATAATAATTGTTGTGTAAAATATCACTATGCAGGGTCTGGTGAAACAAATGAGGGAGGAATTGTGTGCATCCACAAAAGGCAGACAGCTACTAAGGAGAGCACCAGGGATGGATTATGTTCCTTTAAGCTTAACCACCAGAACTGCTCAGGCAACACAACTTCACAAGAAAGGTCTCATCTCTTCCTGCTGATAGGCTCCCTTGCCATCTACAGACAGGCTACTTTAAAAATTTAGATAGAAAGGTACTGTTGCTTACAAAGTGTCAGGAGATGCTGCAGCTGGTAAGAGGAATAACAGCATTTTCTGAACAAGTGACTGAGATGTCAGCAAAAAAGAACAGGGCAAATATTGTGTGAAATGAGTTTCATATATACAACGTTTGAAATACATGAAAGAATTTGTAAGAGTAAAGAATCAGGGAGAAAAGTCAGAAATACGGGGGAAGATGCTTTCTTAGCCATGTTTTCATAATTCCAACTCTAAATAAGCAAAATATTCTTCTACTCATAATCCTTTTTTAAGGAAAATGTAAATATACCTCTGCTGAAGTAATCAATAGAAAAGCTTTAAAGGTACACTTGTTACATAGTTTGACATTCAAATGGCTATATTTCCTCCACCCATATTTTAAGCCTGTGTGCATGACAGAAGGATGTAACAGAGCTTAAAGATGAACAAATTATCTGAAGGTAGTTATTCTGGAGGATATGTAATATCATCTGCTCTCACAACTGTAAACAGATGTGGGTTATTTGCTGTATTTTACCCTGGTGTCAGGAGAATTTTCTACACACAATATCTTGTCAGATATGGATGAGCTTGGTAAAGCTGACAAGGCATTGATGCACTCCTTATGCCTTGCATTTGTCTTTTATGTTCAAGGTTTGGGAGGTCACCAGCTTGTAAAGGTCCTGGCAATATGATCCACAGCTGCAGTGAGGGTGAAACTGAAAAAAATTAATACAGAAAAGTGGATCTAGAGAACAGGTTGGAGTCTGACAGTTTCATCCAGCTTTGCTGGACAAACCTGGAGGGTGTTTTATATATTTTCTTTCCTTACTGTTTTACAAAGATTCAAGAGGCTGGGTGAGGTCATTATGCTAGAGGAAAACCTCTGGCTTTCTGTTTTCCTACAGGGTAAGTTTAGACCACAGGTCAGAGTGATATTGTTTCAGGTTAATGGGTTTGCTGTTTTGTTTTATTGTTTTGTTTTTCACTTGCTCATTGATATTCCATGTTTAACTGTGGTCTCATAAGCACACTGACATTTTTCAAACAAGAATGAACAAGAAAAATAATTCTACACTCTATAGGAATTTCAGGATAACTGCAAAGATAATACTACAGACTTTTTACTGTATCAGTCTCCTCGACAGTCTCATTCAATAAGGAAGTTGCTGTTGTCTAAATGTCTGGTTTCTTTGGAGTTATTCCCTTACTCCATACTAAGACCTCTCCAGGTAAGGACAAGGCTGCTAGTACAACAAACAGCTGTATATAGCCACCCCTTCTACTTCAGATAGACAGCAGAATTCAGGTTGTTCTAAGCAACCTGATCTAGTTGAAGATATGCCTGCCTGTGATGAGGGGTTGGACTGGGTGACCTTTAAATTCCCTTTCAAACCAGACCTTTCAGTCATTCTCTCGCTTGCATTTGGGCACTGACCAGAATCACCTCTTCTGAAGGCTGGCTCACTTCACCTGGAATGAGTAACGTGCTGCCTCCTTGACAGAGGACAACCATTGTAACAGCAGCACCCTGACCTTCAGCTCCAGTAAAGCCAAAAGGCAAGGCTTGCTTGGTAAGAAACAGGATAAGTCTGGATACTCCCTTTCAGAATAGAGTTTAAACTCAAATATCAGGTAACATAGAATTTGATTGAACGAGCGGAAAGAATGGGAAAAGGAATATTTTGTGTGTCTCTGAGGACATACAGGATTTAAAAGATCTTTTCTTAACAAGCCATATATAAATAAAAGCCTTAATCCTTTCTGCAGTCCTGAAAGGTAAGTCTTTCACCTTTCTTCAGGTCCCTACCTGCTCTCCTGAAGCTGGCCCAGCATCAGCTCACCCATTGATTTTTAGATTAGCTTTTGCATTTATACTAACATGGTACAGTATCATGCCAGAGAAGCTATTAGCCTTCAGTAAGAGGGTTATTTGCTTCAATATTTGAGAGGATATTCTTCTAATACAACTAAACCTATTTACTCGCAGCCACTCAGCTTCAGTTCCATTAATTTCAGTTTACTATGACACTCTATAATTTATTCTTCCCAAGATTTACATGCATCTGCACTACCATTAGTTGTATTTGTTGTGCTATTAGCTTTAAACTTTTATAAATACCGCAGAGATGGCAAATAAAGTGTCAAGGAAAGTGGATGATGTATGAAAGAGTATTAATATCTGTCTGAAAAGATGCACTAAATTACTTCAGGGAATATATCAGTTCCCATTAGATAACTATTAAGGTTATCTTTGGTTCTGAGGCTTATTCCTGAACTGTATTGATTCTTTATAATGTCTATAGTTCTTTAGGCATAAAAATTGATGTTACCATGAGAGTTGTAACTCATGTGTCTCTCTCTGATGCTTCCATCTAAATTTTGTGTAAATTAAAGACACCAGAGCACCTAGTTATCACCCTCTCAGACTGAGACCATCCTTTGTGTGGTGATTCTCAAAATACAGAAAATTATATCTGGGTTGTCTTGCATGAAAGTGCCAAATAACATGAAAGGTGGTATCTCCCAGTTCTATGTAATTTTTGCAGTTCTGTTTTGAATATTTTCAGGAGATGGGAGTTAGGCAGTGCCACAAAGGTGAAAGCAGGACAGTCCTAAATGTACTAGGCTACCAGTACATGTCAGAAGAGTGGCTATCTAATTCAAATCTCAAATAAAGTAAGACCATACAACCTCCTACCCTGTCTTTTTTTTTGTGTCACTAGAACAAAAGAGGATGAAAAGGGAAAAAATTATAATAAAATTAGATCAAGAAATCTTTAATATTAATAATAATGTAGGTGAGAATGATTAGGAAATCCACGTAGCTATAAGCTTGTTTTTTTGCACAGACTAGAAATTTAATTAGAATCTGGGTCCAGCATTCCTGCTGTAAAAAACACAGTTATGATTCTGCTAGCCCCAGATAAAAGTTTAACCTCTTTTTTTTATTTTGCTATGTACACCTGACTTGCTCTTTTGAAATTTGATTGGCTTCATACTGAAATCCCAATGAAGCAAGAAAAGCAGAGGGAAGTTAAGCACAAGTGATGTAGTACAAACACATTTTTGAACACTTGACAAAAGAATGGGCTTTCAAGCTGTCCATGTAGGTACACAATCATCTTTCATACAAAAGCACTCTTGTTGAGTGCTTCAAATCTCAAGTTCTTGTTCACACTTAGTTGTATAACGTTTTTGGATTTCTGCAAAGCTTATGATACTGTCTCTTCCAGGACCCCACTGGGCAAATTGTCCAGCCCACAGCTGGATAAACACATCATGTGATGGGTGAGAACATGGGCACAAAGGGTTACAGTGAATGGGCTGACATCAAGCTGGAGACCTGTCACTAGTTCTGCCATCCTTGGCCCTGTGCTCTTCAACATGTTCCTGTTCCATGGATGCAGGACTAGAAGGGATACTAAGCAAGTTTGCCAAGGACACTATGTTGGGAGGAGTTTTCAAGCCCCTTGAGGGAAGGGAGGCCCTGCAGAGAGACCTTGACAAATTAGAGAGCTGGGCAATCAACAACCACATGAAGTTCAACAAAGGGAAAGTGCTGGATTCTGCATCTGGAATGGGGTAATCCTGAATGTACAGACAGAGTAGGGAATGAGATGCTGGAAAGCAGTACCATGGAAAGATCCAAGTGCCACTGGGGATCCAAGCTGAACATGGATCCAGCAGTGCCCTGGCAGCCAGGAGGGCCACCCATGTCCGGGGGGGCATCAGGCACAGCATCACCAGCCAGGCAAGGGAGGGGATTGTCCTGCTCTGCACTGGGGTGGCCTCACCTCGAGTGCTGGGGGCAGGTCTGGGTGCTGCAATAAAAGAAAGACATAAAGCCATTACAGAGTGTCCAAATGAGGGCAATGAAGATTGGGAATGGCCTTGAGGGGAAGCCGTGTGAGGAGTGGCTGAGGTCATTTGATCTGTTCAGCCTGGAGGAGACTGAGGGGAGACCTCACTGCAGTTACAACTTCCTTGTGAGGGGAAGAGGAAAGGCAGGCACTGATCTCTTCACTCTGGTGACAGTGACAGCAGCCAAGGGAATAGCCTGAAGGAGGTTTAGGTTGGATATTAGTAAATTTTTTTCATCCAGAGGGTGACTGGGCACCACAGCAGGGAAGCTGTCATATCACCAGCCTGAGAGAGTTCAAGAAGCGCTTGGACAATACTCTAAGGCACATGGTGTGATTCTGAGGATGTGCTGTGCAGGGCCAGGTGATGATCCTTGTGGGTCCTTTCCAATACAACTTACTCTGTGTTTCTGTGTCTCCAGGTAAAAATTAAACTACAGCCTGTTCTATGTATAATTAAAATGACGAAAAATTTGAATTTCTTTTTTTTCTTGTCTTAAAAACCTCCATATGTTTAGCTGCATTCTTGTGCCATTTGACACAAACTGGTGAAGGGGATTTCTTTTAGCATCATAACATAAGAGATTGACATCTGTGACTAAACACAAAGCTGACTACATAACAAAGGTTTGGAGAAATATGAGCAACTGCAAATTAAGGCCTGGATCTTCTCAGTTACACTAAATGACAGTGTAATTATTGGACAGTGCTGGCAATTGTTGTTCAGGCTTGATCCTCCTTCCTAGCAGACTGTATCAGTGGGATTCTTGACATTGAGGGCAATAATATCATGTTCCAGTTCTGTTTCCTCTGCAAAGAAACAATAATAAGCTTGATTTTGGTACTTAAAGGAGGGTAACATGATATGTGTAGATTCTGCTAGTTTCTTTTTTACTAAAAATTTAGAGTAGCTGATACAAATTTCTGACTGTAGTAATCAGTTATCTTGTTAAAAAGAAAGTAAACTCCATTCCTCAAGAATGACTGTGAAATATTTTCTTGTATAATAATAGTCCAAAGAGAAGGTTCTGTTTGCTGCTTTGAACTTTGCACTTGTAGACAAGTTTTATCATAATTTTCCAGACAGTATAACAATAATCTGAAATAAAGGATTATGGACAGTGAAAGAGTGCCAATGTAGATAATTCATGCTTTGAGAATTCATCAAGACAAGGGTAATTTGATCTCACAGGTCATCTGCCCATTTAATCTCTTCATTTGGTGATGAGAAGTAAACCTAAGGGTAACAAATTGTTATTTAAAACACCTCAATTTTTGGTAGATTATGTGTATAACCTTTTTCCTGACTGTGGATATATTAAACTTCATGAAGCTCACAGCTGTGCTTGGACAGGATCCCAAAATAAGGGTCAGACTCTGTTTTACATCTGAGAGACTGTGATGCCTTTGAATCCTTTTCTGTGCAATCCTACAGATATTGATACATTGAAAAGGGAAAGAGAGTGGATGTGATTAATACATAGCATTGTTTCTTAGTTTTTGAAATGCACCCATTTCTTTGAGCTTACAGGACTCAAAAATTCACCAGTTGAGTGCATTTTTAAACGTATTTTAGGAATTTATTAGCTTTTCCTAAGGGCTACAACAAAACTCTGGGCTTTTCTCTTTTTTTCATTTCAACTTGTAATTAATATATTTGATGCTAATTTTGTTTTTTAATGTTGTGAAACACCTGAGGTACCAACAGGAATATGACTATACAAATAAGAATCTATGTACATGATCTCTAATGCTTATCACTTTACATTCTATGCTTGCAATGCAATGATTCTTTTCAAATAAAATTTTTATGTCTCAGAAATCATGGGGTTATAATTAAGGGTTCAACCATGAGTTCTCTTACAGAGAATATCAACTCTGAGAAAAAAATGGGCAAACACACATTTGAATGACACATTCTTGTGCTTTATTTTTATACCACTGTTAATACTTACATAAAAATGGAAGGAGAAGGGTGACTACAGTCAATTGTCTACAGCTATCACATCTTTTGGCAAGGAGAAGGATTTCAGGCTTCATGTAGTGTCCAAAAAATACCCTTCAGTGAAATAGCACCAGCATCACAAACTGTCAGTATATACATTCTCCTTCCTTGGCTTCCTTCCACGCAAGCTCATTTAGAATATACTGTCTGGAGCCAATATGCATCATACAATTTTCTAATATGCATTTCCTCATGAAAGACCAAGTGGTGCCTGCCTCTTAGACAACTTAAAGTTAGGTTGATGTTAAACAAGGTTTGTATTGTTCTGAAATACTGTGGAATTAAAAATAGCAGGAGAATAAAATTCTGATGTGCTGTTGGTTAACACAGTTGCACAGAATATGAAACCAAGAAAGATTAATTACTAAAAAAAAAGGAGAGATGCCATTCTCTGAAATTTGGAAGTAGTATAGAGCAGACTGTCTTCATCGCAGTACAACTGATGTGTACTGGCATGATAACCTTGCCTGTGCATGTTTAATGACATTGTTTATCACAATAAAAGAATCCTTTCACCTAAAATTTCCAGGCTGAGTATTCTGCTGATAGAAAAACTGACCTCTTTGTTTCTTTTTGCAAAGAGCACAGGTCAGGGGATGTTCTCTTTTGAAAGCTGCCTTGTGGCCATGGTTGTGGCTCAGGTATTGTAATGCCTTGACTTCTGTCAAAAAGACTTGAGGCTGAACCTGCACTTGTGCCTGCAAGCTTCATGGATGATTTGAGGGAGTCTGAGAAGCAGCTGGGCTACAGACAGCCAGGTCCTTTGGGCGTGTGAACCTCTGTATTCAAGAGATGAAGATATAACCGGCAAAATAAGGCATTTCCTATAATGGAGTTCGTATGATGTTAGCAAATGCATTCACATATAGAAAAATATCAACTATTTAAAAGAAATGTTATTATAATAATAATAATAATAACAGTAATAATAATCCTTGGTTTTAATCCTCTAAGAAAAACCTAAACATAGTGGCATTTTTTTTATGTGTTAATGTTCCTTATTTTGCATTGTTTGATGAAAATGAGGCAATTTTCACAGCTGAAGAGCAGTTATTTTGATACACATTTGATAGTTTTGCCAAACATAAATTATTAATTTTTCTGTTCAATACTCTTCTTTTGCTACATGCTGAATGTAATATAATCTAGTTTAACAGCAAGTCCAGCTATTAAATCCACATGGGTTTTCACAAGTAGTAAAAACTATCCAAGGGCTGCAGAAAGCTGTGCTCATTCATTCATTCATTCATCCATTCAGGTTTACTTTGCATTTGGTGTTACCTCTGAGGTGTTTCCCTGTGTGTGACTTGTTAAGCATTGTAGTAACTCAGATTTAAAAGGTATCACCATAACATTTCTTGCTTTCTTGATGTGAGGAAGCTGTACAAAAGAGTTTTACAGCCCTATTTATTACATTTGAGAGCTGAAAAACTTGGACTGATTGGGTAAACAAGGATGACTATGGGGCTTTTCAAACCTGAACACTCAAAACCTGTGATACCCTCTAGTAGATAAAATTTCATCAATCTTATTTACTGGTGCACTTAGGCTGTATTAGGGTCACATACACACACACATACTCTGCTGCCATACAAACAAAAATCTCAGTTCATTTTTTACATAGACACTAAAATTCTCAAGCAAGACAAAATTACCACGGTTGAGACTTTTAAAATACACCAACCTATAAGTTGTGAGAGCTGACAATACTGCAGCTATTTTACAGTAGGAAAACATGATCCAGTGTTTGAAAGGACTGTAGCATTACACCTGAAAAATGCTGTATGGACATCCTTTCACAAAGCCTTTTGTATAAGCTCCTTCCAGGGAGAGAGGTAAAGAGATGCTCTGCATGCTGTTTTAGATTGAATGGGAGCATTGCTGGTCGTAGGAGTTCCAGACTGTGTTATGTTCTTCATTGCATTTCTAAAGCATGGAGTGCAATTGCAGCAGTACCCCAGTCTCTGCTACCATATTACAATTGTTTCATGTACAAATTACTTCTTTAGCTATTTCATAGGTGTCCATGCTCCTATTCACAGACCCCTTGTTAGTGATAGTATAGCCAACCTAAAAGTCTAGCTGCTGTAAGAACTTCATGTTAGCTGCCCACCACACCCAGTATTCCCCTTCACGTGTGAAATAGCTGATTTTTCATAGGCAAATGGACACCTGTGTATATAAATTGTGCAAAGCAGTTTTTAGAGGATGTACATTATTTTCGACATTGTCTACGAAGTACTGTTTGGGAGAGACACAGGCAAATAAATGCCCAACAGGAAATGTCAAAGTGTTGTTAATATGTGATATAAGTGGCAGCATCCTGGTACCTTGGCATAGTGAAGGTTCTCCTCTCCTTAATCCAGTGCTGGCCTGGGCAAACCCAGTGAAGCGGATAAGAGTTTGCTTTCTGAGCTGGTTCCCGCTCTTGTCATCTTGCCAGGAGCAGCCAGCCATAACATATGGTTGTGATTTGAATGCTTAATGAGGGAGCGCTGGAGCTGAACACACAGGAACAACTAAAATGGACAGCCATCATAACTACTCAGGTTTTCTGGTGGAACAGCAGATCATTTCATTATTCCATGAGAAAACTTCAAAGCATAAGACACATAGGGGTGAGTCACAGGATGTGAAGGTGTAACCACAGGTTTCCTAAAAAAAGAGTATCTCTGCAATGATTCAGAGGGAGTTTTAGAGTAATGTTTGGGCAACATTATAGCAATACCCCTTGGCAAAATGTAAATAAATAGCCAAAAGCAGAGACTCCATACTATCTCCTTTCCACTCTTGTTCCCTTTAATTTCCCGTATGACATGATAGCAGATAGAAATAGGCTGCCTTGCTGGAGACAAATATTCCAGCCCGACCATTCCTGTGCAACTGTCTTCAAACTGCTGCATTACCTTCATTACCCAGGGCAAGCAGCAGGAAACACCAGAAATGGGTATCTCAATCAACACCCTTTGCTCAGGGGCCACAAACACCAGGCAGTGGCATGGCAGTCAGCAAATATGCCAAATGTGCTGATCCCATGTTATGTCCCAGACTGAGTCCTGTCAGCCCTGAGTTCTGGCAAACTCGCATTTCTTTAAGCAAGGCACTGCACTTGAATTAAGTATGCAGAGAAGATTTTTTGTTTGCATAAAACACCAGGTTTTAATTTTTTGTTTTGACCTGCATAATCATTATGTTTACTTCCTGTTTGAAACGTGGAGGGAAAATTATCATCTCAGATACTGGTCTGGTAATTTGGTTGTTGCTGACTTTCTTATGGTGATCACTTCTATGATACCAGAAGATGCCCTTTGTGACTAGTGATAACTTGTTTTATGTTTTCTGGCAGCAAGTCAAAGTTCAGTTTTCATATTAAGTTATTTTATAGAAGGGTATCCAAGGGTCTAACTCCTGCATATAGCTTGAGACATACTGTTTTTCCCACACAGCTGATTGAAATACATGATAAAGATTATCAAGTTATCTCCTGTCGTGATTGCCAAGTTTTTTCTAACCTTGCATGTGGCCAGGTTTAATGAATGGTTTAGGATGAATTTGCAGATGCATTAAAAGCTTTTTTCCCTGATCCCACCAAGTATGTTACAAAATGTTCATGTCATAGACCTAAGTGACTCGTAGTTAGGGAAACTAGGGTGATGCCCCAAAAATCTGAGTTTAGGAGAAAGTTCATAATCCTTTTTGCCATTCCTTCAGATGCATTTCAGTTGGACATGTGGGAAGGGGCAGGCGTAGTTCTCGGTAAAGGGTAATTATTTCTCAAACAATTCAGAATTAATCAACGGCCCAGTGGCTATCTTTTGTACCCTGTCTAGCCAACAGGCCTCTCAATCCTCTGTGCCTAAAAAAATGCTTGTGAATAGCCTTTTAAGCTTTCCTTTGTTGCTGTCATTCCTAGGAAAAGACAGTAGTCACTTATCCTTTTGAGACTGGGCTGATTTGAGGCCTGACTGAGAATGACCTCCTTGTGCTGGCAGTTTCAGTGGGGCACCAGTATTCAAGGATGAGAGCACTTGAAGGAGAATCTTTTTTGGCTCTTTCTAACACTGGTGCTGCATGTTGGAAACAGAGTCTGTATTTACCCATCTCATGATGGTTACCTTTAATTTAACAACTTTTATTTCCACCTTCGGATCTAAAGCTTTTGCCATGATTATAGAAGATCAGGAAAATATTGGGATAAATTTGTTCTGACAGCAGAGAGCAATAAGTGAAGGTTTTAAAGTACAGTTTCATACTTTGTTACTCTGAACACCAGTTCTTTTTCCAGTTACAGTTTTCACATTTATTGCTACTTCATAACATACTGGTCATCGCATCCTTTCAACAATTTTATATATGGAAATAAAAGTATTATTCATAAAAAAGAGTCTTGGGTATGATAAACTTGATAATGGCTGTATTAAAGTGAAATAGCAGAACATAAAAATGTGTAGTATGTGTAAAGAGGAGAAATCATTGGAAAAAAGCCCTACACATTTGCTTGTAAATGACCACTGAATACCACAGAAATGTAGTCAATATTGATTATAACAACTATGTATATTATGCTTACTGCAGGCTAACCTCCAGGTGTTCTTGAAGCAGAAGGAATAGGAAGCAACTGCAGGATTTAGCAAACTGAATATTATTTAACTTAATTGCAGCAGATACTAAAATTGAAACATACATAAAACAGGTAACTAGATTTTTAAATGTAAGTATGATTATGACTGTTAAAGACATTAATCAAATGTCCTGGACATTTTTCAATTTACATATTTATTAAATAAGGTCTTGTTAGACTCTTATTGCTAATAATGCTATGTCTGTAATGAATGCCACCTGAATGAGGAAGGTGGAGAGGTGGGATACTACAAGAATTACAAGAAGCTTGCTTTGGAAAAAATCTGACCATTTTCTCTATTTATGTTAGAGCTCTGCAGGTACTAATATAATGTTCTCTGCCCATTTACTTTTATAAGCAGAATGTGACATGCTTTCTGAAGTTGACTTTTTTAAATAAATAGATAAAACAATGTGAAAAAAAATTAATCCTAAGAAATGAAGATTCCTGTTTTTGATCCATCAATTGAATAGAAAAATAGGAAAAAAAATAATTAAAACAGCACGCGTTTTTGAAGAAGAGGCTGGTCTAGAACTTACAGTCTGAATAGAACAAATATTTGTGCAATAACAAGGAGTAGAAAAAGGAAAATATCTGTGTTGTTCATAGACCTGGAAGAATCCCTGCCTGAAAACAGAATCGTCCCTCTTAAACTGACACTCCCTGGACCCAGCTATCCTGTATACTCAGTGATCGAATCACTGTCAAGAAGTTACTTTCCCTATTTTCTCACTCTGTGTTACTTATCCTAATTATTAAGTTCGTGAGAGTGAAGTAGCTCTCTGGCTATGTCTACTGCCTTTTATCTCATCCTTGCTCTGGATGATTTCTCCTATCCTAATTTTATTTCTTGGGTCTGTATGGTCAATTATGCATCAGTGAGAAGGATCTTGCAAACAAATTCGTTTGAATTTTTTTGAAATACCCAAAATTGCATGAAAAAGAGGAGGACACAGAGACTGGGTAGCTTATTCCACTTCATTAACAAGAAATTTTCATCCCCATAACTTCTAGCTAAGATGTCCTCTCACAATTACTTTCTGCTAGGTTTTCTTAAGAGGCACAGCCACAAGGCAAACATTTTGTCAAAAATCACAGAAATGTACAGACTGAGTAATAATTTAAAAAATAATTTTGTGTGAAATTGCCAAAAACTCTGACAATATTAATCCTTTCTTTATAATACAAAATAAAAAGCAACACCAAAAAACAGTGTAAATCAGTTGTGTTCCCTTGAATAGGTGAATCTGAACTCCTACAGTGTTATGTCTTTTTAACAACATTTTTTAGAGAAAAAGCCCTTCCAATGCTTCACCAAAGTTTTATTTAAGAATGTTTAAACCCATGGCGACTGAAGAGAAATTTGAGGATCGATACATGGAACCTTTTAAAACAAGGATTTTTTTTAGAAGCAGACATCTTAAATGATAGTTGATACCTTAAGTTTCTGTAGCAGAGGAATAAGTAAGACATTCAGAAATAAAATATTGACTTTTCCTATAAGATTTTTATCATTGCACTTTTCTTAAGAAAAACAAAGTTATTGTACTTCTTTATGCAGTTGCACACCGTATGACTAATCACCTAGGATAATTTCTGGGGACATTACTAATGCAGAAAGGAGAAAGAGGGTAAAAATTCAGTATAAAATTAGGAAGCCCTTGAATGGTCTTCTTAGAAGATTAAGGAAGAAGTCGTATCTGTATTTAAGCAAAACTGTGTTAAGATTTCTGTGCTAATTTAATCAGTTGGTACATTCATGCTATGAAGTAGAGCAGATAGATATGAAGCTCTCTTAACCAGGCACAACTAAGCTAGCTTAGAATTCTGGAGCCAGTGTCATAGGTTACACTGGGCAGTGCCTTGCCAGGAACTGCTTAGTGTTTCTGCTTGGCAAAGCCTCAGGAACGCTGTATGTCCAGTAATGTCTTAAAAACCTGACATATCTACAAATATATAAAGAGATTATACATGTACATGTGTGTGCATTCGTACAAGTATATGCATGTGAAGTATGCCCTACAGAGAGAACTTTTTCCTGAAATACGGGTATTCTAGATGTTCCATGTAGGATTTCTCCTTCATGTTATCTTTTTGCTTACCACTTCAGCACAGTGAGAAGAATTAGCTCAGAAATGCAATCAGATTTGTAGAATCGCAGAAGTATTTTCAGATGTTTTGGCACTTCTCTGAACTGGACTACCGAAGCTGCAAATCTCACTGGGAGCAGAGTATCTGATTCCTTCTCACACCACTGTCTCACTAGACCTAGGGGTATTGCAGTACAATGTTTGTTAAAACCAACTACCTGATACTCAACAATGCTTATATTAACACTAAAGACAGCTTGAATGTGTTTGCATCTAAACATGTATGTGGGATGTAATTTCTAATTCATGATAGCTATAAGCATTCATTGCCTAAAGAATATATAAATGCTTCATACATGTTAGCACGCAGTTACAGTGATATAAACAGTTTTAATTATGATACTAGCATAACATAAAAGGTAAAAATCTTTCCAATTAAAAGCATAGTGAAATACATATCTTTGAACAATAAGGAAACAATAAGAACAAATTGATCAGCAACTATAAAGCTTTTTTATTGTAAGCTATAAAGGGCAATATTTCTACAAAGGTCTGAAGACAGGACAGCATGAAAAATTATTTAGTGTAAAATTGTGATAACTGCATATTATTTTCAATTAATCTTTTTTATTATTTTACCATTTCCATGGGGAATATAAGCTGAAATGTACATTTATGATACCTGAAAATAATTATTGTGCTTCTTATTGTGCTTCTTCTGAGAGAGGCAAACTATAAAAATCCTGATTAGCCGTGTTCTCTGATGTCTGACTTCTTAACAAGACTAAGGGTCACCTAGTCTTTTAGATACTATCACAGCTTCTGAATTACATTCTTATTAACATTCTTTTCAAATGGAAAAATATATTTTACTTTGCAGTTTTAATATAAACCAGTGAACTAGTATTGTGAAAAAAACCTCCTGCACTTCTTCCCTGCAATCACCACATATTATCTTCCATAGCACAAATTCTTTCTCCTGATTTTTTTTTCAACAAATGAAAATTTAGTTAAATAAAATCTAATCGTTTATAGAAAAATCTGATAATATCAGAAATTGTTCCTTTGAGACCTACTGAACATATACAATCCAACTCCTGTTCCTACACAGGAACATCCCCAAGACTCATACCATGTGCCTGAGAGCATTGTCCAAATGCTTCTTGAGCTCTGTATGGATGTATAAGTGAGGGCAACTGTATAGTCCTTAAGTCAAAGATGCACCTCATATGGGGCATGTATTTTTGAGTCTTAATCCTATCTTCTGGTCTGACTGACCTGAATATGACAAACCTTTAGTAATCTGTGGAGCTTTGCAGAGTGATGTATGGATAATTCATTTACTGAGATTGTAAACTAATTTTTAAAGTTTGGTACTTATTGTAGGGGAGTTATGACATAAATGCAAATTACAGTCATTAGAAACCTTGAAAGATTAATATACCCCAAAAAAACCATTGGAAATGGCTTAGTCTACCCAAAGGTTAAATAGGTAAGCTTTATTAATAGGCCTTACACTATTCCTAACTCCAATATTCAGAACCTGAAATCAGATTATGTTAGAAAATGTCTTACTCAGATGAGGTGGGGCACCATTACAAATTCTAGGGTTGTGTCTTTTTAAGAAAAGACTGATGTTGACTATGCCCAAATAGACACAAGGACATCTCATAGTTTTCTTTCCCAAGCATTTGGCTCATTAACTGAAAAGAACTTTATGAAAAACACACATAAACACTTTTCATATATCATTGTGCTATGAATATAAATTGCAATTTCAAATCATTCTGTCAGCCTGCTGAGCTGGTTTTTTTAAGATATATGCAAGACTGTATAATATTAATCCATCTGAGTACAGGGAAAAAAGAAAGTCAATAAAGATGATGCAGAAAGGTGGAAATTACACCTTCCTGTGTTAGCAACAACTGACTCCCTAAGAAGAGCTTATTTTCAGCAATTCTGGGAACTTTGACAGGGATGGAGGGACCCAGTTACAGTCACCCGAGGACATCTGCTAGTTAGTTTTGCAGCAGACAGAGGCAGAACTTCTACATGCTTCAAGGTGCTTTCAACTGCCCCTTTATGCTTCTTACCCATTTCATGAGTAGAATTGCTGCTGTTGTATACACTTGCAATCTGTCTGGTGTCCTGGGGTAGACAAGGAGCACAGAGTGAGGAACCCACATGGCTTTCTGCTAGCACATGCTGGTGTGGTCTGTGGAAAAATCTATTACATGCTCATCACAGAGAGCTCATGGAGAAAGCCCGAAGTAGAGTTTTGTACCACAAACACCTTACCGGACAAACTGACTAGTCCAAATATTTCCCAACAAAAAATTAACTTAAAAAATTTCACCCTGAAGAAGGAAGTGGAAACATCTGATGATGCTCTGTGGCTGTAAACTGTGTTTTATACAAAGAAATCCTTTCCTTCCTCCTTCTTTACTAAGGAAGTCAGGTCAGCCAGTTTAGTATAAATGTATGTTTTGTACCAGAATTGTCAAATGGCCGTGTTAACCAGATATCTAGTCCTTGATCTTTGGTGGGACAGTAGCTGCAGTCACTGGGAACCTACTAGGATTTGCAGAGAAGATTGATTTGCACTCTGATATGAACTGTTGCAAAACAGAAAAGGAACTAGTATGTCTTCAAAGTTTATTTCCCGTACCTCTAGCTCATTAATTACAAAGGTGAAGAACACAAGCAAGCAGTTTTCACAGGTTTTTGTGCTGTGTTTGGGATTTTCAGAAGAGCACAAAACACAGCCAATGTCTCCCCATGGTAGGAAGGTACGATCCCTGACTTTGAGGAAAATCTCATCTTCTCTCTTTAAGTAGTTTACCATTTTGCAAGGGTTTCGAACCATGCACAAGTATAACCATCCTCTTCAGCTCTCCTCACATAGAGATGGGTTGTCATTCAAGCACAGCAACAGGACTTGAAACTAGTTTATCTTCTCTTTACAAATAACCTGCCATTAAGCAAGGGATTGCTACCACTCTAGCAAACAAACACTTTGGTATGGATCAATAGCCATTTTTTGAAAAGGATATTTTATAAACATCTTCTGTATGAAAATGTTTCTTTTAATTTCCTTATAAACATTATTGGGGTTTGGTCTGGGTTGGTTAGTTTTGTGTTTGGGTTTGGTGGGGTTTTTTTCTAAAATGTTAGTTGCTTTGATCTTTTAACAAATTTTGGAATCTTTGAAATACTGATGTTTCTGTGTTCCCATTTTAAGCTCTATATGCCAACAAACCATAACAGTGTTAATTTCTACCTGCTGTCCAGTCACTGAACCTATGAAATGAATTATTCTCTAGTCAGGAACACCTTGCAGTTTAGATCCTCTAAAGTAAAACTGTATTTTAAGGTTACAAGGGTCACAATCACTAATAGAGGTCTCTAGGCTTTAGATTTAAGAGTTACTTTGTGGAAAGGAAAATCCTTTCTAAGTTTTCAGCTTAAAAAGTGAAATGGCTTAGTAGAGCCTCCAAGAATTGCAGTAAGCTTATCACAGCCTCAAAAATCTAGTTAATGTAATAAATTTTGGCAGGAGCTGCTAAGATATTCAGCTTAGTTTCATAGAGAGAGGGAGAGAGAAGGAAGGAATAAACTCAAAACAAAGGCCATTTGTTCTTACCAAATATAGTAGAAAAAACCCACCTGGTTTCATTGTGTATTTATTTAACCTCAAATGTTTTCAGGTAATGGTATATCAAAATATTTCATAGCAGAATAACACACAATAATGCAGTGAACCCCCTTATCTTCTCCCAAACCTTATACTGCTGGGGCAGTAACTTATTGCTTGTTGTGGCTGTTTAGTCTTGTCTATCCCCAAATTTCCAAGGAGCTGCTCCCTCACTCATCTTCCTCCAGCCTTTTTCCCTCTGCCCATTTTCATTTTCAGCATCCCCTTCTCCCTGAGCTGCTGACTGTGTGCTTGTGGTCAGTCTCCATAGCAGTTTGCATCTACTGTTTCTTCTTGCTCATTCTTTACGCTGCTCCGGTGGGGCTCCTTCCCACAACATGCAATCTTTCAAGAGCAACATCCTCCTCTGTAGGCTCTCCACAGGGAATGTCTGTTCCAGTGCCTGGAGCAACCTCCTCCCCTCCTTCCTCCCCGACCTCAGTGTTTTCACTGCTGTTTCTCTCACTTTTTGTTCCCGCCTCCTCTCCCTGTGCAGTGTTTTCTGTCTTAAGTATATTTTTCCGGAGGTGATACTAGCATGGCTGCTGGGCTCAGCTTTGGACAGTGGTGGCTCTGGAGCTGCCTGAATCTGCCCAACACAGATGGGTCGTGGGTTGGTCACGTGCAAGGAGAAAAGAGACCTCCAAGTTCAACTTCCGAGCTACATGTGTTCTTTTGGGGGATCCATAGCACTCTGAGACCCACACTTAGGACTGAAGACATTTGGCTCTAGGAACCCCTGTGTAACTCCTGTTTCCACTGCTTGGGGATCTCCACATGGCCAGTCAGCTGGTCTGGACACAGAAGCTTTTCCATGGGGTCAGCTTGAATGGTCTCCCCTATCTCAGCTCAGCTGGGTGACGTTGGTTAGTAAGGTGGCCTGGAAACAAATGCCTTCCCTCCTCTATAAAACCCTCTTTCAGGGCACCATGCTGCTTGACTGTTAAAGTGGTTTTAGGAGGATCGCTGGTTTACACAGCCTCAACAGTCTTCCAAGTGACATCTTTCCAAAAGACTAGTAGCCCTAGCCCCATATCCCTCAGAATGGGGGCAGGCAAGACATGGACAGGACATTTGATTGTGGGTGGTGGGCAAGATCATGCGCAGGTTGGCTAATCAAGTGGGACTCCAGTTTCACAGCCTCAGAGGAAGCAGCTCCAGGAGACAGGGTCAACCTTTTACACAGCCATAGTCACCTTGGTCAGAAAGAGACAAAAATAATTACGAGAATAACTTAAAAAGAAACAGAGAAACAGGTGAATCTGAAGCAACAAAAAGCAGTATTTGTTTATTTTTCTGTCTACATGTAAATGAATTGAACACAAATTTAGCAAAATAGCTTTCTTAATGCCTTGAGGAAAGATTCCTTCTCTTGATAAAGCCTGACTGCAGATTTGAAAGAAATTCTATTTCAGAACATGTTTGTGTGATCTCCTCAAAAAAAGATTTTCTTTTCCTATCACAAAGTTGCCAGAGACATATTTTCTCTTTAAATATGATTAAGAACTCTTTTCTTAAAATGAATCCCCTTAAAATTAAAATTCTTAGTCCTTATAACTCTGCTATATGAGGAAGATGGGGATTCCCACTGAGCATGAATTGCAGGTGAATGTGAAGAACCTCAGTGGTGAGCCTTGATTTCTCTACTGTACAGAGAGGATCAGTGATGGTGCTTTGAACCCTCCAGGTTCTCTGAAGAGAAGATACAATAGGGAAAAATAGAAGTTTTGAGTATGTTTGAGATGTTTGACCTTGAGATATAGCATGAGAGATATAGCATGAACTCTGCCCCTCAGATTGCGATCCCTTCCCCGAGCTGCTTCCAGAGTAAGATAGTAAAGCACCCTTCTGATAAATCTAGATACAAAACTGTTGTGTAGTATTTAATTAGTAGTGTATTAGTTTTTAATATAATGTTTTTCATGTAACTTTGCCTTTGAATACTGTAATATTGTTTCTTAGCAATGGTGAAAGGGCTGTCACTAAAAATGGTGAATAGTGGCAAGCACCTTCTGCATTAATGGTTCCATTCTACCTGAACTTAAATAACTCATTCACAACTCACCACAAACCTAGAAGTTCTATTTTCATAAGTGCCACCAGACACAAGCTGGAAATAGCATACTGCTTCCTGAAAAGTTTTGGATAATCTCAGACAGGTTCTGCAAAATAGAAAATTGCTGTTAGATAATTTGAAAGAAGTTTCAATCTTTGTTAAGAACATAAATTGTGCTAATCATGGTATCCCTGTTGGTATATTTTTGCTCGGACTGAATTCCCATGCAGTCTCTCTGTAGCCTGAAGTGCCTCAGGACCAACCATTTCATTACCTTTCATATGTGATATCTGTCAGAGGCCAATTTTTCTTGTTCTTTGTAGCTTATCCTTCTTATATCAAGATGCAGGTAGACAAACTGATTAAAAGTGGTATGATTAAAGGAGTTCAGGCTAAATATTTAACCATTAAGTGCCAAAAATTGTCATGGATGGTTTTTCCTATTATTTATGGGGGTAGAAAAGAGACCTGAAATATGCCGTCCTTGGGAGCCATGTAAAAAATTATAGCCAAATGCCTTTCAGATATGGGAGGAATTCTTCACAGCCTTTTTGATTTTGCCTTGCCACACAGCAAGTGCCTGATGATCAGGATTTCCTGAAGGCTGAATCTTTTCTTCTTTGCTTTTCTCAGTGTACAGCCATAGAAGCGGATGTCACTGGGTGTAGCCTGCTGAAGTAAATACCAGTGTTTAACTGAGATCCTTAATTATTTGAAAGTACTATCTTTGCTAGTATTTCACATAAAGGTAAGCTCTTCCTAATAACCCTGACATTAGGAAACCGTGTTTAAAATGTGATGAGATAAAAGTGTGCAGAACACTTTTGGCTCAGTAAAGCAGACTGAATGTTTTAATTTTCTAAGCCAAATAAAATGAAAGAATAACGTTCAAAAATTAGATTTTTAAAATCTTTCTTAGATGTTAAGCTAAATTTATCCAAGTTATGTGTAACTCAAAGAATTCTCTATAGTCTCAGACAAGTTTAGAAAACAAAATTGAAAGTAAGTTTTACTGCTGTTATTGGTTGGATTTTTTCATGGTATAGTGTATTGCTAAGTTATGGAAGTCATTCTCTTGAGGATGTGTGGACTCCAGAGGAGGGAGGATGGATGATGTCTGTAAAAGAGGATAGATCAAGTCATTGTGACTATGCCTAATAGTACTAATCAGAACAGGGTGGGTTTGAGCCAGGAATAGCTCCCAGGTATATTCAGCTGATCAGACTAGTCAAATTCACTGTTTTACCACCTGCTCTCATGCTCCTTTTACAACTTTGACTAATTTTAGATACTGGAGTTGAATTAGCAATTTATAGTGCATGCTTACCAGATGCTGTTGACATGTGAATAAAACAGCAACACAGTCAGGCTGAAAACAATTTTTGAAGGTGACCTTGTGCCTGAAATTTTCAAGTCTAAGATAAACAATAGCATAGAGTCATTCACCTAATGCCAAATTAACCAAACTGAAGGAATAGATATAGTACCATAGAAGTGTTTTGTTAATATGAATCACAGTCGCCATAATTTAGCAAACAAACTGTGTAATTCTGGCACATGACTCTATCTGGTTGCTCATAGTGAAAGTTTCCCAATGCTGGACTTGGTTATTTGCAAATGATACATCTTATTTTCATGCATTTTGTGAGTCCATCAGTTGACTGTTCTACAGAAGATGAAGATAAATTTTTCATAGAAAAATTATGTATGCCATTCTGCAAGCCAGCAAATCTGTTTTAATTTAAGCTGCTGTCCCAGGCATTCCATATTGGTTTTTTCATGCCTGGTCAGTGTAACACAGGGAATGATGCAGAGGGCAAAAATGGATTTTACAAAGGGTCCACCCCCTATAAATAAAGCACAGATCTGAATACAGTCATGTTCAGTTTTGGGCTTTTTTATTTTCCTTCTGCCAGAGATACACTGTGTAGTATTTTTAAGTCAACCGACCACCAAAGGCAGGTTAAGAGGACCAGTTACCCAAATTTTTGATTCTCAGACTCTCATTCTGTTTTGCCATTAGGACACTCTTCTCAGAGTGTGGAGAAAGGGAATTTAAAACAAAGATGTTGATCCCATTTGGATGAAGAGATAAGACTTTTTGATTTGTTGTTTTGTTGTTGTTGTGGTTTTGGTTTTTTGGTTTGTTTTGATATATTTTTTGTAGAATCCCTATGGAAAAGTTATTAAGTAGATAGCTGCTATAGCAAGCATTTTTTTTTCTCAAATAAAACATTTGTTTATCATGCAGGGTCTGTGGTTGCATATGTAAGACTGACTAACAGTGAAAACTGAACTGTGATTTAGCAGATACATATAGTATGAAATTTATGTTAGTTGGGTTTAATGCTTCTCTTTTGCTGCTAGAGCAGCCACAGGAACTGTTGTCATAAGTAGAGAAGACAGGGATAGAATCCAGTCACCCAGAATCTAGTCAAATAAAAAACCTGAAAAAATCTACTATAAATTTTACTGGAAAATTTGTTTACAGATACTACTGAGATTTCAACTACTGTAATAATTTTAACTGTTATTTTGATTCAACTTCCATTATTGTTTTCTGATTCTTTCTATACTGCAAAACTTTCCCCCTGCGGTGTATTTTTATAGTGGATGATTTCCCCTGGCATTAGATCATGACTCTTCCTAAAATATTTGCCTGAGAGCTTTTGCTTCTCCATTGGGAAGAGACATCAAAGACTTATCATCTAATTGATTTTGTGTTTTGTCTTTTTCTTCCATGAAAAATTAGGTCAGCACAACACAGGATAAGGTAAAAAAAGCATTTAAATTAAGACACAGCCTATAGCTTCACCAAGACCTATTCATATCCACTGTAAACATTTTGCTAGGGTTTTCTTCTTAAGAGATATTTACTTACTAGGAATCTTAGGGGTTCAGTTTTTGGAGGTGTTTAACCTAAAGTGTCGAGAAACTTGAACATTGAAATACAGTGGCATAGATCACTAGAATATAGAGACTGAATACATTGTCCAACTGAAATGTAAGCTTTGAAATTCCCTCAAGTTAGACAGGCTCCATTCTTTCTGAGGTAAGGTTGTAAAACCAGCAACTTAACTACAAGCATATGGACTCCTTGTGCTGCCATTTCAAATGATGTTTAGCTCAAATTATTCAATCTCTGAAAACTGAGATGGGAATATCTTCAGCTATCTTAATTCTTTTATCAGATGTGTATCTATATGATATTATATTGCTATGAAAATAAAAGAGTGATCGGTGTTCTGATAACTTTATAAATCTGTCAGTTACAATTCCCAGTGAAACCAATTGAGTTTTCACATAGAAAGGTGAATAGAAAGTAGATTGCTACATGTCAGCAGCACGTTTCAAATTCAGAATCTTAGGATGATTTTTTTTTTTAGTTATCAGAATGTGTTTATATTCACAGCAAAACTTCTGAGATATAGGACTGAGCAGTGAAAAAAGAATAGGGGGAAATAGCTGTGTGCAATGAATAATGATATTTCAACTGCAAGACAGTATGGGTAAAACAGCATTTCTACTGGATAAAACACCCTGGGTTTTAGAAGTGATATTATTTCTTTGAGAATTGTTGTAGAAGGAAATAGTGAAATTTTCTAAAGGTTTTTGTAGTAGAAGCCAAGCCTTTTTACCTTCAGTTAATGGCCTTACTTTGTGTTTCCAATGATGCCTCATTCCTGAAGTTTTCAAGCCAGGTTGGATGAAGCTTCAAGCAACCTGGTCTAGTTGAAAGTGTTCCTATCGGTGGCAAATCATTGGCAGGAATAGATGATCTCTAAGCTCTCTTTCGCTTCATGAAACTTGATAGATTCAATGAAGAAAGAAATTTGACTAATTAACACATTACTTAAGTTTCAGTCATCTGCTTTCAAACTGTAATAAATTGATTGGCAAAATAAAAGCCAAATGAATATTTCCAATTCTGTATCTTTAGTTGATGTATTTCCATTGTGCAGATCAAAAATGTGAGACTTCATGAATATGAGATAACCAGTTCCTGAGCTAGTGTGGATATTAATTTAAATGCTGAGGCTGGCACAACTCCATGTTACATCTTTCTCAGCAGCCAAGTAGTTCAGTAATATTGGTAACATGAATTAATTGTACTGCTACTTTGCACAGAATTTCTAAGCCCAAACTACCCAGTCTCTGCTATCATTGCTGCTATGAAGCCAGGATGACATCATACACTGACATTCATGCCAATCTCTAGATTATTTCCTATGTATCTTCCCATTCAGGTAGCTCACTTTATCCAGATTTCAGACCACAAAAGATAGATCTGAGTTTTGCATTGCATGTCATGATATTTCTTACATTGCAATTTTTAAGATTTATTGAATTATTAGATTTATTGAGTCTAGCTGTTCCTGAGCTTATATTGCAGTGCAAGTGGATATAAATATAACAGACGTAATTCACTACTTGTGTTTACTTTTAAGAAGCAGTATCTAGAAGCATTTAAGAAGCATTCTTCTAGAATGTGACAGTGGACATCCAATTGTAATGAAAAGTTGTTTACATTAATTTGTGCAGTAAAATTAATTTTTTTTTTGTGAACTCAGGCCACCTTTATGTATATTGAGTGGTGGTTAACAGCCCATGAGCTAAATTAATTTCACAGGATGTTTCTACTTGACTTGCCAATTTTTCAGGTGAAAGAAAGAAAATAGTTATACCATCACTCAGACTGGAAAAAGCTAAAGGATTTGTCCTCCACCATAAAGTGGTTGGAGATGCATAGAAACACTGCTTGTAAATGGGAAAAATAAAGGTCCCCATGCTTTTGCAGCCTTTACATTGGCTGCACCGTGAACCTAGTGCTCAGGGTGAGACAGTCAGCCCTCCTCATCCTACCTGCTTCCTTGCCCAACTCTTCAGAATTCACCTTTGCAAAAAAAGTGCACCTCAAAGGGTTGAGATAGGGAGGTCAGTGGGAAGGATATAAGGCTACTTGCATGGAATCATCCAATGCTGTCATCAGAGGAAATATAACAGTCTTTTGGGAAATCCACTGTTCCTTGGCTATGGGAAGAACAAGGATAGGCTTGAGTTTAACATCTCTACAAAAAGGGATAAAGGCCTGGAAAAGCAGGATCCAATTTCCACAGAGTCAAAGGCAAGTCTCGGCTGCCTGCATGGTAAGGATCTGTATCCAGTTCTACAAATGAACCAAGTATTTACTCTCGTTGGTGAGTTCTAGATGACACTGTTATTGATGTCTGGATAAAGTCTTTTCTCACTTTGTCATACTTGACCATCTCGTGGTGTGTCTGACCAACTTGTTAAGCTTCCACAATGACATCACTGCTGTGGTTGACAAGGGGAGTGCAGTGGATATTGGCTACTTGGACTTCAGCGAGGCCTTTGACACTGTTCCCATAAGATCCTCAAAGAGAAGATGTCGATGAGCAGGCTGGATGATCAGATTGAACACTGTCTGAATGACCAGGCTCAGATGGTGATGATCAGCTACACAAAATCTGATTGGTAGCTAGTAACTGATGGTGTACTCCAGTGGTAAGTACTGGGTCTAATCCTTTTGAACATCTTCATTAGTGATCTGAATGATGGACCAGAGCATACCCTCAGCAAGTTTCCTGATGACACAAAACTGGGTGAAATAGCTGATCAGAGAACCATGCTGCCATCCAGTGGGACTTCATCAGGCTGGAGAAATGGTCCAACAGGAACCTCATGAAGTTCAGCAAGGGAAGGTGCAACATCCCAAATGCAGGGAGGAACATGCTGGGGGCCACCCAGATGGAAAGCAGCTCTGTGGAGAAGGGCCAAGGTACCATAGTGGACATCAAGGGCCAATGGTATCCTGGGCTGCAGCAGGAGAAGTGCTGCCACACAGTTCAAGGGAGCTGATCCTGGCCCCCTCCTCAGCCCTGGTGAGGCCACAACCAGAGTACTGTGTCCACTTCAGACGTCCTCAGTACAAGGGGCACACGGACATATAAAGTCCGGCAAAGAGCTACAAAGATGATGAAGGGACTGGAGCATTTCTCAAAAGAGGGAAACCTGAGTGAGCTGTGATTGTTTAGCCTGGAGAAGAGCAGGCTCAGGAGGATTTTACCAATACATAAAATGTACTAAATGGAGCCAGGTTGCTTTCAGTGCTGCCCAGTGACAGAGTAAGAGGCAATGGCCTAAAAGTGAAACACATGACTTTTCTTGTAGACCTAAAGTAGTTCTGGGTGTGTGTGTGTGGGCGAGCAGGTTTCCTGCGAGGTGCTGGGATCCATCCTTGAAGATTTCAAAGGCCATCTGCATGTGGTATTGGAACTGCCCCTGGGTAGCCCTGTTTGAGCAGAAGACTTGGGCAAGTTTTCTTCCAGAGTTGCCTTCCAACCTCAACCATTCACCGATTCTGTGAAAAGAGAAAGATTAGTTGACAGTCTAGTTTCTAAGCTTTGCTTTCTGTTTTGACATATCTCAATCGTCTATAATGGGAGTTTAGACACCTACATATAGGTATCTAAATATGGATATAGTCTTGAACTGAAAGAAAAATGGGTTATCTTGTTTTAACATAAACAGTAACATACATTTTTATTTGTTAAAGGGTGTTACTTCAGCCACTTATATTTTCTCTAGCTCTTATGTAATTTTCTTATTTTATATTTCTGGTTTTCTCACTTTTTTTTTTTCATTTTCTACCTTTCTGCTAAACATATATTTCAAAATCAAAACTTTCATTAAAAAAACTAGATGATTCAGAAATAAGTAAAATGGTTTAATTATTTAATACAGAGGAATTAATAATAATAGTAAAAAAAATCTTAACAGGACAGTATTAAAACATTTTAGTTACATGACTTTCACTGCAGCATGATTTATGTCATGGGATGCTTAGGATAGATGGTGTTATCTCTGTAGAGTTACAGGGGTCCATTCTCAAAAGGATGTGTATAAAATAACCTCTGAATAAAAGTACTGATTGGGAGAGGGAAGAGATAGTGTTACTTGTGACCCAGTGGTACTTTCAACACCCTACTTAGGATGCACTTAGGTTAAGTAAAAGTTCTGCAGGCAGGAATTTCCCATGAGATGAGGGAAGTGTTTGAGGTACTCACAGTTTGTAAGTGTTATACAATTGTTAACCACCATCAGAAATACACAAGATATTTGTGCATTAGTGGATGTACTCCAGAGATGCTGAAGAGGTAGATTATAACTTTCCCTGACATTCCTTTTTTCTTTTTTTTTTTCAGTCTCTTTTTTTTTCATACATCACTGAAGTCCTGATAACTTTAAAATCAGTTGTATGGTGGCTTTGCTTCCTATTTGCCTGGTTATTTACTATCCATTAGTGTATAAAATTTCTGATAAAGAAAGCCCATCATATTTTCTTCTGCTATGATGACTTGCACATTTGGTAGCTTCTTCATCAGTTCATACTGCATCATCCTTTTCTTTAATGAAGGGAATGGAAATTATCTAGTTTGTAATGCAAGGTAAAATATGACACTACTGGAAATATTTTCATGAAGAAATAAAATGTGTGGCATCTTTAGTACTATATATATGCCTCCTTTCAAAAAGGAAAACACTGGCAGTAACTGACTCAGTTTCCCAAAAATCTGTCCCCAAAAGTGTGTATACCTCTATTCAGTCCAAGTGCGCTATTCTGCTGTGGATCAAAGCTAAAAACCTGTCATGAACTACTCAGTAGCAAAACCATGGTCCAAAATATGGAGAATAATAGCTGTGAGAAAACATTAATGTCATCAGAGTGAGCTGTGCGCAAGGAGAGTAATTCTTGATGTGTTTATTTTCCAGCAGTATTAGCTGCTTTAGAGCAAGCACCTATTTCTTGAGATTACCTTACTTCATTAATATCTGTGGTCTGGAACAAGGTACAGTATTACAGCTGTAGGTACAGGTTTCTCTTTTGATTTTTGCTTATTAAAAAAGTAGTTCAGTGCCCACTTACGCTCTGACAGGGTTGGCAGGCTGCTTCAAACTAAAAGGTGTATCACATAAGAAATATTTCAGGTAAACCTGGGCAAGTCTGAGCAAATTTCAGATTTACAAGCACTTTTGTCAAAAACATAAAGTTAACAAGATGGAGAAGAAGGGAAAAAAACTCTTCTGAGCTTCATAATCTTAATTGTTATTTATAGCTGTAACATACTAGAAAAAAAATGCCTGAATTAAAAGGCGTTATTTTAATGCATGCTGTCTCTTTAATAATGAACTTCAATGGACAGAATAGCTGGATGCCTTTTTCTTGTAGTCAAGTAAGCTTTCATCACTTTTCCCTTGATGTTGGATTATAGAGCAAAGTTAAAAAGAAAAGTGAACCTCAAGCCAGGTTTTTAAATCCAAAGATAGGCAACAAATTTAAGTGCCCTGATTCTGAAATGCTGAGCCTCTGGCAACTTCCATTTACATTAAAGGGAGCTGCCAAGGGCTCAGCACCTGAAAATAAGGTCAGTTATTGAGGCACTTCACTGAAGATGGATAATTCAGAGATAATCCATAATCAGAGCACAAAATGATTGTACCCCTTTGGGAGGCGACAAAATTCTGAAGTGAAAAACAGAGTCTCGTCATTTTAACATTTCTTACTCTTACTAAGCAGGAAGAGCAGTATCCACAGAAGAAATAAAAATCTATCTATTTTACAAAATATGAATACTAACATACTTAACACCTTTAAAAAGAAAGAAAAAGAAAATAAACCCAAAACAAAACAAAGAACAAAACACTGAAACAAAGTGGGGGGGGGAGAGGTGTTTTAGGGGCCAGCACAATTTGAAAAATCAAATTTCAGATCATTGAGTCATAACTTTGCCTTCTACTGGCTAGTCTGCCTCTGAAGGGTGATACTTTCACCTCAAAATTTCATTCTTTCATTCTTTCACCCAGTATGCAAGAAACCTATCTACACACAGAGCTGAGGTACTTATTTATTCCTTCTGCCCAGGTAGGGAGCTAGGTGGCAAGTCCACGGTGGGACACAGAAGGAGATATATGATTATGATCTTAGGCTATTAGCAGGTCTCACTTAAGTCATTACTTGGCTAAGTTGCTATTGGCTCATCCTTTCCTGGCTTTGTTTTAAAGGCAGATGTGTCCCAAGAAGTAATAACACAAGCTCCATGTGTAGTGGTCTTTTTGTGGACAGGGGGCATCTGAGCTGGGGTGTATTTTTCACTATTTTAGTGTGCAAAGGACACAATAAAAGGAGTTTGTTTGAGCAAATTCCCGCCACAAAACTGGTCAAAACTGGAGGTGTAGTTGGCTTATCATGCAACATTCTTGTTAAAAAGGATATTATTTTTTAAGTTCCCACCACTTCAAGGACTTATATCATAAATTTTCTATTTTCTACATTCCTGTGGTTATTTCTTCCACTGCTTAACTGCCTTGTTCTTTAGCTTTTTGCTTGGAACTTCACCCCCATTATTCAACAACAGAACCTTTTTTTTCTCTTTCCTTTTTTGTTTTTTTTCCCCACATTCAGGTAGATATTCTGCATGTAGGTTTGATCCTGTCAAAAACATGAATCTGGGACCAGGAGGTTCCATTAAATCTAATTTTCCCTCTTAGTTATGTCCTCAACCTGGTTATAGTAGTACCATAATGTGTTTTGTTTGGAAATTAAAGATGTTGAAAGGAGGGAAATGAAAAAGGATTTTCAGCAGTTCTGTCAAGTTACATTGCTCTAACCCTTCATTTTCTTTTGAGCTCCAGCATGTATTTTTTATCTGATTTTTCCTCTTAATTTTGAGTCTTCTGCATCTCCCCAGTACTAAGCTATTTCATGGTATGAGCTGTGCTAGTACTCATATTAAAAACATTCCTTTTCAAGGATTTTTACTGAGCTGTGAAAATTTGCTCTAGGCAGACACATGCCTCGAGGCTGTGATGCACAAGGCTTGTGCAATCTCCAAGGCCATTTTATGACATTGTTTCTTTCCCGCAAGGGTTCCAACATGAAAGTTCCAGAAGTTTAATTTTTGTGTCCTAATCTGCTGAAACTCTGCAGAGTTCTGTCTAGTTACTCCAGAGATTCAGAGAAGTTTTATGTCAAGGAGCACCAGCCAGCTCAGAGAATCCAAACTGGGCCTTTCTCCCTGCAAAACATGCTGGTGTACATTACAACCACATATCAAATCAGCCTGCCTCTTCAGCCTCACACTGCTTTGAGGCAGCCCAGATGTCCACAGTGACCTGCCTTAAAAAGGCTCTGCTTTACATAAGTGACCCTGCCAACAAACACACTTTTCCCCTCAGAAACTGATTCATAAACTTTCTGGACTCTGGACAAACTGTGCTTACAGACAGAGATTAGATCTGGGTATGTGTGAAAAGCTAACACTTTGGGAAGTGTAAAATCCTCCAGACAAATGTAAAAAACCCAGAAACTGATAGAAAAATGAACATGAAAATAAGTAATGAGAAATTCTTGATTTAATATCTCTCTGCTTTGTTTTAATAGTCTAAGGCTGTGTTTTAATACTGTTGGACTGAGCAGTCTCATATGTAGGATAGCACTGAGCAAGAGCTTCTAGACAATCCCATAGGGATTTTACAGGATCTGCAGAGCAGGGGGGCTGTAGGAGCCATTACCTTATAAAAATTAGACTAGGTCTGGGGTTAAACATGGTAAGAACTTTGTGAAAAGGTTATATGGGGGTGCCCTCTTCTTGGCTGGGATGGAGTTAATTTTCTCTTAGTAGATCATATAGTGCTGCGTTTTTGATTCAACATGAGAATTGTGTTGAATAATTGGTCCTCACATTTATATGAAAGCATGATGTATAGTGAGATCACCTGTGATGTGACAACTCACACTTGTACTGCCCTTCACTCTACTCTGCCCTCTACTGAGCGAGGGAGAAAAGGAAAGGGGAAGGGGAAGGGGAAAGGGAAAGGGAAGGGGAAGGGGAAAGGGAAAGGGAAAGGGAAAGGGAAAGGGGAAGGGGAAGGGGAAAGGGAAAGGGAAAGGGAAAGGGAAAGGGAAAGGGAAAGGGAAAGGGAAAGGGAAAGGGAAAGGGAAAGGGAAAGGGAAAGGGAAAGGGAAAGGGAAAGGGAAAGGGAAAGGGAAAAGGAAAGGGAAAGGGAAAAGGAAAAGGAAGGGGAAGGAAGGCTGCCTGTGTGGTGTTTCCTGTAGAAGTGACATGGTGTGTGACAAGGTTCCTGCTTGAAATCAAGTGAACCAGAACAGAAATTCAGGCAGTGATTGTGACTGTTCAGTTTTTTCAGAACAGGGTAAAATACCTGGGTTATGACTCTGGGGAAGGAAGAGCAAGAAAGAGTAGGAGAACCTGTGAGTTTCATTTACGTAGTGTACAAACGCAAGAGCACAAGATGCTAAGGGTACACACAAACAATAGCAAGTTGAGAACTAAAGAAGCTAGTCAAATATGATGGTTTAGTTGACCTACTTTAGTTCAGACAGTGGCCTCTGAGTGTTCCCCAGGTGCTAAATGAGGCAACATTATGACTGTAAGTGCTGGTTAACACTCCATCCTTTTGGCCAGTAGGGAGATCAGTTTTCTTCCTCACAAACTACATTATAGAATCATATGCAACTAAGATTTTCTTATATCCTTCCAATCACCTTTGCCAAGCACAGCACTGACATACAGAGCTTCTATAGAAAGCATAGAAAATTGTGTTGTAAAACATTGCTGCAGGTATGTAGTCCAACCTTTTTCTCAAAGCAGGGCTAACTTCAAAGTTAGGCCAGATTACTAATGGCTTTTCTTCAGTAGTTTTGGAAATTCCAAAGGATGGTAATATAGCAGTCTTTCTGTACCTACTACCTCTGAACCACTCTTATTGTGAACCACTCTTACTTTTTCATTATGACTATTTAGAAGTCCTTTGCTTCTTCCCCAAAGCAAGGAGTACCTCAGAAACAGATTATCCCAAGACCCAAGCAGTATCTCTGCTCTTCTTCTTTCATATAAGTGGAATATACGTTTCTGACACAATTTGCAGTATGACATATTTTTGTAGCTTTCCAAATGCAGTCTGAACAAGAATGTTTTATGTAAATATAAATTCTGTCAATCGTTTTATAAGCTGACCATATTATCTTTAATGTTAAAACCTTGATTAAAACCTTGATGTTAACCTATCAAATCTGATTCCTTTTTTTGTTTGATTCATTCTGCTTGTTTTTGCAACCTCTGGTCATTGAAAACTACAGGCTTATTTTGTAGTTAAACAGTGTTTTGTTTTTATTCAAATTACAGTGCTTTGAGAGCAATTTTGTATAACTACTGTTTTTTGAAAAACATGCAAGGTTTATTGGTATTGGTATTCTTTTACTTTTATTGACAATCAACTACTAACATGGCTATGAACAATATGTTATTTTCAAGATTACTTCAACAAATATTAGTTGCTAAGTCTTCAGCCAAAAAATATAATCATATGTATGATTATGTCAACCCTAGAACTTCCATTTTTACTAACCTTGTACTATTTGTGAAAACCTAGCTTTTACTAAAAGTTTAGATTGATAAAAATATGCACAGAAGATTTTTTAGTATAAAAATCCCTTTTTGTTGGGATAATTTGAAATATGTTTTTAATGATCTCTTTAAAGGCACATTTGTGTTAATTATGACAATATGAAATTATGTACACAGAAATTAGATACCTATTACCTACAAATGTAGCAAAATATGTTACATGCTTCTTATTGTGGCATGGGCTACATATGTTGAGTCTTGATATAATAATATACTGTACAGGAAAAATCTTCAGAAAAATAGGCAATATCTTTCCTATCAGTAACCTTGGATGAAGTCAAATAAATTTAATTTGTAATAAGACTTTAACTGTGGTAAGTTAGTAATAGTTTTCTAGAATTTCACCAAAATAGCTGGATTATGTTTTGAAAACATTGTGCTAAATCTCTTCATCCTAAGAATGAAGATGGTAGTTAATTGGTAATGGCTGAAAAAATATACTTTTGGAGGTATAGATACCCCTGGGAGGCTTGCATAAATAACTAATGAAGGAGTGTCTTTGGTATTACATTTTGAACATGTTGGCATACAATCAGGTTTTCCAGACGGAAGCATAATCAGGTTTATTATAGCAAACTAATATCAGAGCATATCTGTTTTTACAAATATTTCCAGAAGTCATTTTGGAAGCAGTGAAAGAATATGTCCCTTTCAGAAAACTTATATTTTAAGTATGTGTAAGTTTCTGTAGGAGAGCAAGACTATTGGACCTAGATATAGTCAGGAAGCACTTAGAAGAAAAATCCCTACAAGACTTAAGCCTGGAGAGAATAACTTTGTTTAGGATGTCTATGAACAGTGCATTACTAGAAACTTGGCTAGAAGATAAGTCTACTATAATCACAAAAAATATGTTTGCAACATCTTTACACTCTTCCCTAAGCACCTGTCTTTGGCCCCAGTAAGATAGATTTTTGCTCTGATCTGGTTCAGCCACTCTCATATCCATTGGCAGAAAAGCAGTTGATTATTATCTCCATTCTTATTACAAAAGAATATCGCAAATCTGATCCCCAGAATAATGTGATGAAAGAATGAGTGTACACTTTTTGCTATATATGATCAAACCTTGGTATTTACTAAAAGCAATCTCATTAATTCAACACCCTAACGTTTATTTACAGCGCAAGGACAAACAAGCAGAATCTCTTTTGATGCAAAAATGTTTCTTTGTTAAGTAATTTTCTTTTGGTTTGTTTATTTTTGTACATTCAGCTACATAAAATACAAAGAATAAGTGCTCAGTTGCTGAACATATCAGATGGAAAACATAAAAGTTTATGTTTAAATAAACCTAAATCTGTGTTCTAGACCTCAGCTGGAAATGGATTTGAAATTGACAAGCATAACAGCTGAACGTTATATGCACTTCTTTGAAATGGCCAACTTCAGATGATCTCAACACCCTCTAAACTCTTAAAGATAATAGGCCAGATAAAAACAGAGATTCCAAATTGTGCAGAGCTTTATACTGTAGGTTGTCATATAGCAATTTTAAAATCAATTTGGTGTTGAATAGTAAGGCTGTGTAATTCGCTCCGAATTCAAGTTTCCTACTGAGACCTCCTAGTGCATGCTAAATCACAGCATCTGTATTCTGTTTGCTTAGGAAGAAATTGCATTTAGGGGAAATATGCAGAAAGTCATGCAGCAACCTAATTCTATATGCTAAGATATTTAGACAACATATGGTAGTATACACAGTAATGGCATTTTGTGAGCTGTAGCTCAGTAAACTCAATCTGGACATGAAGTTCCAAGGTCATATTCTTGATGCTGTTGCTTATATAGTGTTTAAAGTATTAAAGTAATATTTCCTATTTGAAAATTCCAACGACTTATCCTTGTTTTCGGTGTATATTTTTGTCCATCAGAAGAAAAAAAGAAGGAGCAGTAGAGGAATAAAAGCCTACCAATATTTCCTAAACCGTCCAAAGCCCATGCTGTCAGTAGATCTCAGCATCCTTTTTTCTGCTTACTTTTGTCTTGTTCTCTAAAAACCTATCCCAACATTTGATGAACGGTGTTTTAGATGCTAGATGAAGTAAATATTTTGGGAAACTATGTGTACACAGTTTATTTCAAGAGAATTGTGTATCACTGTATTTAATGCAGCATTTACTATTTGGTGACTTAAATATATTTTATTGGTTTCCACATATAATTTTCCCTCCAACAATAAGAGAGAACTTATTATCCATAATAAAGAGGATTTACTTAAAATTAAATGCAAACCTCCAAAACCTATTTATAGATCCTATTAGAGATGCTAATTCTTGTGCTTAAATAGAAGATTTATATTTTAAGCAATACAGATGTTAACAGCTTAGATCCAAATTTTAAAGGAAGTGAAGACTTAGGAAAATATTGAAAAAAATTGCAAATTAAGAAAAAATAAGTAATTTCATTATATATTGTATTACTTGACTGAAATAATTTATGTAATTTACCACCATTTTGGTGCAATTCATTTTATGTCTACTGTGACAAATTTTTTCCACTCCATTCAGGATGTACGGCTTCAACCAGGTGAATGTGGAATATGCTGTTCCACTGCCAAGCATCTCAGCCTTGGTTAATGTACTGGTGAAATAATAATAATAATAATAATAATAATAATAATAATAATAATAATAAAACAAAAATACCTCCCAAAATTCACTGTGTTACTGAATAAGCATTTTATCTATTTTTTTTTTTTGGTTCCATCTCCCTCTTTCCTCAAAACCTGCTATAATAAGTTCCTCAGCAAATTGTGAAGCCACTTTCCATTAGTTTTTGGAGCAAACAATTCTGTTGTTTTGAAAAATGGATACTATTTTTAATCCAATTTCTTTCTGCTTGAATATTAATGTTTTTTTTACAGTCTTCTTAAGCACTGCAGAACTACGCTCAAAAAGTTGAAGCATCTGTCCTAAAATTTTTCAAGAACATTTAGTGTGATGCTAGGCACTTACATGCTTCTCTTTTTTCAATCTGTTAATAGTAAGTTGAGAACTTATGCATCACCCTTCAGAATCACTGCAGCAAATCTGCAGATCTGTTTCAGAAGATATGCATATTTTTAGATGACATATAGTGCATCAAAGACATGGTATTCTTCAAGGTTCTTTCTAGTCTTAGATTAAAGGGTTCAAGTAACACTCAAAAGTAACAAAGATGCATAGACATTTAAAGCCAGTATTGCTTCCTTTTAAAATCAGGTAATATCAGTGAATAGTTTAGACTCATCCCTTCAGTTTTACTCATTTTTCACTGAAAGTGCAATGGAAAGTTTTGTTTCAATCTACTTTGAGGAGTAGGTAAAGGTCTTAAGTTTATTTTTTTGAACAACTCATATAATAATAGATTATAGATAATCAGTTTGGCATAAAGGAACATTGAACTATTCTAATCATATTGAAGCTTTTGTGGCAGTTTTGGAGGAGGAGAGGGGAAGGAGGATGTTTTTCCACTAGCACCTTTTTATTTTAGCTGTTTCCTTGAATGCTAGCTTTTAAAGGAATCTAGAGAAGAACTCAAAGAATTAAAACGGCCATATAGTCTTTTTTTTAAATTACGATACATGCATGTATTGTATCACTTGAGAGCAGTAAAATATTTAATATAAGCACTTAAAAACAGATAATAAAATATTACTTAAGTTAAAGTTTGCTTCGCTATAGTATGGCACTCAATGGTACTATAAGAAAATGCTAATTGCTGAATTGAAATGACAGTGTACAGCCTAATGTAGGGTAGTAAGCCATTTAAGGCAGACAAAGGGAACAAGCTCGTCTTTTTTTCAAAGAGCTAATATAGCTGGATAATTTATCAGTAGCAGAGTTGATAAGATCCAAGATTATGGTGAAAGAATGTATTTATACAGTGTATTTAAGCATAGGCTTAAACAGCACATGTTTCTCTACAATGTATATGACAATCAGGCACTCCAAGCTAAATACTTGATGGCAGCTTCAGCTGGGTGGACCAACCTCCGCTACTGGTTTGTGAATTACCAGTATGATCTCAAGTAGTTCAAAGATGTGATGTGCTGGAATTCCAGTACCAGTGCTGACAGTGTTGTAATACCACCATCCTCCTTGACCACAGAGACACATTTATCCTGCTAAACAAGATGATACAGAAATAGTGGGTTCTTTGGTTGTTTTCTGTTGTTTGCGGGTTTTTTTTCCCCGTAAATGATTAGGAGAAGTTGCTTTCAATAATGGGAATCAGTAGTAGTTCAGTGAGTAGGGCATACCTTTTTTAGGAAAAAGATTCTCAATTCTCAGCTATACAGATGAGGAACGCAGCTTGAAACTTGAATTTCTGTTTCCTGGGGGACTGCAGCACAGCCAACATATATAAGGTATCACCTGAGAAGGAACAAGGGGAGTTTGAAATAGGAAGAGAGAGACAGACCTCAAAAAAAGTTTAGGCAAAGAAAATGTATGCTAAACAGGTGTGACTAAGCCAGAACATTGTAGTATATGGTTTAAGAAAGCACAGATCACAGCTGAGCAATTCAGCAGTACCACAGTCTGGGTCAGCAGAAAATGAAAATAACTAATTTATTTCTTGCTGATTCTTAGTCTGTGCAAGTTGAATTTTGTAACCTGTATGATCAAAGGTAGTAGAAAAAACTGAAGACTAATGGTGTTTGGTCCTTTTTGAAAGATACCAACAAACAGTGAAGCTAGTCCTAAGTATGAGAAGGCTTGCAAAAATGCAGCTTTTGTGTGGTGGTGCAACACTTTTTTTTCAGTATTTTTTTCTGAATGGTGTTATTGTTATGTTATTGGCTATGGTGATTGCTGAGGATTTCAATCAGTAATTTCTTTGGGAAGAAGATTACAGTACTTCTTTCAGTTAACCTGTCCAAACAAAGCACAGTCTTAATGTCTTTTATGAAAAGAAGCAACATGCCCTTGTTCATGTTTTGTGTAGGTGGGGGTCCTGCGCTCCAGTTGTTGATCTGAAGGTCTAGTAATGCATAGACCTTGGTGAACTAACTCACTTGAAATAAAACAGTGGCGATTTCCACCTTGAATAAGTCTTTCACCTCATGGACCAATCCCTTTTGCCTAAATCAAAGTCCTTTTATCTGTATTGACACCTAGAGTAGGTTTATTTTGAAAAAAGAGACAAAAAATCCCCCCAAAACTCCAAAGAAAAGTTGCTTTGTTCCATTCCCATCAATACATTGCAAATTCACGTCCTTTTCTTTATGAAGAGAATTAAACTAATCATGAGACCTTTAAAATTCTCACCTGGATTACCTATTTGCTATTTATTCATGCAGTTCATTAAATCCCGTGAGTTCCATGAAATTTCAGGCTCTGCTAAGCATGTGTTTTGAAGGACTGTATAATGTGATTGGAGAGAAATAGTTTAAATAATAGTTAAAATAACTAAGATGTTAAGGACACTAAGTCATACAAAGAGACCACATACCCTTCCGTAATTTCTTTTGTAGTAAATTTGATGGGTGATTTTACCTCAAGGCATTGTTTCCACCAGAGATGATAGCTTATGGCAAAGAGTTATTCTGTGTTAATGGAGTTGCAGAGGTTGTTGATCCTTCCATAACGGAATGACAATCTCTCATATCTGACCCTGTCACCCCTCTTGGTAAAACCACACTGTGCAACACCAGAATTTTGATCCAATGTTAAGAGTATTTTGAATTCATTTTATTCTTGTTCTTTATACCTTGGTATGGTAGCAGAAATTAATGGCAGTAATTAACATTAATTAACTTCAGGAAGTACTCTTTCAAGCCTTGAAAACCACATGGAATTGATCTATATCTTGGTTTCTCCGCTGACCTGGATGAACAAGTGTAAAAATAACCTATTTAAGCACATGTCACAGCTATTTACTAGTTATTAAATATTTTTATGCTGATATCCATAGCACATTATATCTCTATCTGCAGCTCTTGAAAATAATTCCCGGTAGATCAAAGCAATTATATAAATGCATATTAGGAGATTTTGTGATGGCCAGATGAATAATTATTTTGTCATTCCACCATACCTACATTTTAGGCTGAATTATACCTTTGTGAATTAATCAACATGAAAACTTAAGATTTGAAAATTTTAAAAGAATTGAAAAAGGAACACAAGACATTTAACAATTGGTAAAAAATTTCTTTCCAGTTCTGTTTGCAAAGGCCTATACTAAGAATCACAGATTAACAGAATATGCTGAGTTGTAAGGGAACCACAAGGGTCATTGAGCCCATCTCCTGGACCTGAACAGGACACCCCCAAGAGTCACACCATGTGCCTTAGAGCATTGCCCAAATGCCCCTGGAGCTCTGGCAGGTTTGGTGCTGTGACCACTTTTCTGGGGAGCCTGTTCCAGTGTCCAGCCAGCCTCTGGGTGAAGAACCTTTTCATGATATCCAACCTAAACCTCCCCCAACTCAGCTTAAGGCCATTCCCTCAAGTCCTCTCACTGTCACCAGACCAAAGAGATCAGTGTCTCCCTTTACTTTGCCCCCACAAGGAAGTTGTAACTGCAATGAGGTCTTCCCTCAGTCTCCTCCAGGCTGAACAGACCAAGTGACCTCAGCTGTTCCTCATATGGCTTCACCTCTGGGCCCTTCACCATCTTTGTTACCTGCCTCTGGATCCTCTCTAATGGCTTAATATCCTTCGTATACTGTGGCACCCAGACCTGCCCCCAGCACTCAAGGTGAGGCCACCCCAGTGCAGAGAAGAGCAGGACAATCCCCTCCCTTGCCTGGCTGGTGATGCTGTGACTGATGCACCCCAGGACATGGGTGGCCCTCCTGGCTGCCAGGGCACTGCTGACTCATGCTCAGCTTGTCATCAACCAGGACCCCAGGTTCCTTTCTATGGCACTGCTTTCCATCATCTCATTCCCCCGTATGAATCTGTTCTGGGATTTGTGCATATTTAATACTAACAGGCCAGTCTGAGGGAAGAAGTTATCTGCATAATGGATAGAGTGAAATGTTTGGATAACATCAGAGATCCTGTTTCACCACTTAGTGCAAAGATATTACAAAAGACTGGGTTAGAGCCAAGTGAATAGCCCAGAGCTCTAGGCAGGAACCCAAACGCCATGCAGATCTTAGCATTATAAATGAAATATTTTCCAGTGTCTTTCAAACTTAAGTTTGAAACATCAAGCCTAGGAAACATTATTTTTTTAAAAATGTTAGAACAGATTTTATTGGTACAATTCTCAGAGATGCAAAAAAAACCCACACAGTTTTTATTCTGATTATCAATATGATTTATTTTTATAGATTTCCTGGTAACATTTTCTCCTGCATCTTTTATCTCCTCTCCTCATCTCATCAAGGTCACAAACCCATAAAACCCTCCCTTTTCATTTTGTGAAACTCTCTTTAGTGAGAATTAATAAAATAGGATTATCTGAATAGTGGAAACTGAATATTTTACTTGAATTTCTACCTTGCTTTCAAGATTCTCTTTTCTTTCCAAATATTTCCCTTGCCAGTAATAAAAGTTTTATGATTAAAGTAGTTTAGTATATGTCCTAGTTCTGGCCAGGACAGTTATTTTTTGCAGAAGCCAGGAGGGGCATAACCCAGGCCCGCGGTTTGTCCTGTACCGCCTCGCACCATACACAGGGAGTGGGTGGAAGGGGGTCCTTCCCCATCAGGGTCACGCTGGGTTTCACAGGGTGGGCATTTGCATGTGGACTGATTGTCTTTCTTGCACACCGTTATTAATATTGACACTGTTCCTTTCTTACCTCGTTGCTGTTTCCAGTAAATTGTTCTTATCTCAACCCTTGATCTTTACCTGTTGTGCCTCTAATTCTCATCTCCATCCTGCTGCAGAGGCAGGGGGTGGGGGGAGGCAGAATGAGCCAGAGTTGTGCTGTTTAGTAGGAACAATAAATTGGGGAATACCATTCTTAAAAACCACAACAGTGTGGTAACTCTGAATTCTTTGCTCACACATAAAAACATACTAGATTTAAAGGTAATGGTAATTTTTTTTAGTTTTGTTTATGCTACTTTTATCCCATGGTACTCTGCAGGGCAGTTATGCTACTAAAAATTATCTGGCATTACAGAGGGGATTTCCAGGGAAATGAATTACATCTTTTGGTTGCAGCACCATCATACAAGTATGTGGCACTGCTGATAGATTCTTTCTTGCTCTTTTCCTCTTCTCTCTTTTCGTAACAGTCATGTCCTGTCATAAGAAGGATATTGTTTCCCATGGCATTTCTTTCAGATTCACAATTTAGGAATGCACAAGCAGCAATATGTAGAAGGCTGGGAAGGAGGTGGATTTTGTATATCTCTAGCAGATTTTTAATGGAAAATGTATCAGATAATTTATGCATCTGGTAGTTTGTAAGATACGATCCTTTCATTTCAGCTTTAGATTACAGTCGTCATTGGATGTGAGTCCCAAATTCTGTTTCAGCCTGCACTCTCAGTCTTGGCTTATGTACTTTCTTTCAACATAAGCATAAAAACTCCCCAGCAATTTATATGACACAGAAAAATATATTTTACAACACTCATTTCTCTGTGTTGAGGCCCCAAAAGTCAAGAAATCTCAAGAGAAAGATAAACTAAACTTCTGTATTGCTGTAGAAAAAGCTGCAATACTAAGATACTGTATTTAAGAAATAGCTCTTTTCTTTTTAATCCTGTGAGAGACAGCACCCTGTTGATATCAAATATAATGAGGCATTCCATTGGTGGCAGATAAAATATTTCAGTTTATTATAATTACAAAGTTTTTAATAGATTAGCATTGAAGTGTTATTTTTCTTCCTCTCAAAATTTTGTGCATCCCTAAGCTTTAAATTAAAATATCTGTGGCAACAGCTCCATTAATGACTTATCCTTTTCATTCCTTACCACCACCTTTTGGTGAGACTGGATTCAGTGAGAGCATACCCAAAAAGTACTTGAGGTTTTTGTGTCTAATGTGCCAAAGGGGAAGAGCCCAATTCACCTTCTGTGTAAAAATAAATCAGGGAGAATTCTAGAAGTTAATATATTTACTTTGGGTAGAAAGTAGCTTTAGAAAGTACGTCTGAAAAAGTAGTTATTTTCTTCAAGATTTGCACCTCTTCTCTGGGAGATAAATGACAATAAATTCAGCTATAAAGTCTGCTCAGCATAATTTTAAGTCCTAGAACTGCATGCACTAGTTGTGATGGTCAGTGTTGCCCTGTGCACATGCTTGGAGGTGTTTATCAGTTAGAGCCTCTTAGTCACTTCTGTCTGTGCTGTACTTGTATTGCTGTACAAACTCTGTATTCTGTAAACATAATTTGCCTTGCTGTGAAGTTGCAGCTTTCCTTAGTTATTTATCTCTGCTCATAAAAAAGACAGAGCACAAGTGAAACACAATTTAGTTTTAATTATATGGGATACTAATTTCCTTCAGAAGCTTAAAAAAATCACTAGTATATAGTATTGTATAGGTTAGCAAATGTATCAGCAGCGTGGTCTGACTTTTAAACATTAGCAAAACCTATTGTAAACAAGAGGTCAAATCTTATCTGTATGCATGATTACTGGAGTGTGTATATGCAGCAACTGCTTTCCTTGGGGAGTGATAAAAATAGGGGCACTGCCAAGCAGGTTGAAGGAGTGAAGCCAGTCAGTTAAAAAATATTAATGTAGAGGTTTATAGGATGTGACTTGTTTCCTGTTTCCCAGACTTTTAAATATACAGGAAAACTGCAGGAAGAACTTTGTGGAAGTCCAAGCAGTTTCTTACTTCTCTTTATTATTAAAAAAAGGCTTAATGTTTCATTTAGGCTATTATTATTAGCTGAAACTGTTGCATGGAAGGACTTACCAGTTTCTATCTTGACCGTGTTGTGTATTTTGCATAGGATAAAATTGCTCCACTCTGTGTTTTTAAAAGAACATGATGAAATGCTCTATTTTTCCAGCACATCCTTTTCTTAAATTATCTTTCACTAATGTGCTTTCCCTGTTCTGTTTCTAATACAGCATATTTCTTTCTAAGAATTGCATCTGATTGAAATAGTAAGGATTTGAAACATGGTAGTATGACTGTCACACAAAATTATATTTAAACACATCAAAAATAATTGTTCAAATATCAAGAAAAGACATTGGAAAGCATATATATTTTAGTCTCATTTTTCAGTCAGGAGTAAATGCACAGATTGTAAAGGTTATTCTTATTTATTAAGGTATTTAATGTGATATTTAAATTATTGGCATATGTTTTACGTGATTTTATACTGTGTTTATGATCCTTTGGATTGGTTGTATGGGTCATTTTGATGATTAACCAAATTAGTAGGCCAGTGAGTTTTTCAGCAAATTCAGACTAATGGAGTAGGTGTTACCTTTCATATTGGGGAACAATAACCACATGTCACTGGAATACAAATTCATATAAATCACATCTCAATGTGCAAATCCGTTTTGTCACTACTGCTGCAAGTCTGTGAAGCCCGACAGGACAGAAAATACTAACATTTTGTCTTTAAATGTTCAAAACCATAAAATAAATGAAGCATGGATACTGATTGTCTTTGCCCTACGTTATCCACACAGGAGCTATTAAGAAGGCTTTTTTATCTTCTTTTCATGCCTTGTTTTCTTATACTGTCTAATGAAGAGCTTCACTTATTCTACGGGCTTGAAAGTACATTTCTATGATACTAAAAAGCTATTGTTATGCATTAAAGCTTTTTACTGCTGTTTTTATTGAGGTGTTGCATTGTATAGAATAATAAAATTTTGTAGTGTGGGAATTGTTTAATTAATTTTTACTTTTAAATTATATTTTGACCACTTTAAAAACAACCTAGAATCCTGATTTCACAAAAGCAGATACCCCTGGATTTCAGATTGTCATGCTGTTAGACTACTTATCAATAATTTAGAACTGTGGAACAGCCACATTTTTTTCCCTTGTTAGTTGCTAAAGTTTCAAAACATGAGGTTTTGGACTACAAATTACAGTGTTTATCCCACATTGAGGAAACTAGATTTCTGTACTACTTTGTTGAAATTCAAGTATTCTGGTGGATGAAAATTGATTTCATGGCAGCAGTCTTGTGGCAAGGAAAAAAAAAAGACAATAAGTTAATGAAAGATAAAACAACTGATATTTAGTTTTAGGCTGGTTAGCAGCTATGTGCAAGCACTGAAATATTTGGTGAAAACTTACACGTTGTAACATTGTAACTGCAGGAGGTGATAGAATTAATCTTTGTGGACTACTTTGAAGTTATCTACAAACTAAACTCTCGCTGTAGTTTCTGTAGTTTGTTGTATACTCTAAGCACTCATCTGAACTGCCCTTCAGTGCTGGATTCTAAAATGTGTTACTGGTCACCTTTAGGTTATCAGTAGGCTTTTCAGAATGTAATCTGAAAAGGAGTCAAGATTTTGGAGTGAACTTCATCTTGATGAAAATCCTATGAACAGATCCAAAAAAAGAAAAGTGAGAGGCATTTGAATCTATAAATGAAGTAACTTTCCTCTATTTGCTTTGTTTTTCCTCTCCTCGGAGCACAAGTAATATATCAGTAGGTCTTCTATCTAAGTTAAAAAACCCAAAGCCTGCACTGTTTATTTACAAAGGAGAGACTCTAGGCAGCCCAGCAAAGCTTGAATTCAGACTCTGAGCTGGGGGATTTTCTGGTAGTTACCTCCTGTGGGCACACCCCCTGTGTTATAACATCCCTGTGTGAGAACCTTCCGAAGAGGATGATGAGTAAATCTTTGGTATTTCTCAACCTTACCAGGAGCAAAGTGATTTAACTTGGATAAAGCATGAGGATTTTAGTCTGTTGAAGTCAGAGCGTGAATCAGAGTCTCAGAAATTCAAGTGAGTTAGTTATCCAGGACCTGGACAGAGGAAGTCTCAAGTGCCTTTAAGGTTACAAACTGAAAAAGGGAATGAGTTGCTAATTCAATTATACAAAAAAATGTTGCGGTATATAAGCTTTCTGAGTTAAACAAATGTGGGATCAACATACTTTTTATTTTGCCAGATTTTTCTTTCCAATAATTGTATATTTTACTTGCAAGGTCACTGTTGAATTTTTCCAGATCTACCTAATATACATTACAGCTACATTTTTTGAGAATAAATTCAAAGTTTTTGTTGCTACAACAGAATTTCAAAACTCTGTGTCTGTAGAAATCAAGCTTTATGCATGCTCAGGTATGACATAATAATAAACTTAGTCTCATGTATTGTGTCTCAGGCAGAACTTTATTTCTAAGAAACATTCAATGGGTAGATGCAAGTGTCCAAGATCTTGAGGTAGACTTCATTATAGCCAGGTCATTCCTTGGACAGATTCATGTCCAGGTTGCTAAATTTATTCAAGACAGAAATCCTCTACGTTATTTAACTGCCCTAAGAGTTTGTTTTTGAAAGTTGTATCAACATTTCCTGTCTGGCTTGCAGTAGAACTTGAAAACAGTTAATCATTAGCCTCTTCATGTCAAGTGATGTACTACCTAAGTCATCTCGTGTTGAACAAACTGATTTACTTAGCACACATCTCATCTGTAAATGGTATTTTCTAGGTCCTTCATGATTCTTGGTTCCATTCTTGTGTAAATTTTCTTGAGAATTTATTATTTCTTAATTACTATCAGCAGTGTCTAAAAACATTTGGAAAATATTGCAAATAAAAATACAATTAATTACATATGACCAATTATATTTATAATATGCTATAAATAAACATAAAAATGTAATATGCAGAAATCTGTCTAGCTCTTTTTATTAAAGAAATTTAGGCAGATAAAGAACAGAATGGAACTGTGACGGGTTTTAGCAGCTGAAAGGAAGCTGGCAGAAGAGGGTTTACTCCTCACGTGCCGACACGAAGAAGCCTGGAGGTAAACGCTGAAACCGCTCTGGAAGGCGGCACTCAGTGCCCATCACACAATAAAAAGTGGTTGAACTCCTCACCCAAATGGGGCTGTACCTTCCTGTCCCTGTTAAGCAGGCATGCAGGCGAAGGCAAAGAAGAAAGGGGACTCTCCATATGTGTTCCACGCAAGGTCATTCCAGCAAAGGACAGGGAGAGAGAGCCAAATTTTTAATAGGGTCCAGGAATTTTATACTGAGTATGAGTAGGCGGGGAAACGGATTACAGCCAATGGGATAGGGACAAGTAGGCGGGGTTGAGAGCAAGGGAACCAGTGGGAACATTACATAGGTGGCACTTAGGGAAGGATCCAATGGGGCATCAAGGAACAAAGAATTTTCTAGAACTGATACATATTAATCAAGGGAAATGAATATACATAATACCATACATAAAACCGGAAGGGGGGAAAATATTAACCAGTCAGGGGAAAACATGCAAATAGCAGAACAAAGGAATTACGGCTTCTCACCATGACAAAGTCATGTACTAAACTTGGGTTGCTGACCACCACGGCTGGTGGTCTGAGTTCTCCTCAGGAGACAAAGTGGCTGGAGCTAATTGGACCAGCACAGAAATAGAGATGGAAACTTGTATTATATAAGATGTAAAATATAGCTTGACTGAATGAGTATGTAGTACATAGCAAGTTGAAGCAACACCTGTAAAGTTGCAAAACAAATAGATAGAGCTCTAAAATGGTATGTTGATATTTACTAGTAAGATTATTGCATAATTGAAAACAAGGGTTCCCTGTTTTCAAAAGACGAAAGAATAAATATTAGGCTACTGGTTAAGATGCCTGGACAAAAATTTACTTTTGGTAAGAAAAATATCAAAGATGTAAATTTTTGTTGATATTGTTAAATTACCTTTAAAATTCTAGTGATAAGACTGCTTTAAACAGTGTTGCAATTACTGACTTTTTTCTTAAGATGATTAACTTAAAAATAAAGAATATATAACTTGGAAACACAGATTCCCAGCACAATAAAATGTAAGAACAGTGAGGAGTCTGATTATGTTTACTCTTTATAAAAAATATCTTTGTATGGAGAAAAAGAAAGAAAACCTCTATGTTTACACAGGCATCCTGGGAGCAGGCTTGTATGTAATAATCAAAGTTTTATTCTCTATGTGATGGTGAGAATGATAGGATCTCCTAGACTATGCATATTGTACTTACTTCTACATGTAATATGTCTGTGCTGTCTGAAATTTGGCATTGCATAGGGTCTGTGTTGCAACTGATAGTGCATTTGTGTGCATGGGCTATATACGGGTATCTATATCCAAGACTGCTTTGATGGGAGTGTCTGATGCCGAAAAAATGTCAGCTACGCTGTGTATCCATCAATCTCTTCTAAGGAAGAAATTCCTCCCTCTGAGGGTGGTGAGGCACTGGAACAGATTGTCTGGAGAAGTTGTGGATGCCCAGTCCCTAGACGTGTTCAAGGCAGGGTGGCTGGGGCTTTGAGTTTCCTGTTCTAGTGGAAGGTATCTCTGCCCATGGCAGTGGGATTAGAACTAGATGGTCTTTAGGGTCCCTTCCAATGCTAACCATTGTGTAATGCCATGAATCTATATTGCTCAATCTGATTAGTTAAATTTCAAAGATGTTCATAAATTCATGCACTGGCAGTGTAGTACATGCTTAGTACTAATGATTTATTCTACGCATTACCCCACACTATCACTACAAATGCAAAATTTATATCCTCACGCAGCTGTGCACACAGTGCCACAGAGTGATGCAACTGCGTTTAGTGCTGGTGGCTGAGTGCTCTTAAGTCACAGAGGTCAAGTTGATCCGAAGCACTAGCCCAGATGAACCTGGAAGCTCCTGTAAGTTATTTCCTTTATTCAAGGAATTGGCAGGAGGTTTTATTGATTATAGGATAACGGTGTTGATGTGCCATCAGCAAGTTGTCAATAGGTTAGAAACTAGCAAAACACACCCTACAAAGACATGAGGGGTTGAAATTGCCAGAAGAATGAACTTTTATTTGGGGGAGTACAAGTACTGTTGTGTATTTGGTGGTGAAATTCTCCCTTTCTAATGCTTGCATTTAATCTAATGTCATTAATAGGAAATACTAATCTCAAAAATTATTAAGATCCCTTTCTACTAAGCAGTTACACTTCTATTGATATTTTAATAGGGGAGAGCCAAAAATCTTGAAATTTTACCTTCCCTACTAATAATTTTCCGCTGGCAAATTATTACAGCATAAATACTGTCATATTTTTCTCAAGGTTAAAATTCTGGTTTTCCTTCCAGATATGCTGTTGCTGACATGATAACATGAGAGAAAGCCAACATTAGATGAAGAGTTGGAAAGAAGATAGGGGTGTAAAGGGTGGGTGGAAGGAAGAAAAAACATTATGTTCAGCTACTATCATTGACAGAGTCCTAAAGACAAAATCTGGCATATTAAGAAGATAAAGGAGATTCAGAAGGATAAAGGAACATAAAATCCTGAGCACTCCAAGTAGATGAAGGCTGGATTTTGAACTTGACTAACATCATAGGAGAGTAAAATGTGTTAGAGTCAAGAAAGGAGCATATAAATACAAGTATTTCATTGGACATTGAGGTGGATTTGAGCACCATTCAGAGTACTAGTGGAGGAGGCTAAAGTAATCTGTGCTTGAAAGACAATTTTTAGTTGCTGGAGAATGTATGATGTAACAAATCAAGGTAGTATTCTCAATATAGTATTCTCTAATATTCTCAATGTAGTATTCTCAATACTGTAGTATATGGTATTACTATATTTAAAATAATTAGAAATGTAAGATGAAAACTCAATCTGAAATAACATTAACTCTTCTAGTTTAATGCAACTTTTTGTATTTCACTGTATGTGAAATGTAGGCACAACCACTAGCCTGACTGTAGGAACTAATATAAACTAAGAGGTCTGCTCAGAAAAACATTGTGGCACAGCTTAAGCTGGTTGAAGTCTAAGAAATCCCTGAGGGAGGGCTTTTTCAGAAATGCTCTGGTATCTTTCAGAGTTGTCATTGTGGGAAATATCAGAGAAGCAAACATGAAAAATGCAAACTGTAGATGTGAGGGAAGCGTTTTTGTGCAGTGAACTATTTGGCAGTATGAGCTGCGAATGAGTAGAAGTCTCTGCGTCTGTCCCATCTACCATTTCCCGAGGGACAGAACAGTCACTACTCATGACTGCCTCCAGTGAGCACTCCACACTTCACCATGTCAGAGAATTTTACAGCATTTGCTCTTTCCCTTAGTGTATTTCTAAGTAAAAATTATATCTCTTGGGATAAAAATAATGCATTTTATTAAATGAGGAGTGTAGCTGGGAGATAATAATGAGTAGGAAGAAGAAGGTTTGAAGTTTTAAAAGAACTGATGATAAAACTTGATTTAACATTTTGTGAAATCATACAAAGATAGAACACAAGTAAAATAAAAGCACATTTTTTTATCTAACACTGAACAAGCTAGAAAGGGCAGGTTTAACATGGTTGCTTATAGCTTTGCATCAGTTAGAATAATCCTTGGTGTAATTTTTTCTTCCCTCTGTCTTTCCAGCCCAGTGCCAGAAGCAGAAAAAGTTTATAGTTGAAGTCTATATCACTTTATTTCAGAGTAAGCTCCATAATAAAACAAATTTTCTTAGGTCTTTTCCTTAAAACAATAATTCCATTGCACTGATTCATGCTGTATCTGCCTGTATCTGTATGTGCCACAACAATATCGTGTTGAGTGCCCCCTGAATTTTTACAGGTTCTTAATTTCTTTATTTATATTGAAACTCATTTATTTTTATCCAAAACTGTTTCCAAAATGCTTGTATAGCACAAAAAGCACTTTATAAATGGGTAATCTATTGACTTGCAAATAAATCCTTATGGTGTAAGAATGTAATCTGTTAGAGTAATAAAGATTTCAATGGAAAACAATCCAAAGAAAAATATTTTTATTAAGTATGTCTACTGTTTAAGGATCCACTAGCATGTGTCCCTTTCAAACACTATCAATAAATTATCTATTTTTTCAGAATTACTTTACTGCTCTTGTTTTCCACTCTCCAGAACCAGAAATCCCAGTAACTCATGCATTAATTCTATAGACAAATTTATTAAAACTTTCTTATTTCTAATAAGATCATGGTCATGTAAAACAGCAACTGACTTTTTAGAATAAGAAATCCCAGTTAGAGAGTCACTGTATTTCTGAATTGAGAAACATTTTCTTGGCAATGATTAAAACCTAGTGCTTATAGGAAATCTTGTTTTCAATATTTTCTACTGATAGATTTAATACTTTACTTGTGCTAAAACAAATCATGCAACTAATCTGATTTTTCTATTAAAAAAGTAGTGGGTTCCTACCTGTGATCAATTTAATAAAATATTCAGTTTTCAAGCCCACTGCTCTTAGGCTCTTTATTGCATCTTGTTCAGGTTATAAATTAAGGCTGCATATTTGTTGTGGGTAGAGACAGGATCTTTCAGATGCCTTGCAGCTGAAATATATGTATGTGCATAGCATCCTTTTAGAAAGTGTGCCAATTAATTTTAATGTAATGAGTGGCATCTATTCTGTTAGGTGGAAGAGCACTCTATTTAATGCAGTCATTTGACAAATCAATTACGAGATTTATTTTAATCTGTTGGTAAATCTGGGGATGTCAGACTGTAGATACATGCTGGTCTGTTAACTGGTTAATAGTTTAATAGTTGATTTACTGGTGAAAGCTGCTGTTTCTGCAGGTGCCGTCTCATTTTCTCTGTGGCACACAATTAAAATCAAGCCTCAACATTCTTTGATTACATTGATTACACTTAGAAAGTATGTTTGGGTATAAGTAGTCCCTTTGAAATGAATAGGTCCTGTTTAGTGGGTAAGAGACAGATTGCCCTTCAATATTCCTAGTTGTGATAGTCAAAAAAAAATCACAGCACAACAAATATGCCCCTCAAAAATTCAAATAATGGCTCCTAATTCAGATGCTTATAGTGTCCTCAGTCATTTTTTCACATTGCTCTTTGGTAAGATATTTCTGATTTCTCAGCTGGGAAGACACTTAAACAACTTAGGAAAATGTGATTTCTTCGCCCTGAGAATTTCTTTATTTACTCAGACCAGATGTTAAGCTCAGCAATAGTCTGTTTCCAGCACTGCTAAGGGAAAGTGAGGATTCTTGTATAAAATGAGCAACCTCTTGGTAAATGCTCTTGGATTCTAGTGCTGGTATTTTAAAGATCAGAGCTGAATGTCACCTGTATGATTAATAAACTTCTAAAAGCCATAGGTATAGTCAAAATAGTAAGATGTCTATGTTTGGTCCTCATTCATAAGCAGTTATCTTATTACTTAAATAGTCATGTCTTTACATCTTTATGGAAAAATCTGAATGTGATTTGCTATTGAGGATATCTGCTGCTGTTTTACTTTTTATTTCTCCAAAAAGACAAGAGAGAAAGAGAGACGAAATAGAGAGAGAAAGAAAAAGAAAAAGAAAAAGAAAAAGAAAAAGAAAAAGAAAAAGAAAAAGAAAAAGAAAAAGAAAAAGAAAAAGAAAAAGAAAAAGAAAAAGAAAAAGAAAAAGAAAAAGAAAAAGAAAAAGAAAAAGAAAAAGAAAAAGAAAAAGAAAAAGAAAAAGAGAAAAAGAAAGATAGATTAAAAAAAAAGAAAAGAAAGAAGTTATTGTAGCGCCAGTATATACTCTCATTCACCTAAGATACTAAAAACTCTCATTTATGTCATGGATGAAATCTGAACTGTACTATTATTTGTGGATAGCTTGATTACAGTTTCTTCTAAGTACTTGCTGTCTATACTGCTGCCATCTCTTGAAGCTGCTGCTTTTCTGGGCTCTGAAATTTTGAGAGTTTTTTTGCTTTTATTTCATTACTTCCTGATCATACTGTAGCTCTTCTTTCAGTCTGGTAAATTCCAGTCAGATATTAGGAAAACATTTGGATCTCTTTCTATTTGCAAGACTTGTAGTAAGTGTATCCAAGACCAAATGTGTATTAATTGGCCTCAGACACAGGTATACTGAAAATTAGATGTCTAATATGATAAAAACATGGATCTGGAACAATATTTCCACAGTTCTGTTAGTCTCAAGACATTAATATTTATGTAGACCATGTAACATCGTTGCCCTGATGTGAGGACTGGAGGAAATTCCTTCTGGTTAGTCCGCTAGGAAAGAATCATGCTAGGTAAGTTGTATCTTTGTGTAGGTGATTGTAGTGAAAAAGCTGCGAGAGCTTTCTATGCTGAAGCTCTTCTTTAGAAGAAACAAATTTGGAGAAAATATCTCAAATGCCAATTGGCAATTTGGACTAGATGACCTTTAAACATCCCTTCCAAACCAAATTGTCCTATGATTCTATGAAACTGTGTAAGATATGTGAAATAAAGTATAATTGTTGAGTAAAATGCATTTGAAGAAACATCCTTATACAAAAGGATAGTAGACTTTACTCAAAGCATAGAACTCTCACACGACTGCTCTGAATATTGGCAATCAGTGTTTCTGCTTTTTTTTTTTTTCCATTGTTTCTCCTATAATTCTACTGCCTCATTCATGTGGCTTCACTGCACATTTCATTTTCTCAGTATGAAAAAAGTGCAGGAAGCTAAGTAGACATTTATGTTCAGCATATCAAGTTTAAATCTTTTATCATAAGTCACCCTTCATGCATAGTCCAGAAGTTCAGTTGTTGAATCTTTTGAATGGCGTAAATATTTTAAGAAGAAATATCAAAGGTCTTTTCTGCCTCAATTCCAAGTCCTTAAAAGTAAGAATTTGTGCTTATTTCTATTCTCTGCGTTTGCCTCTTAAGGTTACCTTGACTGCCTGTTCATCTTCATTAACATCTGAATTTAGCTTATGCTTCTTAGTTTTTTGGTCAAAAATTGTACAAAATGCCTCACAAGTCAAGTGGGTATCCTTATAGGCTTCCTCAACTCCTGTATATAATACAGGTCAATATTAGAGTACCACTTAGCAGTGCACATCACACAACATAATTCCTCATAATACATTAGCAGAAAATTATTTAAACAGTGCATTCTGAAAGTAAAGTAGTTAATTGAATAGTGAGGAAATTTTCTAGAGTTCCTGATTTACAGCAGTAAAAAAGCATACTCCAGAACTAGTCATGAAACAACACAGAAATCATTCTGGTAGCCTTCATCCCTTCTAAGTTATTAAAAAATAGCTACTCTTAGAAAACATGTCATTCATTATAATGAGGATGAAGTAGCTATTTTTGCTAACTTTAAAAGTAGTTTGAAGGAAAAGCTTTTCTGTCACGTAAAATTGGACTGGGGCAAATTTTAATGGAATCATTGATCCACATATAGAAGCAGGAATATCTAAAAAAAGATGGTTAGAAAAAACATTTCATGTAGTCAAGTTAGGGATAGCAGCAAGGTAAAAGAAAATTATATAAAATAATTTTTAAATAGTAAACAAAAACAACTAAATGATGTTAAGTAGCCCTTATAAATTTGTAAAAACTACATGGAATTCCTAAAATTATAGATCTTTATTTACTTTTTAGATTAAATGCATCATGGAAATGTGTTTTTCAATACTTTGCTTAACCAGTCTTTGTTCTGAATTCAATCCTGATGCAGCATATGAATTGGGATGTTGATCAAGAGACTTCCAGAGGTCCTTTCCTGACAGTTATTCTGTGACTTTATGATTCTTCATAGAAAAATTCAAAAAGCCTGATACCTTGGGTCCAGTTCTCAAGATGAATCACAATCCTGTGGCTGAAAAAGCTGCAAGACAACAGAATTTAAGAAGCAGACACTACTCTAATACAAACAGTTGTCTTGACTCAGATCTTAAAAACAGAAAGTTGAGAGATCGATTTAGTGTTAGTTGTAGAAATAAACTGTGGAAGCATACATGTGAGTTTTGTGATACGTAAATCAAACCTCTCTCTTTTTTCTGCAAATCCGTGATTTAGAAGAGCACACCTAAGAACGCACCTGAAGAAAATTTAGCATTACCTATCCTATGTTTGTTTGCTTTATTTCATGTCTAGATCTCAGTTTGTACAGTTTTCCTTCATTTATGCAAAAAGACATTTGCAAAGCAAAGAAAGTTTCCTCCCTGACCTCTCTGGCATCTCAAATTAAAATAATCTTAACTAATCTAAGCCTGTCCAATCAATGTAATAAGCCAATGGCTGATTATTTCACGATAAAAGTAACTGCAAATTAAGATCTTCTTAAATGGCTTGTCAGTTTGGTATTAGTTTTTGTTGGCATCTTTCAGTTTTGTACAGCCTAGTGCTTTTCAAAACCAAAATGGTAGAAGTTGTTTAAAGTCCTGAATACAAAATGCCACCCTGTATTTTTAAAGAAATATCTTGAAAATAAGTCATTACTTTCAGGTCAAACCCAGTGCTGGGAAGAAATATGGAAGATTATTTTAATTTCCCAATGAAGTATTTGGACTATCAGTTTATTACTTTTAACTTTAATAATGATACTACAACTGTTATATAACCAGAAGGAGGAGGATTTTTAGTGGAGAACCTCCATGCTGTAGATTTCAGCTCCCCAGTGTTGTTTGTTTCCTTTTACTTCTGTCCTACCCTTGCCCTCCTCCATCCCCCAAAAAAGCTATGATTTAATTTTTTTGAATCCATGACTGGGTGCTATAATGCTTTATAAGCTCTTCCCTAGGTAATAGAAACCTGCAATAGCAGCAAGTAGACTTTGAAAAAACTGATATAAAAGACTACTTCTAGTCTTAGAATCCATGTCAGTGTGCTACAAGTTTTATCTCCTGCCAGGTACAGCTTCATAAATTACATTTCTAAAGATTCCCTTATTATTTACTAAATTTGAAAAATAGACAGAAACTGTGGAAACATATTATGCAACATCAACTGTTTACACTGAGGTGTTTTTCTTTTTTATGAGTGTTTAATGTCAAAGATGTGCTGTGTATTCAGTGCTGAAATATAAAAACAGTGAAAGGAAGAAAATGATCTATCACACTGATCTAGTCAAGGATTTCAGGGTTTTTCTAAATTTTTTTTTTTTTAATATATTATTTTATTTGTTGGGAGTTGAGTTTTTTAGTATCGATTTTCTTATCAGGTTGTTATGAAGATATACAGTCTGAAGGAGGGAAGTAGTAGAAGACTTTCACCACAATTGTGAAAAATGAGCAGTGTCAACCTGGTAAGTTTATCTTTTTGTTGTTGTTGTACTGGTGATGGCTTTTCCATTGGTGTTCTCATTTATGTTTGTACCAAGATCTCAGTTACTGTTGGTTTTATTCTTGATGTAATATTTCTGTGTAAATGTCTTAAACTTTGCCTTATGTGTTAAAAGACAAGTGCTCAGGATCTCATTAACTCTTTGAGATGCCACTTTGTCATGGGTCCTAGTACTTTTGGTTCCAGTTAGAGTATTTAGAACATAAAATTATTTTGTCATCCTTTCAGTGTGTATACAATACTACATACTTTTCCCAGCCTTGTCAGGACTGTATTTTGCAATTTGAGAAAAAGTATGATGATTTACCAAAATATGAATATCATTCTAATATCGATATCGAACTGAGAACGACAAAAACTCTCTAACAGTTCAGAGTTAGAAAGTGCCTGTTTTATTTGGTGCCAGGCACTGTGTGGGATAGCTCCCTAAGACTCAGGGCCCTCATCCAAGCAAACACAAAGCTTTTTATTTACAAAAATTATGAATATCCAAAATACAAATGCATATTCATAACATTAACACCTCCCATTCTCCGCTTCATATGGAAATGAGCTTAAATGTCATTAAGCATGCGTAGTGTGTGTCCTGAATTGAGTTGGTGGTCTCGAATTGGGTCAGTGGTCTTAAAAAGATGAAGTAACTCATCTTCCTCATTTTGACCTTTTCGCCTCTCTGAATTTTAACAGTCCTAATTATTTAGTGACCTCTAAGTTTCCTCTTTTGTGACTTTTGAACGGGTTCCCACCAAGGGAGAAAATTGGTAATTGTCCTTTTTCCCTAGACCAATTTATCAATGTTTCTATTCCTCATTCTAATCACAGCTAAGCAAACATACAAATGACAGATCATCAGTTATTTAGTAATCAGTTACTAACATATTAAAACCCATTTCAGGTCCAGCTCTCTTAACTACTTTAATTAACTCTAGCTGGCCCGAATTCCTTCCTATTCTAACCAATTTCAACACAGCTAGCCTATAACTAAAATCTTTATGTTTCTTCTAAATCTATGTTTCAATGAACTGAAGAGTCTGGGTTTGAAATGTTATTTTTCTGGATAATTTATTTTATTAATGTCATGGTTTAGGAATGGTGCTCCAAGTCGATAGTCACTCCTCCCCCACCCCTCCCTCCGATGGGAGACAAAAGGCAAAGATTATGGGTTAAGATAAAACCAATTTACTGGAAACAACAATGAGGTAAGAAAAATGAACAGCAACTGCGAAAATTTGAAAAACAAAAGTGTACAGAAGAGGGTGATTTACATGGAAAAATGCTCACAAAGCCCAGGGCAATGAGAAACAAAGGCAGACAGACCCTCCATGCTTCCATGCTTTTTTCCCTGACTGCAAGCCGTGCCCACCTTCTTCTCAGAAGCAAGAATCCCTTACTCCTGCCGCCAAGGGTGACCTGAGGTAGTTTAGAACAACCTAGACAAGCCCACACAGCTACAGGCTCTTCTTCCTCATGGCTACTGGGAAAAAAACTAACTGCATTCTGGCCAAAAAACAGGACAACTGATTAAAAAAAAAGCACAACAAACGCAACTTTTCTAAAGGTTCAAATTGTAATTTAAAAACAATTACTCATTCCAGCCTTATTCATACAAAATTTTGCTTCAGGTGAGCTTTCCTTTTATGAAAAACCTCTCCGTGAATTTTTTTCTTCCCTAGAAGAAAGTCAGTGCAATTAAAGCAGTGCTTTCTCTTTCTGGAGGACAATTTGAAACATTTAGTGATAATAGTGTCTAAGTCCCCAATGTGAGTGGAACAGACCCTTTTATTGTCTTTACACACACACACATTTGCCTAATGGTGTGCTGGGAAGTGCTGGGAAGTGGAAAGATTTAAAAATTCAGAAAAAATTGCAGCACTTAAGAGAATGACATGTTCAAGTTTATAACCTGAAAATACTAAAAAAACTGTGACGTCACATATCTGACACAATATAAGGCCTTATAGCCTAAGAATGGATTTAGAAATGCATTATGTTTATCAGCAAAAATTACCTAATAAGGAATTGCAGACTTCCGTCAAGACTGGTCTTATATGATGTCTAATTTCACGTATATGTGTACTCATGTATGTATGTATGTATCTATCTATTTATCTATCTGATGATAAGTGGATGATCTATATCCTTTATTTAAAGGAACTACAATAATTTCTGAGTTTGTCAGTACCGACAATTAATCAGTGCTTCACCACTGCACTGACTTTGAAAGCATATCATATAGTAATGACAAAGTGAGAAACCCCTCTGTCTTGGTTTAGGACTGGTTTTCCCCAGTTTCAGTGTTCCCACTGAAACAACCCAGACCACACCCTGCTTGCTCACTCTTCCTTCCCTCCCGGCTATGGCAGGATGGAGACAAGAAGGGAAGGCACTAAGAGGTAAAGATGCACTATTGAAATAAGAACAATTAGCTAGAAAGAGCAATGAAATAAGAAAATGAAGAGCAAAATGACAATACTAATACCAGAGTGCACAAGACAGGCAAACGATTCCCATGCCATTGCTCACCACCCGGAACCCAGTGACACTCAATGGCACGCTCTGGCAAATCCCTCCATCTCTGCTGCTCGTGGTGTGAGATGGTATCCAATAACCCCACAGTCCTGACCGTGCCCTTCCTGGATGCAGCAAAAATTAACTCTGTCCTGGCCAGAACCAGAGCATTTCCACCCCTTATTCTACACCATGGACATCATGCCCACGTCCTACATCTTCCAACTATATACATATATATATGTAAAAATATATATATGTACATACACATAACCACAGGTATGATTTCCATAGTCAATGGCTCTCCCTCCAAAATGTCTAAGTTAATTTAGTCCATGGCTGTGGGTTCTATCCATCCTAACTCTCTTTCAGAGCAGGAGGACTGGTGTGGTATGGGGTTGTTGCAAGCTGCATAAGGAGCACATGACTGGTGTCTCTGGGGCACTCCATACTCTGTCCATAGTTGTTATGCCATACAGTGCCAGTGTCATTCAGCAACTAATATTATATATAAAATTCAATATCACAGACTCTTCTTTCCCAAAAGTCAAATTGCCTTGAGGTACACATGGTGTTTCACTATCCCTCTGCATTACCTAACCAGTGCACCCAGGTCCTTGAGCAAAAGCAGCTCTAATTTGAGGCAGCTCTAATCCAAGCTGTCTTCCCTAAGCCATTCCTAATATGTATCCTGGGGAGTTTATGTTCTTCTATGGTATGTGAAGGTTTTGATTGGACAGGGCCCGCTCAGTTGGTAGAGCCTCTAGTGTAACTAACCAGATGGCCTATACTAAATGTAGATCCCAATATTTGAAGGTTCCATCACCCACTGCTGTTTTTAGCAGTCCATTGCCCTCTTCAGTTTTCCCAGAGGCTGGCACACAATAGGGAACAATTCTGTGCTCTCTGGGCCAGGTGTCTATGAGGATATTTTTGAAATGAGCCCCACTGTCTGACTCAATTCTTTCAGGGGAGCCATGTCACTGCTGGACTTGCTCTTCAGTGCCCAGGATGATGTTCTGGGCAGTGGTGTGAGGCACAGGGTGTGTCTCCAGCCATCCAGAGGTGGTTGTTTCCACCACTGTCAGTGCTTGCCTTGTTGGGTTGGCAGCAGTGTGCTGTAATCCATCTGCTAGGACTCTTTACATCTATATTTCAACCATCAGCCCCCATACCACAGAGGCTTTACCTGCTTGGCCTGCTTAACAGCAGCACCTTTCACAGTCATGGATAGCCTGGGATATAGTGACCATGGTTAAGCCCACCCTCGATCACAAGCCCATCTGTGTATTGCATCCCTTCCCTGATGACCTGAGGTGTAATGGGCCCACTGAGCCGCAAACAATTCCCCATTATGTTGCCAATCCAGATCCACTTGAGACACTTTAACCTTGGGAGTCCAATCCATGTGTCTTTTGTTGGGAAGTTCTTCACTAGCCAGCTTTTGAGTACATGTGAATCTAAATGACGTGCTTTCACAGTCAGTTTCTCTACCCATGCAGCAATGTCTTACCACAATTCATCAGCCCAGGTAGGTTTCCCTCTGTGCTGCCAATTGGTCTTTTTCCATCATTCCAGCCACCCACACAGAGTATTTGCCACCATCCACAATTCAGTGCAAAGGTAGACTGCTGGCCATTTCTCTCATTCAGTGATATCAAAGCCTGCTGGATGGCTTTAAGCTCTGCTACCTGACTTTATCTGCCTTGCTCCTCAGTAGCTTCTGTGACTTGACGTATAGGAGTCCATACAACAGCTTTTCATTTTAGATGTATCACTACGATATGACAGGAACCATCAGAAAAGAGAGTGTTGCTTTTCATTTTCTGGTAGCTGATTATATGGCAGGGCCTCTCTCCGTACACATCACCTTCCCTTCCTCTGATGATGATAGTCTGAAATATTTGTCTTCAGGACAGTTTGTGATGAATTCCAGGATCCCAGGGCAACTGGGGTTTTCTATTCAAGCTCATTGTGGGATATGTGCGATCCATCTACTCCACGTAACATCAGTGGCATGTTGTGTTGCAGGGAATATCCCTTTGAACATCCAGCCCGGCACTGGCAGTTGGGGTGCCAGGAGGAGATTTGGTGCCAGTCACTCCTGAAGCAGTTCAAACACTTCATAAGCTACTGGTATGTCTGGATGTAGCAGTATCATCAGGATGTACCAGGCCTTGAATCCTTTGTATCCCCAACCTCAGAATCCCAGGGGTTGTCTTCAAGTCTACCTGGGTAATTTTTGCAGGGGCTTTGGAAAGGACCACTCTCTCCAGCTGCAGTGTAAAACGCATTTTTCACATCTTGTTCTTTCCTGGCTGTCCCAAGGGCTACTGCATGAACAATCTCCTGTTTAATTTCTTCAAAATCTTGTTGTTACTCAGCACCCCACTTCAAATCATTCTTCTTTTGGGTCACTTGATAGAGAGGCTTTACAATCTGGCTCTACTCTGGAATATAGATCCTTCAAAAACAGTGTCTAAGAAAGCTTGTATTTCTTTTTGCTGGTTGATGAGGATGTAACTGCTATTTTGTTGAATAAATCTATCAGAACCTGACAATGTCCATCTTGTCATTTTACTCCTAAAAAAATGAATTTCCTGGGCAGGTCCCTTTATCTTCTGAAAAATCTCTCTCTTAACTCCAAACATGGTGTAGACTGCCTTGAGGAGACATGGCAGACATAGTAATAAAAATATGCTTTCCTTAACATCCAAAGGAAATTCAAAATTCTCAAAAGTTCTTGTAACAAGCCTGAAGAAGAAAAAGGGGGTGAAAGGTGAGGAAAATTAGCCTCTGTTGTTCTCTCCACAGACTGTGTACAATTATTATTGAATTCTCAGAGGTAATATGTGAGGTAAGGGCAGGAGCATAGCACTGAGTACACATTCCAAATGACCCTCATTGACCTTGATGTTACCATGTTGATTCTACACAGTACAGCAATAAAGCAATCCTTATGCATCTTGCTGCTCTGAAAAAGAGAATCAGGGGGAGCACATAGTGCATATATGGGAGAATAATACAGTGTCAAGCACCCCAACCACATGAACAGACAAAGCAACATTGTGACCAGTGCCTCTCTATGCAATTAAAAAAATGTGTATATCAAATTTGTTTCCAACCCACTCTGGGAAGATCTGTTGTTATCTCAATCCTTCAAGTCTCATATTGGCTTATGAATAAGAAAATGAACAGTAAGAACAACAATACTTACAGGAGAGTGATGCCTTTTCCTGGTCTTAAAATCAAGAGTCATACACAGTTAGAAGGGGAAAAGAGATTTTACCTTCATATTTATTTTAAGGATCCTTAGGTCATATGCATTGAAATGCACCCTGCCAAAATGCCCCCTCCCAAAAGATCAGGTATAACATTATAGGTTTTACTAATTAGCATATCTATCAAAGATTCCCCAATGAGAGGCTCAAGTGAGCCCCCTTCTCCAAGGAACCTTCCCCTGGATGGTTCTATCTTAGTTAACAGAATGTGTTCTGGAGATGACCTTGGGGTTTGGGGCACACTGATCCCTAACTACGAAGCTTCTAAAATGCTTCGTCTCTTAGCTTGACAAACAAGTCCAAGAATGTAGGCAAAAAGCACTAAGAATACAGAAGTTGTAAAAAAGGTATAACAGGGGTATAAAAGGCAAAAAATCTTCATGGCATCAAGAGTATGTAAGATAGGTGAATGATTCACACAATATTGTTCACTACATGGAACCCAGCACCACCTGACTGCACAAATTGCACACCCCAGCCAAACTGGAAAGGGATCCAGCCCCCTCCTTACACCTTGCACATGGTATGAGGTGGTATTGAAGAACAGGAGTGCTTTCCAGAGGTTAAACTTGCCCCAGGACACTTGCCACTTTCTTGCTTTAACATCGCCACCTCTTACTCATGTTTCAGGTTGCACAAAAATACCTTGTTTCTTCAGTGTGTTTAAAATGTGTTTAAGTTGGAAGGTGTTCAGTCCTTCTTGAAAATTCTTGCCCTCCAGAAAATGAAAATACATCTAGAAGATATCTTTGGAGGAGAAAAAAACTTGTAATTCTGTTATGCAGAACAGATAATTTTGTGTAAACTCACCTGCATGCCTCACTTTAGAGTATGTCAGGAATGTACCTTTCAGAATTATTTTGAAAATAGTAGCTTGCTTTGATTCCCATTAGGTATAAGAAGATTTTTGGTTCGTTGGTTATTTGGTTGTTTTGTTTGTTAGTTGGCTACTTGCTGGTTTTTTATCCATGAGGAGGATTAGATACTGATGCAGATTTCTTAAAGCAATTATGAGATATCCATCCTCAGAGGTGTACAAGTATAAACTGGGCATGATCCTGAGCATCATGATTAAGTAGTCCTGTTTTAAGAACTGGGTGGGACTAGACGACCTCCAAAGTGTGCTTCCTTTCAAAATCATTCTGAAGATTTGTAGATTTGTGATTCCGTGGTTAATGTTATTCCCAAGAAGGAGGGGGAAAGTCTTATCAGCATCTTTTTTCATAAGTTCATTAACCACTTCAAGGAATTAGTTGTGAAATTTAACTGACATGAAATGTCAGCATGTTCAGCTTGGGGAAATTATCAAGGGACTTAAACTGTGAGGAAAAGTAGTTCAGCTTTGAGAAGACCACATGCTCTTAGGTACAAAGATTTTGCACACTCTTGCTGTTAAAATGGGAGCAATTGGTCAGCTACTGGAAACTGTAACCAAATTTTCTATATAGATATTGAAAACATGTTAATGGACTTTCCTTTTGGAAATCTGAAGTTGAGATAAAAATTTGGCTACAAACTTTTGAGATTCCCCCTTATTTTTGTTGTAGTCTAGTTCTTGCTGTCATCTTTTCCAAAAGCAGCTTATAGTAACAGATGCATAACTTTAAAAGTTACTAGTGTGGTTATTTTAGTTTACAGCTGTACTTGTTTGTCATTTTACCTAAAGAAAACCAAGAAAGGCTTTATGGATGTAATTTCTTCATTTTTTAAGAGCAGAAGAGTAGAGTGCTGTCTTAATTTCATAGGTACAATGATCAAGGCAACAATTCATCCCTGGCACGGTTTACTAGAAGTCAAAGGAATTGCATCAGAGATAAATCTGGACAATTAATGTTTAAAGGAAACAGAGAGTAATTTGACTAAAAAGTTATGTCACACCCCAAAAGTGATTCATTACTGAAAAAGTACTCATCTTAAAAGCAGTGCTGCCAATAAGTCATGGGACAGGTAAAAAGTATTACTGTTGACTCTTTAAGCCCTTATTTTTAGCTACTTCAAAATGCCATCTAATTCCTGTCACTATTCAGTTCCTGACTATATTAATAACAGTTAGCCTTTTCCCTACCTTGATCTTCTTCTGGCATTTCTAAAACACCTTCATTTAATAAGGAATTCATTTGCAGCTTTAACAATGATTTATAGTCCTAAGTTTTTTTGCTGTCCATGTAATTTTAAGCATATTAACATGAATGAGAAAGAAAAGATGATTTGGGGAACTGCATCAGTAAACACTAAAAGTAAGTATAGCATACTTTTTTCTTTTTTGTTTTTTTCTCTTTTTTTGGTGTAAAAAAATTACTATCAGTTTTGTGACCAATATTTTAAACATGCTGTAATATTGAACACTCCTAAGAGAAAGTAGAAGATTTCATCTTAATATAACTATGGTCTTTGACATATAAAAAAAGTCATATGTCATTACTATAGCAAGCAGTGTCATCAAGATGAAGTCTTGTTTGTTAATTCCACACTCCTAATCTGAGAAAATAGAAGTAGTGAAGTTAGGTGTCTTTCCACAGGTATGGGAACAGTTTCATAAATAGCTTTTATACCGGAAAAGAGAACTGTCCTGAGACAATTTGTTATTTATACCTTGGCTCCCTTGTGTTGTTCTGGCTGGGAAAAGATTCCATTTAGCACAGAGAATTTTCCCAGGACCAAATGCTACTGTGATTCTTTTGAGAAATCCAGAATTGTACCCTGCCATCAGTTGAGATGAAGTATAAATATGCCTCAAGAAGAGTAAATGTTACAAGAGCTATCGTGTCTGCTTCCATTAGCTGAGAACAGTGGGTGAGTCTACTTGACTATAACTGTACTAACTATATAAATGTATTTCTTCAAAATCAGTTTCACAGGGTTAGAATCAAACACCTACCTTCATGTTCAAGATCTTCTTCTATTCCCATATTGGTAAACTGAGTGGTGTTTGATCTAACTCTGGAAAAAAGATGCATGTCATGTTCACGTCACCGTGTCATTTCAATATAGCAGCTACAAGATGCTTCTGTTAGGCTATTATGCTTCTTCATATTAACTTCCACAAGGTACTTCTGGGCATGTCCAGTTTCTCAGTTAGTGTAGGTTATCAGAATCAATTTGATCAAATAAGCTAAGCCACTTTAGATTAGCAGTTCTCTGTTCTTTTTTCAAATGAAAATTTCTAGAGCACTTCTTGTGTTTTCAGGTGCATTAAGAATAGAGCTGAGGAATCCCTGAATTTCTCATCTTTATTATTTCAGGTTTGTTTCTTCATATTGGTTTTCTCTTGCTGTCTGTGAGACATCTGTGGCAGTGAAAGTGTTATAAAATCATTGGGGAAAGGCTGCTCTTTGATCTGCTAATTTAGTAGAGGTATGAAAAGATGTTTTTTACATGCTTTGCAAACAGTAGGTGTGGGTGGGTGGAAGGGTCATAAATGACACGGAGAGATGAGCATCTCAGAAAGTAGGTCAGAAGCTATAGCAAGAAGAAATAAAACAATACAGCCGGAAAGAGAATGAAGAGTAGACTGATCAAAATATTACAAAGATGGTGAGAAAGGGAGAGAGAAAACTGAAGTTAAACAACGTGTAGTGTATTTTCAGTATGTGGTTATGTCTGCAAAGTCACAGACATTTTTCTGTGTATTATGTCTTATCATAAACATTATAAATTGGAACATCTTGGAAGCAAGCACATGAAAATTTGTGCTTATTTAACAGCATTTTTCCATTCCTCTCTCCTTAAAAATACATCCAGAACCATGACCACTGTCCAATTTGTGCTGAAGCTGTAACTTACCAAAACAAGGAATGTGAGCAGTCCCTTCCCTGATGTCATAACAAATGTATGATTCTCTTACCTTCATAATATTTTCTTTAGTTTTGGGATATCATGCAGCTACTTTATTAGTAAATATTACCCAAGTTACTTCTTGACCTCTTTGTTCAGCTGATGCCCCTTTTTTGAGTTGGATTTGATGATCCTTCTGGGTCCCTTCCAACTCAGAATATTCTATGATTTCTGGAGGGAGACTTTGTAGTTTTCATGAGACAGGACAATAAACTAGTTCTTCTGGACTTTCATCAGACCATGGAACAGTGGAGGAGGTAATCTCAAGCACTAACAGCTCAGAAATAGAGAGGTCATGAAATTTATTTTAAAACCTCCCTTACCTTATTTCATACATTCTTACGCAATTTCACCATTCATTTCTGTTCCATCTGTAGGCACAAGAGGTTAGTAAATTCTCTGAACCCTTCTTGTTGAACTCTCTCCCCTAATAAAGCCCTAATAAAAGCTCTGTGAAATCAGGCAGGATTCAAGGAAACTCTTGTTTTACTCTTAAGAATTTTTATGTATTTTTCAGGGTTGGTTTTAAACCTTAGATCATCCATATGTTTCATCTTGAACTACATCCAGTCTTCATCTGCTTTGGAGAAGAATTTATAACCCTTTAATTAAGTTCTGATGAGCATTTTCCTGTGATGAAAGAAGAAAAGAAAGGCTCATTAAGGGAACATAGTATCCCATTTTAAAAAGTGCTATTTACTTTTAAAAAAAGCAGAAAACATTCTAGTATGTGAAACTGCAAAACATTTTTGCTATCTTTTCTGATATTTATATTACAAAGTGGACTTTAAAATAATATAAGAACGGAATGGTATAAGAATCACTTTGAAAGCTAACTATCCAATGCTGGTAAAGAAAGCATGTCCTGACCTATGCAGCAGTTAGTTAGGGTCCACAATCTTGTGTTTGGACTTTACACATGCATAAGTGTACTTCTTCTGTGAGTCCTGGCTTATAATTGTTTAATTATTTTCTTTACAATTACTGGTACTGGAAACACACCTCCATACTTTCCTTATGCTTTAATGACTTTCAAAGAGTAATAGCAAATAAAAATTTTAAAATATGCCAGCCCTTATAGATTTTATTTAATTGTGGGACAGTGCCTCACTCACGCTAAAAGAAATCATTTGTCAGAAAAAAGTCCTGAGAGACCTTTATAATGCAAAGCATTTTTACATTTGAGACCTCAGATTTTTGCCACATGGTCCATGAACTGAGTTTTAAGATGACTTAATGTTCTTCTAGAGACCAGGCTTATCAGTTCATAAATACATGCTACAACAACTTTCCCAACAAACTTCTCCCTATCTAGAAGAAATCCTGAAAGACTCTGCGCAAAATTGGTAATTATGGTCCTCCTTGTAATTTTCCTTATAAAATATTCTTGTTGAAATTTGCTTTGTTGTACCTTACTAGATAGTTAATTCTTTTTAAAGAAAATGCTTAGCTGTGTTACATTATTGTGCAAAATTTATGCCTCTAGCAACCAATCCTACAGCAAAATAAAACATAATGTAGAAAGGGTAAAAAGAAAATGAACCTATAATATCAAAACTGTACACAATGTTGAACTTTTTTTTTGTAACTGTCAGAAAAGGTTTTATTTTCAGCACTGATGAATAAATTAGCTCTTGAGATGGCAAGATGGTGATATTAAAGGCAGTTGGTGACAAAAGTGAATTTTCACTTCATAATTAATTGTGCTTAATTTATCAGTAAGTTAAGCTTATTCAGTATTCCTACACATTAAAACATTTTAATTAAAGTAACTTTTTAATTTGCTTCTTTATGACTCTGTGCTAGAGCTGATTTATTCTTTGCGGAGTAGACATGAAGCACTTCTCACCTTATAATATATTTGTAGAGAGAAAAAGAATATTTTACAATCTTTATGATAAACTAATCTCACTATTAATGGCCAAAATTACTTCACAAACCAATGTCTTCCAATGATATTGCGTGAAAAAAGCAGGTAAGATGTGTTTTGCCCAAGCTAAATGTAATCAAAGAAGAAAATGGAAAAAAATGGCAAGGCATGCAGCCAGACAGAGAAGAGAGGTGCCTTGGATGAAGCACTCTTAAATGCTAAATTCAGTATTGGCTTAATGAGGAATTTCTGTGAGCTTCTTTTAATTTATTTGTTTTATAAGCTGCAAGAAGTACCAGGTAGCTTTTCTGTTATGATAAAAAATGTTCTAACATCTCTGGAAATTAGTGCTTTCACTAGCACTAATATTTTTCTCCTGACCCTTGTCCACTCTTCTGAAAAAGATCCAGAGTGCTTTGTTTATATTGAATTGGCCCCATGGCATATTACTGCAAAGGTTAAGGAAAAAATAACCTTAAAGGAAGTGCAAGAGACATGTTGGCAATCCATATGAAATAGCCATGAAAATCTTTGAAGTTAGAGACCTGCTGCAAAAATGGAAACAAGAGTGAACAATGAGGACAGAGAATTCGTGAAGCTGCAGAGACTTTATATCTGTGTGCCCAGAACAGTCGTGCAGAAAGGAAAGGGGAATACACACTCAGGTATCCCCTCACCTTTTAGGCCAAAGGACTTAGATCACAGGACACTTCTGCTTGATTAAATAAACCCTGTCCTCTACAAGGGCAGTCTGAGAAGATGCCGGTACGTGTGAGAACTCTTTTCAGCCAATTTCAGCTTTCTGGTGTCTCTTAAAGAATCATACAATAGTTCATTTAGAACCATTAGCCTTTATCCTGTTACAAGAGGTCATGCTAAAAGGTATGTATTATCTTTCTTACAAGTACTGAAAGGCCACAGCTAAATCTTCATGGAGTCTTCTCCTGTCTAAACAAGTTCAACTCTCTCAGCCTTTCTTTTACAGGAGAGGTGTTCCATCTCCCTGCCATTTTTAAACATTCCCAATTAACTGTATTCAGGCTTCAGATTGTTAGTTCTTCTTTTTAATCTTGTTTCACTTTTTCTTATGCCCTAATCTTCCCTCTCTACCTCTGTGGGTCTGTATTGAAAAAAGTGAGCATTATTCCTGCTGCTTCTTTTCATGCTTAAGGGACATCCCAGAACACTCCAAGTTGCATTTTATATTCACTTTTTTTTTTTTCCTTTTTAATGAATCTAGTGTAGTGTCTTGCCAGAAGCTCTTTCCTTTCTAATGGAGCATATCATAATCAAAATTACAAATCTGCCTTACCTAAAAGTAAAAGAATAAATTTGATTAATACAGGACTGGGCTGGTAATGTGTAATAATTATGGCTAATGTGTCACAAGAGGCAATAAATATGGATATGAAGATGTACAACAGCCATTATCAGCAATGTGAAAGCCACAGAATATGTTCCTTCTATCTCTTCTAGTTTGTTTCAGTATGTAAATTTATCCTTTTAAGACTATGCAGCTGTTGTCAAATTAAAAATTTATCTGCAGCCTAACAAGATACATCAGAATTTTCCAGCAGTAAACCTTGCAGAGAGGAAACAAATAAAATTAATAAAATCAGAATATTCATTGAAAATAATACATCAATCCTCATGAAAATGCAGATGTCTAAAGGATATACAAGCATACCTACATTCATGGATGCATGCATTTCTGCTTTGGTAAAGGACCAGCTGCTCTCTAGGGTGGTGATGTGTCTTTAGGAAGCTGATCAGAGTCCATTTCTTCTCTCCCCGTTGGTTGTGAGAAAAGTATCCAACAAAACAAGTGGGGTTTCTTCTTGTTATGCATTATTATGAATTTCAAATCCAAAGTTAGAATTGTATCTGAAGTAAATGGGTGATATCCTTTGAGACTTTTTCACCAGCATGTAATTTCATTAGAATTCATTAAGTCACTGTAGAGAAAAAGAATAGGAAAAGTAAAAGAGCAATCCCAGGGAGGGTTGTTTCTTTCAGCTTTCTTTTTCCTCCTTTGAATTACATACTAGCAAGATTTTTTGAAGGTCTTCTGTGTTGTTTTTGGTTTGCGTTGCCATCTCCGAAGTACTGCCAGTAAAGCAGTATGGTTGGGTCTAAAATTACAATCAATATATTCTCAAGTTCTGAGGAGTATAAGTGTAGCTTTTATCTTATCTCTACACTCTACTGAATGTATTTTATTTCTGCTAAAAATTATGTATTTATATAGCTGAAAAACACTGAAGGAGTTTCACATACTAAATTTTGCTACCGTATCAAAATTAAATCCTTCTCTAGATTTTGGCATGCTAAAGCATTAACATTTAGCTGCAAGAGTTCAGTAGCTTAACTAGTTCAGAGTTTGTTGGGTGGTTTTTTTTCTTCTTATTGCACTGCTGTTATGTTCATACAATGCTGAAATTTGAAGAAGCTCTGTGTTATCTCACCATTAATATTTTTTCTGTGTTCTATTTTTCACTTGTGTATTGAATTTTAATTACCCTGGAAGCCTAGACTGCTGACCGAGTCACAATACTAATAGTGATTAATACTCAGACTGTGTGATGTGTAAGTATCTTAAACCTTCTGTAATACTCCATCTTGTAGAAAGTAGAAATACAAGTAGAAATAAGTAGACAATGAGTCTTTTTACAAAGTCCTTTTTGGCTTCCAACTTAAGGGAATTTTTCATGTCCTACTGTACATGAATTCTTTGAATGGTGTGCTAATTGAAATTCAGGATGTTAAGAGGAAAGAGACTTGATTTCACAAGACTGGCATTGTACTAATCCCTCTGTATTTTTGTTTAACTTCCATAAATTTCTTAAGAAAACATACCAAGTTATCTGACAGATTTGAAAGAGTTACTGAGAAAAAAGAGGGCATTTGATTGTTTGTTTGGTTTAGGAAGATATTTGAGTTTGGCAAATACTTAGCTCAATTCTCGTACACCTCAGCATGCCCCTTCCTTAAATCGAAGTCAGGCTGTTTTATTGTGGAGTGTAAGAGGTCCAGAGAGTGTTGCTTCATTTATGGACTTAAAAAATGAAATTGTGCAAGTTTCTGCAATGGGACATCCAGGGGACAGACATAAATTTTGGTTTATCATTCTGCCAATATTGGGCTATCCGTGATCTATATGTTTTTTGGTATAAGCTGTAGAAGATGTAAACTGTCCTATCGTTAATCAGAGCACACCAGGAAAAGGCAAAAAAAGGGAAGAAATCAAAAATCCAAACCACCAGTTTTTTGGAACAATGTATCTTTAAGAAACATTTATTTGGAAGCTACCTGCTTCTGTTCTTTCTTCAGGAAGTATAGAGGTTCTGTTGTGCATCTAGGATGAACCATCATGATGTTTGGCTTAGTCAGTATTCTAGAACTGATTAAAAATTTTTAGAGATTGGCAGAAGGTAACAGATTGACACAGGAAAGTTTAAGTCATGTAGAAGACATGACAGCTTTTTTCTTCCTCCTCCCCAAGGAAAAATGGAATATTTTTTACAAAAATATTTTAAAGTATTCTTTTTAATCACAAAGCCATTTCAGGAGTCATTTTCTGATTAGCTGTATTTAGACCTTCTTGTCTTTTATTTTTATATAGGTAATATCCATAAACTATTGAGTCTATGTGTTCTTGTGAAAATGCAGGAAGTATTTTGGCCTTTAACATCCCAAATTACACAAAATCAGTAGTGAAGCCCAGGCAGTGTCTGCCACATCTGTGGAAATTTATTGCAAAACAGCAAAAATATTTTGACAAAGCTCTTTACTGCCTGTAAGTGCTGATTTCACATTCTCAGTGTGCTTCACAGGATTTTGTCACAGAAATATTTTGTCATTGCCATGTAGGATTTGAAGTGAGGGACTACAGAGTATGGCATTTGTTATTAATTACAGGTCTAGGTCTCCTTTGGCATTCTCAACAGATTATTTTTCAGACTTTATGGAGGATAACAATTAACTTTTCAAATAGGGCCACTCATGAGGATCCCAACATCTAAAATTAGACCTCTAAGTTAAAAAATCTTGCCTAAAAACCTGACTTCCCTTTGCTGCTACTAATGTTATTAATAAACCTCAGGGCCTTCAGATCTCTTCTTTACACTTTCTCTTCTCCTCTGTGGATAGTTTGTTCTGGATGAATCCTCTTGTGTTATCACGGCTATATCCACTGCATTCCTTTATTATAACAGACTGCAGTGGAACTTCAGTAATTGCTAGACAGAGCTAGGCAACTATGCTATGTGTGGAAGCAAAGCCACCTGACAATGTTCTACCTGTTGTCTTGTTACAACTTTATGGCTGCAGTTGTTTTAGAATTTGGGACATATTCATTGGTGAAGTTGCTTCTTAACATTTTTTTGGCTTGGATTTTTTTCTTGTGGTGTTTTTTACCATTTGACTAATACTGTTGTCATATGTTGCCTAATTTCTGTAGGAAACATTTCTGTAGGAAATGAGTATTTGAGTTGTGTCAGAAATAAGAAGTCTATTTTCAAGTATTCCTTTGTTTGGTGGTTTTTTTGTTTTCAGATTAGGAGTCTTTTTTGTATGCCTATCAATCAATCAGCTCTTAGTCTGAGATGTCATTTGCCCCTCAGAAACTATTGTTTTAAAGTAAAAATTAAAAAAAAAAATCTCTCTTAAATGTGGAGGATTTATAGTTAAACTATGGTCATATGAATGGCCTTTCTACCCCTGAGCTAATTAGGTTTTCTGTATTTTAAACAGAAGAGAAATTTTAGCTTAGTACTGCAGGTGTTTTTATCTATGAAAATGTGATTACTCTAAAGGGCATTCATCTTATAAATAGCAGAAGTAGTCAAGTTAAAGTTAACTACTTACATCCAGTATTACTGTTCTATACAGTATTCAGTTGGGGAAGTGAAAATAATCTGAAATAAATTGAAACACTGGAATCTCCTTTTCTTAAAAATGCAAATATTATGCTTAAAATGTATCTCATAACCGAATTTTTCTGTTTTGTGTTTGTGAAGCATATAACTGTAAATGTAGTGAAAATAAAGATAGACTCAAATTCTGAAAGGGCTTGAACTCTTCTTCATTACTTCTAAAACTATAATTCCAGTAGTGTATATGAGTTCATTTATTGTGTATGGACTTGAGCAACCATGAAATCAATCATAGTTAACCTGAGCTGGAATAGTGTATAGGTGCCGCTCTTGCGCAATGATAGCATAAGCTGCAATAGATAGGTTTCTAACTTGACAAGTTCCCTTTTCTAAATACAAGAAAAGCCTTGGATTAAGGTACAATTATGGCATATGACAAGTATGGAATGCCTTGAAAAATGCTGAATTTTTCTAAGAGTAAAAATCTTTTACTTACCTGTTTTTTTTGTCATAATTAAAAAAGGAAAAAAAATAGAAACTAGCATAATCATTAGGATTGGTACCAAGTGAATTTGAATTATTTTTAAATATATTTTTCTCTTAGTCTTAAGAGAATATTCAGGGACTATGTATTTTTTACCAAGCAAAGCTCTTTAACTTGGTTCTTCAGTGTTTAGACAACATCATCACTGAGAATGTGGGTGAACAGGCTTTATTTTGAGAAAAATCAGGGGTTTAATTCTGTTAAGGCTTTTTTTAATTGAAAAGCTGCTGAAGTTGGTTTTTAAAGTCTCCTCTCTTTCCCTTTTTTTTTTTTTTTTTTTCCGAGCTTGAATTAGATATGTTTAGCTGGGTACACTGCAGAGGTAAGGTGGATTGCAAGACACCCCCTCACAGTCTGGTTGCATACTCCTGCACAGCATCTCTTTCGGATGGTTCTGTTTATAGTACCCTGATAGTTTTCCCTATAGCGAATTTTTCTGCTTCTAAAGTGTCAAAAGTATCCAAAGGAAAAAAATAAATCCTTGAAAATTACCTTGATTGGGTTATGTTCTGCTCTTAAGAAAGAAGGGCTTTTACTTGTGCTTCTTTGCCAAAAGTTTGAAATCATTGTTTATTTAGTATTAAATTCTCATAGATATCAAGTACCCTAATCCTGAGGCATTAAAGTCCATTTGCCCAAGTGATCACTGAGCTCAGATGGATGGTCTATATATCTGAACCTTAGTATTTTGAAGGACTCCCTGTATTTGTCTCTAGATATGAACACTCTGAGGTATCATTTTTGTCAGTGAACATCTATACAAATTTCAACCCTTCCCATACAGGTAACTTATTACTATTTTTTTATATGTACTAATTTTCAAAGACTGCATTAAAACATGTATAGTGGTGAAAATCTGTTTTCTTAACAAAAGAGAACATAGTAATTTTGACTGTTATTTAGAATACTACATATGTTAATGTTCTTTCTTACTGAAGAAAATATTACTGCAAAAAATATGGGTTTAAATCTTGGGATTAATTATTTGCCTTTTCTTTTTTTTCTTTTTTTGCTGGGTTTTCTTAAATATGAATAAAATTTCCACTTATGATTCATAAAAAAATTTCTTTCATGGACATCTCATAAATTTGAGTTATTTCTAATAGTAACTACATAGCAGCATGTAATTTCTCCATCTTTCTAAGCTGCCATGATATTTGGTATTTTGAAGCAAGCTTTAGTCTGAGCATTGTCATATTTTTGTGTTGGTTCATAAAAATTGAATTTGTGGTTAATATATAGAACTGTTCAGCTGTTTCTGCTACTGCGGCATGGTTGGTGGGCCACAAAAAAGATTTGTAATACTGTATAATTATTTTGGTTTTATAGACAAATATAAATAAACTACATGAAAATCAGGTCATCGTCAGATTCTCACAGTCAAATGAATTTCTGATATAGTATATTTCAGGATAACTTCTGCCCTTCTACTCTGTGGAAGCCTGAATAATAAAACATTATTTTCCCTGTGGAGTTTGCATGCTGAGTGTTTAGTACCTTTAAATTTCATGAGCTTTGTTATTGATTTCTTGAGTCTGGGGCCTAAAGATGGCCCATGATCTACATGAGTACAGTTTTATGGACAGAAGAAATTCAAGTTTTTCTGAAAAGTGTAAATCCAGCATTTTTCAGATCTAGGCAACTTTTCTTCTTGAAGGAATAGTGCAAACAGATTACTTTTCAATTCCAAAGATATATGAACAAAGACTTTCAGCTTACACCATTATTCTATGTCAGTGCCAGGTAACCTTATTCACTGCGTGTAAAAGGATGTGCCTTTATGGAAGCTGTTTTTGTCAAGGTTTGGGCTTGCTGTTGTCACACATTTATGTTGGACATGGTTGTGGTTTATGAGCAAATATAATAAGTAGATTATTCTGTTGTACTGCTTTTCCTTTCAGCTTTTCTATTTCATGCATAATTTTTTGTACGTGGTTCCATTTAATTATTGTTGGAAATGGATGAATGGTCTTAGGAACCATCAAGCAAAACTTTAATTTAATTCAATTGAATTTACCTGTCAGAGATGAAATTTCAAATAACATAGAGAACAAAGAAATGAGACCATGGTAGAAAAAGACACTGGCAAACTAAGCAAAAATTACAAAAATTAATTCTAATTAATTTTGAGGAAAAATAATTGAAGAGATCAGTGTTTTTCTGCCAGCAGATAGCTGGATTTGGATGACATGGTAAGACTGGCAGAGAACTAAGACAGTGAGCAAACACTAACCAAGACAAGAAGTATCAGCAGAAATGGTAACAAAAAGGACAATGCAAACCCATATTGTTATGAAATGACCAGGTGCTAATTGTCTTTCTGTCACTGTTGAGTCTTTTTCACCCTGTCTTCCCTTACTTATTGCTTTCTAACTATTGCCAGTCAGTCTGAAAAAGTTATAACTGCCTCTTAAATGGCCACTTCCATTTCTGATGCTTCAGGCAACCCCAAACCTTATTAAGGGTAGTCAGCCAAATTCAGTGCTCAGCCTTGCAAACAATCCAGGGACCAAAGAGGGGTCCATTAGAAGACAGTAAAATGATAAGTATGTCCAATCTGGCCACTGGTTTGTGGGAGTCAAGATAAAACATGAAGATGAGTGCAGGTGTCTGTTTCATTGGACTTAAAGAGGAAGCAGAAGCCAATTGGGAAAACTCACCTATCAATAATTTAAAAATACATTAACGAAACAGTGATAAGGGCATCACTGCACCAAGGCACAGAGAAAAAGGTCCCAGTGAAATAAGGGTAAATCAGGTGGAATAAAAGAATTGGTCTCACTTTTGTTCTCTTCTTGATGAGACAATGGTAACACTAATTTCTTCTGCTGGTAATTTAAATGATGGACCAATTAAACCTACCTAGTGGACAATCCACTTCTTTATCTTCTATTATGAAACACAGTGAGACACAGGTAGAGGGGAAGCATCAGGCTTTCTCAGTGTAGTCCTTGAATGGCTATGGGCCATGACTGCAATGTCTTTTTAGAAAAGGTGTCTTTAACTGGAAGGGTCCTCTGTTCAGGTGTTTTATTTTCATGTGACCTTGTCACTGAATTCCAATTGTGAAGCAAGTTAGTATTCAGTTAGTTTATTGATTATACATATATTTTCATATAGAAAATAAAAAACTGTGGTGCCTAGCAACACACATTTTTAGAAGTGTTTAGTAGTGTTCTTCACTGTCATTAGCTGTTTTAATTATATTACATTAACATAGCTTCAAGGAGATAAATGCAAACAGAGTAATATATACCTCTTGAGATTCAAACGTGTGTGTGCACATATTTATTTTCTGCTTGTTGTCTCTTCATATCTTTAGTTTATAATTTAAATTTTGATAGAGAACTCCATAACTAATACAACACATAAGATGCATGGTTTATAAACTTATATATATTTATAAAAACATTTCATGTAAGCGTGTGATATGAAGGGTTATGACAGTCAAATACCTCCCATTCAACATATAAATATTTGAGGGTTCTTTATTTGTGTCAGCAAACTACTGACATTGAAACTAGGAAGATGAGTAGTCTCCCTTTAATCACTATTTGTTCCATTCCTTCATGCAGCCTAGGTTTTTTTTGCACATAACTTACTCTGCACTTCAACCTAATGGAACTGTCTGGCTTTTTTCTTACAGTTATTAGTAGGTGGCTTTGCTTTGTGTGACGTTACGTGTATAGCGAGCAGGACATAGTTGGTTCAATTATTTTTTTCAATATGCTGCTGTAGTAAAGGTTTTTTGTTAGAGTTAACCAAAACATTCACAGCACTGATGCCTGCACGGGGTCTTCATTTTGGTGATTATTCCTAAGGAACTCAAGACCCAAAGAAAATAAGACTGAAATAAAAAATATTCATACTGTTCCAATTTGTTTTAATTATTTTAAATTGAGTGAAAACTTGTGATAAAAATGTTTTTTGTCAAGTTTTCTTGAATTCCAGAGCACTGAACACTGACTGAGCACAAGTGCTGTGAGGAGTATTTGAGGCAGCTGGGGTTGTTTAGCCTGGGGAAGAGGAGGCTCAGGGGAGACCTTATCACTCTCTAGAATGGCGTGAAAGGGGGTTGTAGCCAGGTGGGGGTCGATCTCTTTAACAAGAGGTAGGACGCGAGGCAATGGTTTCAAGTTGCACCAGGGCAGGTTTAGATTAGGAAATATTTCCTCACTAAAGTTGCTCAGCACTGAAAGTTGCCAATCAGTGACCCAGGAAGTGGCTGAGTCACCATATCTGGACATATTTAAAAGACTCATACATGTGGCACTTAGAGAGATAGATTAGTGGTGGATTTAGTAACAGTAGTTTAATGGGTGGACTTGATCATCTTTTTCAACCCTAAGGCCTTTTCCAACCTAAATGACACTATGATTACACATTTTTCTACATGAAACGTTTTATTTTGTTTCACTAAGCTTGGTATTAATCTTTGTCTCTTCTTTCAAATACTATAATATTAGTAGATTTTCAAGAATTATTGTAATCCAGGAATTTGTGGTCTTTCAAAGCAGGCCAGAATTTCAGAGGTAAACTGTATCAGGGTCTTACCAAAGTGAGTAAAATCTATGCTAGAATGTTGCAAGAATTTTAAGGCATTCTTGCTGAAGAAAATATAGTGCAAGTTTTCCTGATTTTCTTCTCTCTAAATCTGTGAATTTCACACTGGTTATATGGCAATTCTATAGGGTCTTGTTTGGATTTGAATATAGTTCTGCATTTCAGAGCTCTCCCACTGTATCAGACACACAAATGCATGTGTGTCTGATACAGTGACATGTTTGACAACTCTGTTATATTCTTTTCTCCTGAATCATGGAATGACTTAAACAAAAAGAATAGTTAAAAAAAAAAGGCATAGTTTTGTTCATGACTTTGGAGTTGTTACGTTAAGAAGAAAAGTGCTGTCTGTCAACACTGGCAAGTATTTTCAAGTGATGCATACTACCTTATGGAAAGTGTGCATTGTGACAGGTCAGTGTTGTTTTTCATGTCTGTGAAAAATATCAGCTTGCTAACTCTAAAAGTTCAGGGTGGGGTTTTTTTGTTTGATTGGTTTTCTTTGTTTGTTTTTTGTTGGTTTGTTGGTTTGGGTTTCTTTGGGGGTGGGAAGAGAGAAAAAGAGGGTGTGGAAGTTAGACTTCCAAGGTCTGAAAGAAGATTAATTGGACTTCCAAGGTCTAGAGAATAAGTTGATGTCATAATTTTTTCATCATTTATTTACAGTGAAGAAATATTCTTTCATCTTTCTGTTATGTCCTTGATTAATGTGTCTTTCCAGGGTATGTAATAATATCATATCATATCATATCATTTAATATAATAACACATAATAACATATACTATAACATAAATAATATAATATATCTACATATATATTCTATATATATGTAACATATACATATAATACATATATACATGTATGTAAAGTATATATGTTTTTATATATGTATTTTATTTATTCATAGATAGATAGATAGATAGATAGATAGATACATTGTGTGTGAATTACCTATATTCCATGGAACTTTAACACTATATCAGTAATCCAGCTAACCACAGGTATTGAGTGACAACAGCTTTCAAACCTTACAGACAGATGACAATTAGAAAGAGAGACAAACTTTTAGATTCCACGGTAGAATTATATTTTCCTTTACATGTACATATTATTCCTTTCAGTAGAAATAGAATTTCTTTTTTTGCTGAAAAACAAAACAAAACCAAAATAAAACAAGAACAAAATAAAACAAAAAATAAAAAAAAAACCAGTAAAAAATAGTTAAGACTTGACCTCATGCATTTTAAATGGTGATATAACAGACTGATGTACTTTTCAAGAGGAATAAAGGAAATATCAGGAAAATTTAGGACAATATTATGTTATATTAGGTAAATTTAAGTTAATTGAGTTATTTTGTCGCTGGATTTTTTAATATGCTACTAATTCAAAGCTTTGAATGTAATAGTAACTTGGAAACTTGAACAATTGGTGTGGCTTTTTGAAATTTTCTCTGAACTAGTGATCACCTTGATAGGTAGAAGGATTCTTTTGCAAACAGATGGAACATAACTGAAACTTGACTTGTGTTTTTATTTCTTTTGTTTTCTACTTCATATCCTGTGATATTTAACACAGTGAAAAATTAGGACAAGTGAGTAACGAAAATATGATCTTGAAAAGTCTGTCTATAGGGCACAAAACCTGTATTTTAGTATTTGACATTTCTCTTGTTTTGCTTCTTTTCAAAGCACTTGCTGCCTCACAGGTTTTTGTATAGGCAAGACTAATTTCAGAGTGTCAGAACAATCTGGGGAAGTATTCCTTGGAAAAGGAAAGATGATTTTATCAGTTAGATTGAGGAAGGTTACGCAATCCTGAGTATGAACTGAATGAAGAAAACATTACAATTAACTTAGAAATTTCCAGAAGTAACGTGTAAAAATTACAGGGGAAAAATAAAAAGGTAGAAATAGGCCTGACATAGGAAGATAGTAGCATGGAAGAAACTTCTGAACTTTAGCTGAAGAATGAAAGGGAGGCCATTTTGCCACAAAGGCTATTCCTCCTAACTTTCAAAAGGATAGTCTTTCGTTCCAAATTTTACCATGCCCCATGATTTTAATATTAACCACAAATCACAGAATTATGGACTATCCTGAGCTGGAAGAGACCCATGAGGATCATCAGAGTCCAACTCAGCCCTGCACACACCAGCCCCAAGAGTCACATCATGTGCCTGCGAGCTTTGTCCAAGAGCTTCTTGAGCTCTGTCAGGTTTGGTGCCGTGACCACTTCCCTGAAGATCCCCAGTGGAAGCCAAAGGCTAAACTGTCAAGTAACTTGAGGCCAGAATTTTAACCATAAACTTTGTCCATATGCAGATTTGCTCTGCATGTTTTGGTCATTATTCATGCTTTCCTATTTAATTTTACTTGGTCTGTAATTTTCGATTTGCGGTGGGCTGAGATATCCCTGAAGAGCTTTTGACGCTAGCTACTAGAAAGGTTTGTAGTATCAGAAGTCTATTAAATTTTAATAAATATATATTTTGTTCTATGTTTATTAGATTATTAATGATACCATGAAACCATCACCCATAACAAACGTCACACCTATAAATATTCTTTCTCATGCTTAAGTTTCCTCATGTTCAATATAATATTGTAGAAGGATTATATCCATGTAATACACTATTCTGAAGACACATAAGTTTAGGCCTGCTTTTGAAGTGTTGTAAAATCATCACTTTAATAAAATACAACTAACATTTCAGCTTTCCACTTTACTGGTACATTTTTTTGTTCACAAAAATTGATTTATAATATTAAAGTACATTTATATATTAAGGCTGAACTTTGGCAAAAAGGTTTTTTGATAAATCATTCAAACTTTCTAAGAAATTCTAGGAAACTGCATTAATGGTCAGATTTAGCCAAAGATAGGATATATAGTTCTGTCATAAAAATATTTACTATTTTTGTGTTTGTATTTGACTCAGCGTCACTATCAGGATTTAATCAATGTTTCCATTTGTCAAAACAGTTCCACTGTGAAATACAGATGTATCTCTAACTTTTTTTAATCCATCAGAATCAAAAATACTTTTTTATTCTAAAACTGTGATCATGTGCAACAGGCAAAAAGATTCCCAATATAATATGTTTCTTCTCATTAATGAATAGTAGATCTTACCTCCAGTGTACTATTCATTTCTAGTGGGGCAAGAGAAACAGAGTATTTTTATTTCCAAGCAAAAATGATACCTTTCTTTGAATTTTAGAATTTATTTAAAATTAATGCTACTAATTTTGGCTTTCTTTTTTTCTCATTGGTAGAAAGAGTGCTATGTTCTTTTTGGCTTTCTAAGAGAGATTTACAGAAGATATTCAGATTATATATAAGAAAAAAGATTTCTCAGCACCAGGGTGGTAGGAACTGGAATAGGTTGCCCAGGGAGGTGGTAGAGTCACCATCTCTGGAGGTGTTTGAGGCGTCTGGATCTGGTGCTGGGTGATATTGGTTGAGTGATTTAGGGTTTACCATGGCAGTGTCAGGTGGATGGTTGGACTGGGTAACCTTAAAGGTCTTTTCCACCTTGGCAATTCTGTGATTCTACGATTTGGTTGGCAATGCAATGTAATCTAATAAAAGAATATCCAGATGACTTAGAGGTAATAGTAATAAGACATAGAAACTTCAGTAATCCAGATTTTATCTCTGAGGGGAGTAAATCAAAGTCAGCATCATTGGTAGGACATTTGTTACCTCACCCATAAAGCTTACAAACTAAAGAAACAGTATTCAGCATCACTCGGTATTTTCTGCTGCCTATGGTGGAAGACAAGCTGGAAAGTTGTAGGGATGCAGGTTTTCTTCCTCCTAGTTATGTTTACAGCTATGGCGGAATAGCAGTGGAAACCTGGCAAGCTCCCTGGCATGAAAATACCTGCAAAATATGGCATCACATGAGATAACCCTGATTATATTTAAATTTAAAATTTTATGTGCAGGGTGCCTATAGTTTTTCCTAATTTCCCCTTAAATTCAATGATTTGACTACTTTAATATTCATTCTTCTATTGTCACCTGCACATAAATTGGAAGAATACATAGATTCAGAGAATTTTCTGCTACAATATTCTGTCTTGATGACTTTATCGTTCAAGCAGGTTGAGGCCGGAAAGAAGCCTGATTCCATGAAGAAAGCTCACAGCAGCCAGTGCAAGCTGGTTTGGTGCTTTAAATCTTAAGGGACACTGCTTGTCATGAACAAAGACCTTCCTGTCCTTTGTCTAAATGACAAAGGAAAACAAATTTTAAATGTGGTGTTATCACTGTCAAATGGAATTCCTGTACTCCTTCCAGAGCATACACATTATGTTCTGAAGCTGGATTATGATATATTATGCAGGTTTTCCTTGCAGGTTTGGGGTAGGCAGATAATTCCAAGATGCTTATAGATGCTTAGAAAACAGATGTTTTTTCACACACCAGCTGTGTTGACATATTTCAGTCACCTTGAATGCTGGTGTTTCTTTAAGTGTCATTTACGATATCTACCAGCAGATACTCGATCCAGGAGTATTTCTGATCACTTTCTGAGAGACCTGCATGAAAAACACATACTTTAGCTATCCTGAATATATGAAATAAGCCTTACATTTTTTTCAAGCCGTGAATTCTAGTGGAATTTCAGCACTAAATGCTGACTCAAGTAGCTAATTTAGCAGCAGATTAGCTTTATGCATGCAAATGTTCTCATTAACATCTGCAGGCTTGATTGCAGGTTTACATTTAAACAAATATGAGGACTTTCATGCATCAGAGACCAATAGACATTATTTATGTCTCAAACTTTGCAATTAGTAGTAGCTATTATTTCAGTGTATTCTTGTTACCCCCCAGGTATAGCCTGGAAAGATAGAGTTGGAAGTTGATGTATCTCTAAAATATTCCATAAATTTGTAGCTATGACACACTTTCCTCCTCTCTGTACACTGAATTTGATAGCCTGTTGAAAACTGCAATATAAAAAGTGATTTAATACAAAGTGATTTAATAAAAAGTGATTACCAATATTTTAGCATTTCAAAGTAAGACAAAGACAGGGGAAAAGAACGAGTCATAAAAATACTTGAAATGTCAAATTTTGCTTCTATCATCTTTACCAAAATGAGGGTCATGACACATCTTCAAATGCAGCCTCTACATATGTAGGCTCTGTGTGCAAATGTACATAAATTTCCTTTATCCTAGCTTCCATTTAGCCTGCTCTGAAACAGGCTTAAGAAACCCGAGATTGGCAAACTGACTTGGAAGTTAGACTGCTTCTGTGCTAGTACTGAAAATGCATATATATTGTACTAAGGAATTGAAATAACCGTTATTATTTTGCATATAAATTGCTAATAGAGACAGTACAAATTTGGGTTTGGACTTGCGTAACTGTACGTACTTGTGCAACGATATGCAATATTCAAAAGTAGCATCTTTATGATAAAAATGGTGAAGGTGGAACAGGAAAGTGAAAACAAAAAGGAAAGGAGAAAAGCATCTTAAAAAGCAACATAGCATAAAAAATGAAATAAGGCGTTTTTTAGCATAATTCATAGGTGCCTCAATAAATATCATTTCTGGAAATTAGAAGGGAAAATTGCATCATTTCTGAGCCCTTTCCAACCAAGCTAAAAATCTTAAAATCAATTCTTACACTATTTAGAAGCAATCTGTCTTAAAACTTTCTGGCAAACACAGTGTATACAAATTATTTGCTGCATTCTGATAACAAGAACTGACTTCTTTTATTGATTTGAGAAAATAGAAATGTATTGTATAGCTTTTCAAGCTTTTCAAGCCTGCCTTTAACTAGCAGGCTTAAAAAAATATTAACTGATTTGTGGTTTGGTCCTCAAATATAACTCATTATTCAAACACAAAAAATGCATTTTCTAGAAATAATGTAGATCAAATTACTTTAACTGCTAAAAGATGCATCCACATTTCTAACTATTTTAAAAAAATTGAGGTAGTTGTAAAATTCTCAGCTTTGATCTTTCACCTATACTACAGCCACAAATCTAAAATTCAGAATTAGCTAAATGAAAAATATATGGCATCTCTAGTTCTTTTTCAAGGCAGTATTATGTCATCTTTCTATATATGTTACATCAACAAACTTCTAAAGTGCTTTTGTGATATAGACAACAAAGTATGTAGAATAATATATGTATGCGTCATTTTGTTCATAAGGTAATGTAAAAAGCTATTCAGTAATATTTCTCCATGCTGTGAAATTATCTAATTGAATATTTTACATTTATTTTCTGTATGATGGTTTGGTGTTTAAGGAACATAGCCTGTCCTAGACAAATATATTTGTGATACCTCAGTGTTTCTGCAATCCAATAAAAGACTAATTTGCAGGTCCTGCAGGACAAAATTATAGTCTGTGGTTAAAAAGGCAAATTATTGCCTAATTTTTTGTCCAAATAAAATTCCTTATTGAGTTTAGAACTTGGTGATAGAGATAAATTTGATGTCTCTTCTTTCCTTGCCTGGCAAGGCTGTGAAACCTGTACACCTGGAGGTCTTCAGAACATATTTGGAGAAGGTTTTGAGCAAGCTGAGCTAATTTGAAATTTCTAAGAAGGATATTGAAATAATTACATCCTGAGATCCCCTCAGCATAAATTTCTCTGTGACAATATCATTGTCTTTTCTCCTCTTCCCTTGCCCATCCCTGACAGACATCTCCACAGCACTGGTAAATTCTGCCACACTTAAACCAGTAAGCAAATCTGGCTTTTTCCTACTATAATATGTAGAAAATATGGTTTATTGGATAACGTGACTCAGAAAATAATAGAGTATAGCTGAGAGAAGGTATAAAAAATAATCCAGAATCAGTCTCCAAATCTACATGAAGGCCAAAATTTACTTGTTTTTGAAATTCCAGTTGGATGTAAACCAGTATTTTTGAAGTGAAATATTGAAATGGTATGGATTTAAGATGATGGTCATATTTATAAAGCAAAAAAGGAAAGAGATGTTTCATGTGTCTGAATGTACTAACATCTCCTTCAAAAATATAATGGAAGAAAAATAATATTATCTACCCTGTTGATACCTGGCACACAGGGATGAGAGTATGCTTTCACAAAATCACATAAACAGTGAGTTTGGTGACACCTCTTGATATTATCTGGTCCAAACCCTCTGCTCAAAGCAGATTCAGATGGAGGAATTTTCTTAATAGGGTATCCTATCAAGTTTTGCATATCTCCAGAGATGGAGACAACACAACCCTAGTTTGCCCTTCAAGCCTCCCATCAGGTATTTATACCCAGATAAGATGTCCCTGATACTTCTATTCTACAGAATGAACAGTTGCGGGTCTGAGTCTCTTCTCATTTGAGAAATGCTCCAGCACCTTCATTGTCTTTGTGGCCTTCCACTGGGCTCACTCCAGTTAATCCACATTTTTCTTTCAATGGGAAGTCCAGAGCTGGACTCAGGATTTAGCAGAGAGAAAGGCTCACCTCCCTCAACCTTCTGGTAAACCTCTTTCCAATGCATCTATGTAGCTCCTTCACACTTTGCTGCAAGTGTGGCTCAAGGCCAACTTGGCCACCAGCAGGATGTCTTCTGTACTGGTGCGTAAGGTTGTTTCTCCCTAGGTGCAGTACTTTCCATTTCTTTCTATTGGACTTGTTTTCCTTGTCTGAACTTATAATTTCATCTCTATAAATAATTTCCTGTCCCTTTGTATGACTATATGGTGTCATCTCCTTCACTTGAAGAATGAATATGTTTAATTTTGTGAATGCATGACTTCTAAAAATATAGTGTTTGGGTATACTCTGCTGTGAAGTCTTTTAGAACCATCTTTTAGATGTGGGAAATACTGCATATACAAAATAGTGAGAATTTATAAAGTGGAAACCCTGTAATTTAAAATCTGTCATTTAGTCTGTGTTCATCACATCATAAGTTCAGTACCTTATGAAAGGGTTGTTTATTCTCTAAACAATGCTTAGAAGTGAGCTAGTGCTTAGGAGTACCATCAAAGTTGGTGAAATGATAGAAACTTCAATGATCTATCGGTGTTACAAATTGGCATTAAGTCATAGAAACACAATGCCTGTACCCAAAGAAGCTCTGGCTGATGGTTTTTGTGGAGTTTTTTGTTGTTTTACTTTGGTTTTTTTTCTTTCCTTCCCAATTAGGATGAACAACAACAAAAAAAAAAAAAATACCCTGTAGGTTATATTTACAGGATTTTCTAAGAGAATATTTTATATTTTTGAGAAGCAAGTTTGGCTTTTATGGCTTTCCAGAGTAAACTTTGTGACTTCTGGGTTTTTTTCTCTTGTTTTTATTTTATAATAAAGTTTTAACATACATTCTTCATTTTAACATCCAGCTCAGAGACATTTTTTGTAGACTCCTTTGCATTATCAGACCACAGGAGGCATGAAGGCATTTGGTTCTGAAAGGAAAGAAAAGAGAAAAAGGTTGAGAATTTTGTTGGCGTCTTCCTTAAATAATTTTACAAAACAAAGTAATACTTTGTCTATTTGAATTTTTCCCAGGAGGAGTAGGCTTTTTCCCACTAGATAGTTCTTTTAAGTAAAGGAAAGTTGGCACTGCCTAGCATGTAAAGAAGTCTAATCTTGGGCTGTGGACAAAAACTGAAATTTACCGCTGCAATTACAAATTCACGAAGACTTAAAAACATTTGGGGTGTGAATATAGTGCACAGAGACCAGATCAAATTGCAAAACTCTGGCCAAAAAGCAGATGTCCTGTGCTGAATTCTGTAGCAATGGTTACTGTTAGAAATCAGGCCAGTGTGGTTCTGTGAGTGTGCATTCTTTATCTCATTCCTTAATGTGTCTTCACTCTAGTGAAGTAATTCCAGTAGCAGGGCTTTCTCTTGGATCTTAGAGTGTTAATTCTGAAAAACAGCTTAACTCACAAAGATCTCCTTGTGTACCACTGCTGTTTTTTCTCAAGAAGATTGCAGGAAGAGTGTTGATAGATGGTTGAATTTCATTCCCTCTCATGAGACCATTAAAAATGTTAATGTAAACCTTTTCAGATGTCTAAGAGACTAAGTCAGGAAAAGTGGGAGGGTGATACAGTGGTGAGAGAGAGGAGGGAAAGGTTAAACTTATTTGTGAAATGCCAAGTTGTGAGCAGTATGCTTTTGCTCAACAGATATAATGCACAATCTGGCATTTGACTTGTGTGGAATACTAACAGAAGAACAAAGGACTCTGCGTATAAATTTGTGCTAATCAGTAAGGGAGTATCTTTCTTGGTCTACAGAACTTCAATATGGAACAGTTGCAACACAAGTAAATGGTAGAATTTCTCTTCCTAAAGCATTCTGCTAGTCATTTTCCCATCTCTTTTTTTTTTTTTTTAGAAATATATATTTGAGTAATGAAACAGTGGGGTCCTTAATGAAAGTATAACCTATCTTGCTGAAACCTTTAGAAAAAAAATGTAACCAAGAACTATTAAAGATGCTATATGGCATTATAAGAAAACCATGAAATGAAGGATTTGAGAGATTGCTGTAGTGTTGATTATATCAATTTGCATTATTTGACTTTTCATTTCACTAATGTCAAGGGGTTTGCTGCTTCATAACTACTAGAATGAGAAGTTTCATTTGACCAGAACCTTTCTCATGAGTGACTCCTTTCCTCCCTTCCTTCCCATCAAATGGCACATTCTGCTGAGGCATGAAAGAGAATTTCTGTAGCATTGAGCACTGTTAGCTGTGAGCTGATAGGAGATACACCTGGACTTCTCTGGTAACGGTATCTTCCAATGACACTTGCTGAAGCAGAAACTAGAGTATATACTGCTGAAATAGTTATAGGTCAAAGTCATCTTTGCAAGGACCTTGTAACAGCTCCTTGTCTTTAGGTTTTGTTTTGTCTTTTTTTCCTTTGATAAGAGACTCGATAGAATACAGTGATTCTACAGAATTGGTTTGATGATGTATATTGTGTACTATTCCTGATATACAAGCATGCAATATCTGAGTCATTTGTTGTTTCAGAAAAGTAACTTAGGAGTTAGAATTAAAACAAGTGTTATATTAATTGCTTTTGAAGTATCAAATAAAGAAAAATGTAGGCAGCTGATAATTTTCAACCCATTTTTAAATGTCTGTCCTACCTTTGATGCACCACAGTTTAAAGCCATAATACTCTGACAAGGACAACACATTTACTGGCATGAGTCATGCAAAGGGCAATTACAACAGTAATCAAATATACTAAAGAACATCACACAAAACTGAAAGGTGAGTAGGACTGCAAGAGTATTACATCTACTTTGGTTTGACAGTGTTTCTCAGGGCTTCGTTTCATTTAGGTCTGAGCATTTCCAAGCATGGGGATGCCACAGCCTCCACGCACATCTTGTTCACTGTTTGACAACCCTTATAAGCATCTAAGAAACTTTCTTTATATTGAATCTGAATTTCCCATCCAAGCTGTGCTTGTTTCCTCACATAATGACAAGAAACTGACTTTATCTTCCTGATGCTTCCTCATTCCTCAGCAAAAGAAGAATCTCACTTTAACATCTTTTTGAAGGTTGAAGAAACCCAAATCTCTCATCCACACGCTCGAGCCCTGCCATCATGGTGAACTCCACTGAAATCACCCCTGTATGTCAGTGTATATCTTGTGCCAGAACTCCAGGACCCTGCACTTTTGGGTGACCTCACCAGTGCTGAACATTGGAGTAGGATCAGTGCCTGACCCTGCTGCTGTGACTATGCAAGTGCATCCCAAGATTCAGGGATTGCTTTGCTTCCCAGGTGCACTGCTTCCTCCTGGGAAGGAATTGCTGCCTTCCGGGAACTTGCTGCCTCTCAGTGCCTTTTCTGCAGAGCTATTTCTTCTCAGTGAGCCCTAGCTTGTCCTACTGCAGGGGTGAGTCCCTTCCAGGACTTTGGGAAGCTCCATAAGTAGTTCATCCCTATGAACTGCAGCTCATTTCTTCAGCCTGACTGAATTACTCTAAATAACAGTTCTACTCTCCAGAACACTGTCCACTCCCCTCAATATTCTGCCCCTCTCTCCCCCCCCACCTTCTTCCCCCCCCCCCGCCCCCCCAGTTTCTTGCTGACACTGCCTAGATATCCATCAAACAGGTGATGAGGGCAGACATCCCCTTGGCTACAAGGAGTCTTCATGTGATCATGCCAAGGGCAGTGCTAAAGTCAAGGTATGCAACATCCACTGCAGTTCCCTAAACACTTCATCAGCCACCCATCACAGAACGTGGTCAAGGTTGCCATTGGTAGATTTCCATGAGCACAAGGCCACTGTGGCTTCCAGAATGAAGGTCTGATTGCACCATGTGAGAGCAAAGCAATACCAGGTTAATCTTGGTAAAGAGGTGACTAGCTATTTCTTAGGCAGTAGCGCATGGAAGCAATCAGAGCAAGAATTTTTCTCATGACCAGTTTTGTACTTAAATGGGACACCTGTTTTATATTTTATTTTGCTTTGTGTAAGTGAAAAATTATTTTTATAAACCACAAACACTTTTCTTAGGTACAGTATTATGAAAGTTAATTATTGAATGATAAACTGGAACAAATTCTGGTCCCTAAAGTTTCTGGAAATGAGTCTACATTAGAAAAGTTCATATTACAAGGTGCTGTTAGGTCAGTTGACACTGACAGGTCTCAATTGATTTGTCCCAAAGCCCATTAAACTGTGTCATGCCTGTGCTGATTTTAGAAATAATGTAAGTTTTAAGTCACCTTAAATGTGGGATTTTTTCCTTTCTGTAAATAGGTTATAAATGATGTGAAAGAAATGTGTTCATTGTGTATTGTGTTCTCTGTTAAAGCATATCTTTCTTTTTTATTACTTTGTTTATCCAATAAAGTGCATTAAGCTTCCCCTCACTTTGGATTTGGTTATTAGGATTTTATCCTTCCTCATCCATATGAATATCATTGCACAGAGGTTCAGCATGATAAGCATTGGTGGTCATGATTTTTATCTCTGAATTCTGTTTCTGCCATAAGTATATAGATAATGAAAGGATAAGAAATACATGATAATATCTTTGGTGAAGAATAAGTGGCAAGGTTGTCAGTGAAAAATAGGGAAACAATGCCTGTGTTTTGTTCTGCCCTTACTCTGCTGCAACCTAATGTGTTTGGAAAAAAAGATTCTGCAGGCTCTCTAAACTACTTGTGCTCCTCCTGAAGGCAATTAACTACTGCTGTCAGATTTGAGTTCCCAGAAGGGCTGGTGCAGTGGTATTTTATTAATGATACTCTGCAGTAAAATATGTAATGAATTGTGCTGTTTCATTACACAGAAAATCCTCTTGGTTGCTAAGGGTGCATATTTCTGTAGTAAGCTCATACTGAGGGTAGATACTTCCCTGTGTAACTGATGTGAATATGTATTTATTTATTTATTTTTTTATTTATAAATGTCAACCTAACATTTTTTTAATTGCTTGTAGATATTGGATTAGTAAAGAAATTCAGTCATTCATCTTACATATAGCACAATCAGGAGGTCTCTGGCACTAAACTTTGTGTAAACGTATGTGTAGAGTGTGATTTTCATGTTAAGTTGGTCTTCTTTTCAGTTGCTTAATATTACTCTCTTAAAGAGAATTCACATTCCTGGACCTCTTCTTCCTTACTACTGGAAACCTCACCATATCAAGCCTCTTTATTCCAGAAACAAGTGTTAGATTTTACTTCTCTCCATTACTTGGATCCAGTAGAAACTACAAAATGAAGAAGAAAGAGTGATTCTTATTCCATTGAGAAATCTGAAGGCTAAGGCTAACCACCAAGTTCCTGTTTTCTGTTTCAGCACCCAATTAATAATATTCCTTGACATTAGGTTAAATACACCATATTTATATATGCATGTAAAGGAATCACCCTCCAGTTTTGGGGCAAACCTTGGGCATGATATCTATACCTTGTTTGTGACAAGAATGTAAAGCATTTCTGCATCAGAAAGCTTTATATCGTCTAGTCACTGAACAATAAATTCCTGTGCTTCTGACTCTAGGTGCTGTGAAACTGTTGAAGTGCCACTGTTCTGAACTAGAGAAGACAAGATTTGGTTCTTAAACCTCTGAATGTACCAATTTGCTTAGTTGCACCGGTATTTTTCAAGATGCAATTTGAAAGGTTCCTAGACAATGTCATCCAGGTTGCTTTTCCCATGAGGACTGGACCAGATAATCCTCCAAAATCCCTTCCAACTGGGTCTGGTCTTTGTCTTTATGATTCTGTGACTTGGCTCCAAGTGCTGAGTAGGTGGATTGGAAGTAGGAGGAAACAGAAGTCAAGCATTTGAGTTATATAGACAAGAGCATTAACACAGGCAGATGTAGACAGCCTCAGACTCACCCTTTTTTTCATCCATCTCTAAAACTCAGTAGGTGAGTGTTGTGGTTTGACACTGGCCCAACGCCAGGCACCCAGGAGAGCCACTTGCTCACCCTCCTCTGTCCGGCTGTGGCACAGGAGGGAAAAGGAAAAAAATTAACAAACACTTTGTGAGCAAGATAAGGACTGGGAGAAACACTTCAAGGGTGAAACAGGCTCAACTTAAGCTGTACAGTGAATTTATGACTAACAGAATCAGAGGAGGATAATGAGAAATAAAATAAGCCCTTAGAACACCTTCCTCCGCCCCTCAGCCCCTCCCTCCTTCCCACCGACAGCGCAGGCAGACAGGGCATGGGGGCTTGGTCAGTCCATCACCGAGATTCCCTTCCGCTGCTCTGGGAGAGGAGTCTTCCCCTGTGAGGCCGTGGGTCCCTCCCACGGGAGACAGTTCTCCTGAACTTCCCTGGCGTGGGTCTGCTCTCACAAGCAGCAGCCCCACCGCCCCTGCTGCAGCGTGAGCCCCTCCCACGGGCCCACAGCCCTCCCAAAACTGCTGCGCTGGGGCTCTCTCTTCCCACAGGGTGCAGCCCTCCAAGGACAGGCTGCTCCAGCCTGGAAGCCAGGGCCCCTCTCTGCACCGGGTCTCCCGCTGGATCACAGCCTCCTCCAGGCATCCACCTGCTCCAGCGTGGGCACCTCCCCCACGGGCTGTGGGTGGATCTCTGCATCCTGCATGGACCCATGGGCTGCAGGGGCACAGCTGCTTCACCATGGTCTGCACCACGGCCTGCAGAGGAACCTCAGCTCCAGCACCTGGAACACCTCCTGCCCCTCCTTCTTCACTGACCCTGGTGTTGCCATGTTGTTTCCCTCACGTGTTCTCACCTCCTCCCCTTCTCTGGATGGAATCCAAAATCTTGAGTCTTTGTTTTGATTTTCTTCTTAAATATGTCATCACAGAGGTGTCACCAACCTCTCTCACTGGCCCAGTTTTGGCCAGCAGCATGTCCACCTTCAGAGCTGTCAGCATTGGCTCTGCCGGACATGGTGGGAAGCTTCTTGCAGCTTCCTCACAGGAGCCATCTGTGTGTCCCCCCTGCTGCCTAAAATCAGGCCGTGCCAATCCAATACAGTGAGTTCTGATGAAGTCCAGTGTATGTCTCTTATAGACTACTCTAAAAATTACACTGGAAGATCACAGTAGCAGCATGACTTCATAGGGCATAAATTCTGATTTAGCAATATGAAAGAGGTTTTTGTCATCAATTTGTTGGTTTTTTTCCTGTCTGAATAGCTATGGCTTCTAATGATTTTCCCCTGAAAACTGGAGAGATCTCCACACATTCATGTTGTATAGAAAAATTCTCCCGATGATAACCATATACCTATGATTTAAGCAGCTTTTAATGATATTTTTTGGCAAAAAACAGTGGAAACTCCTTTTTGTTTTGGTTTGTGGTTTTTTTGTTTTGTTTTTTGGGGGTTCTTATTTATATAAAATTTTAATTGCTTTTTCTTCCAAGAAAGCAATTTGTAGTCCTACTGAGTTTATGAATATATATCTGGGTTTATGAAGTGGGCCTCTTTTTTCTTAACAACTTTGTTGTATCAGAATGAGATAGTTTTAACACTATAGGATCAAGTCTGTCATTTTTGATGCATGGCTTCCAAGCATAAACTACAAAGTGTTTTGCAGCAAATACTGGGTGTAGTCAGCAGTCAGTGAAGATGAATGCCATACTCTGTAAACTTGTGGTGTCATCTAGCTGATATTTCCCAACTGTATTACAAATGGTCAGATATTTGTAGATCTTTTCGATCAATATGTCGTTGCCAAATTGGAACGGTTATGTACTGTAAAGCACAGACTGCAACTCTAGCTTTATAAAACTTATTTCACCAGTGTTCTCTATTGGAACAGTTTCAGATATCGTCCTGTGTGTGCAGTGGGATTAGTGTAAATCATAAACATCGCTGAAGTTTCTTTGTAATTTTTAAAACCTTGGTCTTCTTTTTTTCTTCATTATTACGCACAACCAAAAGCCACATATCCATCTGTGTTTTATAATCAGCAATCTTCTGAATGTCTTAGAAACAGTAGATGTTACAGTATAGTTTATAAGGAACCTTAGTGCAGAGAGGTAATGGAATGCACTTTATTAAAGTCTCCAGAAAGAAAACACAGGAACAATATAAAAAATGTACTGAGGATGCAGCACATCTGGAAAAGGTCTAATTTTCAAATTGAAAATGTTTGCAATGGCAACTGTATGCTCAGCAAGTTCTGTTTACAGTAGGGACATTATGTCAGCAGCACAATTGGAGAAGAAAAGCTCCCTTGAAAACTGCTTAGGTCATTTGCAAATTCCAGGTCGAATTTTCTTGCTAGTTTTTGTTTGGGGTTTCACTCCCTTCCTTCCTTCCTTCCTTCCTTCCTTCCTTCCTTCCTTCCTTCCTTCCTTCCTAATTCCTTCCTTCCTTCCTTCCGAATTCCTTCCTTCCTTCCGAATTCCTTCCTTCCTTCCGAATTCCTTCCTTCCTTCCTTCCTTCCGAATTCCTTCCTTCCTTCCGAATTCCTTCCTTCCTTCCTTCCTTCCTTCCTTCCGAATTCCTTCCGAATTCCTTCCTTCCTTCCGAATTCCTTCCTTCCTTCCGAATTCCTTCCTTCCTTCCGAATTCCTTCCTTCCTTCCTTCCTTCCGAATTCCTTCCTTCCTTCCGAATTCCTTCCTTCCTTCCTTCCTTCCTTCCGAATTCCTTCCGAATTCCTTCCTTCCTTCCGAATTCCTTCCTTCCTTCCGAATTCCTTCCTTCCGAATTCCTTCCTTCCTTCCTTCCGAATTCCTTCCTTCCTTCCTTCCTTCCTAATTCCTTCCTTCCTTCCGAATTCCTTCCTTCCGAATTCCTTCCTTCCTTCCGAATTCCTTCCTTCCGAATTCCTTCCTTCCGAATTCCTTCCTTCCGAATTCCTTCCTTCCTTCCGAATTCCTTCCTTCCTTCCGAATTCCTTCCGAATTCCTTCCTTCCGAATTCCTTCCGAATTCCTTCCGAATTCCTTCCTTCCTTCCGAATTCCTTCCTTCCGAATTCCTTCCTTCCGAATTCCTTCCGAATTCCTTCCGAATTCCTTCCGAATTCCTTCCTTCCTTCCGAATTCCTTCCTTCCTTCCGAATTCCTTCCTTCCGAATTCCTTCCTTCCTTCCTTCCGAATTCCTTCCTTCCTTCCTTCCGAATTCCTTCCTTCCTTCCTTCCTTCCTTCCGAATTCCTTCCTTCCGAATTCCTTCCGAATTCCTTCCGAATTCCTTCCGAATTCCTTCCGAATTCCTTCCGAATTCCTTCCTTCCTTCCGAATTCCTTCCTTCCTTCCTTCCTTCCTTCCTTCCTTCCTTCCTTCCTTCCTTCCTTCCTTCCTTCCTTCCTTCCTTCCTAATTCCTTCCTTCCTTCCTTCCTTCCTTCCTTCCTTCCTTCCTTCCTTCCTTCCTTCCTTCCTTCCTTCCTTCCTTCCTTCCTTCCTTCCTTCCTTCCTTCCTTCCTTCCTTCCTTCCTTCCCTCCTTCCTTCCTTCCTTCCCTCCTTCCTTCCATTCTGTCTTTCGTTCTTTCTTTCCTCTCTCTCGCTTTCAATCTCTCTTTGTCCCTTTCCATACGTAAATATTTATTTTTCTTTCTTCTAATATGAGAGATTTATGAGTAGAGTCCTAGAAAATGATAACTGTTCAGGTCAGAATGGTTTAACATGTTATACAGGATGGTATCTCCTGTGTTACTGGGAACCTACTTCTTTTCTATCAACTGTTGTAATTGTATCATTTTGTTCAAACCTCTTCTTGTTTCTTTAAAGACTGGAAAAGACAGGATGCCATCATATTTCAATAATATCATATGTAGAACATCATGTGATAAATTTGTCCATGTCAGTTGTAATCTATAGCTTGTCATGTTGAATTATTCCTGAGATGATTTTGGCTTAAGCATGGCTCCATAATTTTATGACAGAATCTACTTCGGACTGTCAAGGGAAACACTTTGATAATGAGGCTTTCCCAGTAGAAAAATGAGTTTATATTTTGTTACTGATCATCATGATTACAACCTTGGTAACATAGTGTTGACTTTATGGTCAGTTGTAGAGTATGCCCTTGAGGACACAGATATATCTGCAGTGTATTATTGACACCTAGATACCACACTGATGGTAAATCCCGTGTTAATATAAAAGACAAAACCCCTTACAATATTTCACCTAAGAAAATTATTATTGGGTTTTTTTGTTTGTTTCATTTTGTTTCATTTCATCTCATTTCATCTCATTTCATTGTTTCATTTCATCTCATTTCATTTCAATTGGTCATCCTTTAATCACAAATTCATTGTTCTTCCCTTCATCAAAGACATTCAGGGAGCTCTGAAGTTAACTCCTAGTGCTTCCAGTACTGTCTGGAGTACAAAGACATACCTCATGGTTTATGTGGTCTGACCTTTTGGATTTGTACTGGATAACATCAGCTGTAGCCATTGAGGTGAGAAACTGTTCTGAATCTCCATGGACTACTAGGCAGTAAAAAAACTATTTCTTGTTCTTTAAAATTTTCTGATTGTGGTAATTCCTGTGAGTATTATTGTGATTTGCCTGTGGCATGAGCTACTTCTGTTAATTTTCCTGAATAATAATCGAAAATCTAGTAAGATTATTTTATTTGTGGCTTTATGAATAACTTCATCTTGCAGACATCTGTATTCTTTGTAAAAGATGTAATGGTATAATATTTCACTTTTTTATAATATAGTAAGAAAACATTAAAATATTTTTGTATGGGGGAAGGAAGGCTAAAGATATAAGCAATGTCAAAGAAAAATGTAACTTGCAGGAAAGTATAGTCTGATAATCACAAAATCTTGCAATTAGGAAGTTTACCTGAGCAAAGAATATGCTAGTCCAGGTTTCTTGGTTAGTGTGAGTATTTTCCTTTCTTGGATATTGAAGGATAACCGCATGTACTTATTTAACTTATGCATACATGTGGCAAAGTAAAGTATATTTTGCCATAAAAGCGTTGAAATAAATACGATTTTTCTGTACCATTTTTTTTTTTTTTTATCTTCTAATCAAGTTTGCTTTCCATCTATACTGGCTTCTGAAATAAATTGGAAATATGCATTTGAGCAAACATGTTCTTCTCCAGGAACTAGAAGTGTTTCTGCAGGTAGACCAGAATACTGAACCCACCTATAAAGGCTGTGTAAAGGTAGCATTTTGTGTGCTTATAATATACCTCATTTGGAAAATTATATCACTTTATTTCCTTTCACTGCAGAAAAATACTGGTAGGAAATTTGTTTTACAACAAACCTACAGAAGGAGCATTGTATCCGCATAAAGATGTAAAGTCAGTCAATAGTGAATATGACTTGAGAATCACAGTAGTCAGTCAAATCCAAAGCTACAAAGTCTGAAGAAATTGTGGATGGGAGTATCACTACATGGCAAGGCAGCATGGCCAGGGGTATACTACTGTGTTATGTTCAGGCTCATTTCAAAGTATACAGGAGAGAGCTGATGTCTGAGAGTAGTAACTTGAAAAAAGTTGGTGGAGACAATATGCAATGGACATTCTACTACTATTCTCTAATACCAATCTTTCTGAATAAAAATATATTTGCAATGACAGACCAGATGAGAAACAGTTTTCCTGTCTAGTGAAAACTCAAGTGGACAATAAGACTCCAAGTAACCAAATGCAAATTAGTTAATTTAAATTTCATATCAGTTACAAAAATAAAGGTCATCTGACAGTTTTAATTGCCTGAGCAACCATTACTCTTGGGACTAGTTTTAAAAGTGTAGGTAGAAATCTGGTGAAAAGAGTAATAAAAGTTCAGAGACTGGATATCTGATCATGAAAATATTAAAAAAAAAATTAATTGGAAAAGCCAGCAAAAAAACCCATAAATTAATGATTAATCTGATTATTTCCAGGCTTTGAAACAATATCTTGCTGTGATGTTTGCTGTGGAGTTAAATTTTTATAGATAATTTTGATAAATCCAAAGTGTAGCATTTATTTAAAGACACATGAAAGTAAAAATGATAAAATTGCAGTGTGATGAATCTATCCTTTTAGGAACACATGTTTATACAGAATTACATCTGTCCAGCAACAGAGTATTAATTAACAAATTATACTAACTTTTTGAACTCTGAATTTTGAGTGTAGTAGAAAAATTCCCTAAAATAAGTACTATTACTATATGCAGATTTTCTATACATTAAATATTTATGTCAAATGGATTTCTAAAAATTAAAAATTAATTTCTAGCACTTACAAGCTTATGAATAAAGACTTTCAGAAAAAATGTGGAATTTTTTTTGCTTCCATTACAAGGAATTAATCTTGGGATAAAAGCATCTTGTGAAATCTCTCAGAAAAAAAAAAAATAGAGCAAAAAACCAGAAATATTGAAACGCCAAAACAAGATTTTAATTCTGAAACTATTTTCCATTTAGTAATGTGTATTTTTTATGTGGGTATTTATGAGTGAAAGTATCTCATTAATATCTAATTAATGCCTTTAAATGTAGGGACTGTATTATATTAATTAAAAACTCTTCTGTCTTGGTGTTACTTTTTATATGTTCATTAGCCATAACACAGTAGCTGAAAAATCTGTTTTGTTTCTTTTTCCACTTTTAGGAGAAATTAAGTATGTGGTATGTGATGCATGTCATATCAAAAGTGCATTTCTGTAATCCATTATCATATAATTTTCTTACTTTGTCTTTAACAGAGTTAATACTTATGTAATTAGCCAGCCTTAATCCTGTCATTGCACCTGCTCTTGCAACTGGCTAATCAGGATGTTCCTAGATATTGCTTTTCATCTGTGGCTGTCTCATTACGTGAGAGTATCAATTTGCTGCAACACAGGTATTGTTACCATTTTGCAGATCAGTGAACTGAGCCACAAAAAAAATATGAGATAATGTACCAAAGGTCAGGTGTGAGTGGCAGTGGCAGAACTGAAAACAAAATTCCAGTTTCCAGTGGTAAAAACTGAATCACCGTCAGAAAGATTTTCCAGTGGAGAAGGGTGTAATAATTTACATGGGATTTGTGAAAGAAAAAAAAAAGTGGAAAAGATGCTTGGTTGTCTCAAGTCATTCATAGCACATATCTCTCCTGTGACATATAGTGGAGCTCTTTTATACCATTTTAAACTGGACTGAAATAAACATATATATATATATATATATATATATATATATATATATGTGTATGTCTAAAGTCTATTCTATATATGCATTTTGTGTGTGTCAGTGGGTGTGTATATTTGCTTATATGTATATTTATGTCATAAATATGCTACTACTGCGTGTATTGCATTTTTGTTTGTCATGGATATACAGCTTGGAAGTTACTCAGATTAGAAATGAGGGGTGAGCGCTGTATCACAAAAAGACGTGGTCATTTGAGTGGGGAATGCACGGGTTTTGCTGTAACCAAATGGCAGTTCAGGTACAGTGAAAGAAACTTACAGAAGAAAGTTTTAGCATAAGTAGAAAGAGTTATCTAAGTATTCAGTCTTGATAAAGAAGGTCATGAGAGCATGGAACAGAAATGGTAGAGGCAATGTTAGCATTTATTTTTGCACTCATGGTATTATAAGGTGTGAAGGCAGCGACAGGGACAGCAGCCTCAGGACAGTAATATGAAAGTTTTGCCTGGTAATATTACTACTCACACTCTAACATACTGATATATATGGATACAATGCTTTATTTTATTTAATCTGTTTCAAGTGTTTGAAGCAGGTAGGTGACATTATTCATTTTTGAGACTGTCCTTGTAGTTCATTGGTACTTATTTTAATATAGTTTGAGAAAGCAATACACTATAAATTCTCTCCAGAGGTTAAAAGGCCCACAAAGGTGATTTACACTATCTTTTTTTTTTTTTTTTTCAATTTTCAGAGCAATAGTAGTTTGGTGATGGCTTTAGTCTATGTTAGCAGAGAACACTGCAGGGTGAATCTTTATGGACTAATATTTGTCTTGTTGTCATGTTTTGAAAAGGGTTCACAGACTACTATTTAATACTTGCTTTCCTGTTCATATATGGTCTGTGTAGCTAGCTGGACAATTATCTCCAGTCATTGTGCAGATTTAAATACCTCTCTAAGAGTACTTGTCTCACTCTGCAGGGTGTACTTTAAGACAGATTACCCATACTCCAAGCTCCCTTATTATGACCCTGTTCATCTTTTGCTTGGCATAATTATAGTTGTGCATGGAAAAAAGTATTATGTTAGATATAAGCAGGTTATAAATTTTCAGTTAGCTTCTGCAATTGGTTTTCACTCTCTAGGGAAGGAAATGATACTCGGGATGCTGGGGTTTTTTTTGCTACCACCTGTTATGTTTGTCTGTTCTCAGCATCCCTTCTAATCTAAGCCATCACCAATGTCCAGATGCTTGTATCTTGCACATACCTCAGCCTTGCTTGATGCCCCTTTCTCTAAAGATATTGCTTATCCATCATCTTCTCTCCCTTATTTCTTCGGTTCATTTGTGTTTCTCTTTCACTTGTATCTCCCTCTTCCTAATATATATTCCTGTTTGTCCATTTTGCAACAAGCTGCTAGTTTGTGCCTCATTTGATTGACTGACAGCAGGGACTATGTTTTGCTTTCTGCAATCACTTGTTTCTGGCTCCCTAATTCACTCATTACTAATTCATTGTGCTGGAGAAGATAGCTCAGATGGCTCCCTTCACTGTTTTTTTTTATGTGCTCAAATTTTCCTAGGCCTCTATAAAGACTTTTTTCTAGAAAGTCACCATCTTTCTGTGCACCTTTCACAAAATTGATTCTAAGTTCCTGCAGCATTTCATTATCACTGCCTGGAGATTTAATTTCAGTTTTAAACAAGAGACAGCAAGCACTCCACAGCTTTAACTGTAAATAACTGCAGTTCCAGTACATTACAAAGTTAAGTACTATAAATTAATGGATTAATGGTGATCTACATCAGACACTATTCTGGCCCCTACAAGATGACTTTACGTGAAGTGTGCTTGGAAATGTGTATCTGTAGCCGTAAAAGTGTCCTTTTGCTGAGATTATTTCTCAAATCTCACAGTCTGTTCTGATTCTGAGTGTAAAATATCCCATCATGAGTAAAATTTTCTAGTAGATCATGTTCTGGGTGGATTTACAGAGAAGGACTTGTGCCAATAAGAATTTTAGAGTGGTTGGACTGTTAGAGTTTCTGTAGATCCTGCTAATGTTATGAGTAATTCCCTAGTCTCTTGCAAAACCGATATTTTTTCCCAAGTTCTGAACATGACTAAGTGCATAACTAAAGGTTATAAATGGCATGGTAGTTTCCTTGGACCTGGATCACTATTCACATGGTAATCATCCATTTGCTTTTTATCACTTTCTGCCAACCTTAATCTCCAAGGCTGCATAGATTTATTTTTTTCACTAGTATGTACAACTTCCAAGTCCTTGTATGCTCCTTAATGAAAAAGTGGATAATGGATTTTCTCACTCAATGCCATACTTAGTTAATGGGAATGAAATCTCCATGGGTGCATATCCTTTAAATAGTACCATCTTCAACTTACCCCTTTCCAAAACCAATGTTCCTGACATTCTTCTGTCTGTAGCTACATGCAATGAAACAGGGGGCACATCACCTATTGTGTTTCTCCAGTCTAAACTGTAACTTTGCAATAGTCTTCTTTCAGGCTTTACTGCTATAGAACTTGGAGCAAATAATGGAATCCATTATTAAGCAGCTTCTTTCAAAAATTGGTCTTTTGCAAAGGCTTTTCTCAGATCATTGAGAAGTTCATTGTGGAAGTTGGAAATTGGAAATCAGTGGCACCCATGATTAGTGTTCTTCAGGGTGATGGACAGGACTGATGAACTAGCTCAAGAAAAGTCATTGAAAGCACTGGGATCCTCCCAGGCCATCCTAGAAAGCTTCATACTTGATTTCTACTTCCTCACTTTTTTCACTTTTGTTCTGAAAAAATTGAAAATCTTCAGTATTTTGTACGCAAAAGTGCTGCATCCTCTTTGCAGCCCTGCTAAATAGGAACATATGTATTACCATACAGTTGTTCAAAATGTTTTGATTTATGTTCAAAAAGGACTTTTCAAGGAGGTCAGTACAGTCAAAGCACTGTAATGTCAGTTGGAAACTCATCTCCTGAAGAAAGCATTAGTACAAATTCCATTTATGTGAAGTCTGTTCTCATTTCCATTTCCTGGTTTAGGTTCATTCTTGTAACATATGCACTGTTACCTGCTATTTCCTTTTTGGTTCTGTATAGGGAACCCTTTGAATTTCCTGTTCTAGGAAACACTTTTTCCAGTTACTTTAATGTGAATTTTTTCTTTTCTTCCCTGTAGTGTAGCATAGAGTAAAAGATTTCATATAGCATTTTGAATTGGTTTTGATTGAAAACTTTGGTGTTTCAAATTTTTTGGTTCAGTTTTGTTTGTTTGTTTGTTTGTTTGGGTTTTTTTAATGTGTAGTAAATCAGCTCAGGCTTGCAAATCCTTACTTTATATATGTGTACTCGATTCAATTTAAATTTCTGTCAGGAGGAACTTTGTGATTTATACCTAAGTTTGGAATTAAGTGTCTATCCTGAACCTAAGTGGGAAACATCCATCAGGAAGGAAAACATTGAAAACTTAATGCAAATAAGGAAAATAAATTTTAAACAAAGTATTGGTGTGAATAAACACTATGTTTTCATTCCGTTGAATCCAGTTTGAATCAACTGAGCTTACAGCCTTATAGTGTAGATAACATCATATGTACCTTGCTGCACTTTTTTTCAATAAAGGTCACATTTTTCTGCAATTCACAGCTGGTGTTGAAGACACCTTCAGGAGCTTCTAGATGCATCCTCCTTGTAATGTGCCTTGTGAGGTATTATGCCTGGAAACGTCAGGAAACTTGCAGATGCAGAAAATTTAGATGACGATAAATAAACTAAAGATAAGCATCCAGATGTTTGATACTGGTTCAAATTAAGTATTTCATCCATTTTGTTTCATCCATATTCATTTTAATAGTTTGACTACTGATGATTTCAATATTTGATAGTCTTTCTTTCATCAACAATTTCAAACATTCCCTACTTTGTTTTGAAAGCGTAACTAATGGGAAGAAAATTTGTCTACCATTGGCAGCCCTATTTCTGTGTATCTTACTGAAGTTACCTCTGATACAAGGAGATTGCTGAAAATATTTGATGTGGTGAAGGAGAAGTGTCTTCATTATGACTAGCTTTCTCCCTAGTTTTGCCGATCCCCTTTTATCTCTTTATACGATAAAGGGGATTAAGGGCTCTGAGCAACTTGATCTAGTGGAAGATGTGTGGCAGGGGTATGGAACTGGATGATCTTCAAGGTCCCTTCCAACTCAAACCATTCTATGACTCTGTAATAATATACAAAGAGTTATAGCCTTCTCTTATGCAGTGATATTACCCCATTCTTAGTAACATTTTCCTGTGATTCTGATTAACATTCTATTACTCAGTTCTTCATTAGCTTTCTGAAAATAAATATGAAGAACTCTTTCCTATATCCTTAGGCAAATAGCTTCAGATAATATGTTTAACTGAAGCTGGCATATAGCAATTACTGTTGACATGAATTACTGCTAAAGAGTGCCAGTGAAATAAATGGTAAAATCCGATGCTTAAAATGTGTTATTGACATAATGAAAATAGTTGGGCTTCCTGAAGCTACAACTGAGCCAGCAATATGTGCTTACAGTACAGAAAGCCAGCCATATCCTGGGATGCACAAAAAGAAATGTGACCAGCCAGTCAAGGAAGTTGACTGTCCCCTTCTACCCTGCTTTGGAGAGACCTCACCTGAATGCAGTTCCGGGGCATCAGTGCAAGAAAGACACAAAGGTGTTAGACTAGGTCCAGAAGAGGGATGCAACAACGGTCAGAGTTCTGGAATGTCATTCCTATGAACAAAGTCTGAGAGGATTGAGCTTATTCAGCCTGGAGAAGGGAAGGCTTCAGGGAGACTTTACTGCAGTTTTACAATATATAGAGGAGACATGGGAAAAACAAACAAAACGAACAAACAAAAAAACAACCCCAACAACAAAACCTCAACCAATCGAACAACCAAAAAAAGAAAAACTTTTTCCCAAGGCCTCTAGTGACAGGGAAAGGGGCAACAGTTTTAAACTGAAAGAGGGCAAATTTAGATTGGACATAAAAAAAAAAAAATCAGACACTTATCAGAGACATTGTGAATGCCACATCATGGTAAGTAGTATGGTCAGGTTAGATGGAACATTGGGCAACATGACCTAGTGATACATATTCCTCCCATTATGAGAGTGTTGGGCTGGATGACCTTCAAGTATCCCCTCCAACACAAACCATTTTATGATTCTATAAGAAGAATGCTTCCTGCGAAGACATTTTTTGTATTGTAAACTGAAATATCTGTTTGCAGTTACCTTACCTAACATGTTCTGAAAAGTGACCAAAATGTTTGCTTATCCATTCAGCTATATTTTATACAAAAGTATTAGAAACAAAATAAAGCAAAACAAAACTTCTAGAGAAGCCCTTCATTAGGGCCTTGACTGACCTTGGAAATACCTCCTTTACTCTTGAACCGAAAATCCCTGAAATGGAGGGGCACTTTGACAAATTTACAGATTGTTGCATCTCTTTTGTATAGCTGCTTCTTGTAAATAGTCATCAGTTCCTTTTATCTTCCAGTGAAGCATCTCTCAACCATGATAGATTTAATGGAGATAGAGCTGGCTTTTCCTGAACTGCAATGCCATGATGTCTTTGTATCACTGAGAACTATTAACTTAAAATACCTGTCATTCCGTAATCCTTGTGCGCAATACTGGGAAGGTAACTCTAGATTGTCCCTCCAGCTTCGGTCTGATGGCAGTTAACACAGATGTGCAGAGCATGAAGACAGGCATATCACCTGTAATTGCAGTGGTATCATAAGTCAGTTCTCCAGGGACTGCTTCTACATTCCTCACACAACTACGAAAGTAGTTCGGAAAATAATCCTCTACTTTACTGCTTGGCAAGAGGAATTAGGGTCCCTGACTAAAAATAGTCTCATTTCTTACCTTCTTTTTTATGTAAGACACATGCTAGGTCAAAATGTATGCAAAGATCCTTCTTCCCTGCCAGACTGACATAATGATGTGTTACATTCCCTTTCAACAAATGTAGCAAGTTAAATCCTCTGCTGTGAGGGATTGGAGATATAAGGAATTCACTGATTTTTTCTGTTTACACTACTGATCACAAGGCACAACACAGTTCTGTAAGCCAAGTTTTCCAGCCCCTTTCTCCAGTGGCAATGGAAGCTCTGTGGACCATTTTTCTAAAGGCTGCCTCTGTAACAGACAGAGAGAGAAGGGAAAGCCTCAAAGTACAGGGTAAAAAGAGATGGTATTTATTTTCATAACCAATTATTTGCCTCTTTTGAAAGAAAGTGAAGGCAGGTACTTAAGGGTTTTTGTTTTGATTTGGTTTGGGTTTTTTAAATCTATGTAAGTGTCTCTCTGAACCTCTAGGTTTCCAAAAGCTTTAGTACCATAGTACCATAGAATCACCGAATGGCTTGGGTTGGCATGGACCTTCAAAATCATCTAATATACCTGGGTTTTAAGTGCCACACAGGTATGTTAATGTCATTAGCTTGTAAATGCCACTAGTTTATGAGCTTGGACTTTTTTATTACTTTTTCTTTCCTCATGAAAGTATCCCCTTTTCAAATGTTCAGAAGTCTGTAAGCTCCCTTGCACTTTATTATGCAGATATAATCAAAGCCAAGATTTATAACCATAATCCACCACTTCTATCCAAGTGAGAATTATTATTGCAATCACCACTCCATTCCCCATGTACAGATATCATAACTTTAATCCAAGTTAATAAAACTTCTCATCTGTAGAATGAGGCTAGTAGACTACTTTCCCATAATATTAGAGGACTTAAAAGAAATGAGAAAATATGCACAACTGAATCCTCCTGGCAGTTTAAGCCACCAGAAGGCACTTACCTGGGGTGTTTTGATGTTCTTCTGAAACCCTGCATTTAGCTATAAATACCACTTTGCAGTTTAATATGTCTTCAAAAGCAAATATGAGCAACATAGTCCAAGAAGGGATTCAGGATCCAAGTAATTTATTGTATCTTTCTTTTTCTTTTCTTTGTTAAAGAATTATATAAGAGGGTTTTTAAAGTCAAACACTGTTTCATTACCATGTGTGTGACATGCTAATAGTCAACCAGTTTCTTTTTCTGTGCTGATCTGCATAATTTCTGTGGGCCTTCTGTAATTTTGTCAGGCCATGGTGATTTTTTTTCTAGAGCAAAATAGAGTTATTGTATTTTGAATGGAAGCACATTGGAAAAATACTGGGTGGGGTAAACATTGAATAGTATTGAATACTATTCCCCCACCTGGAGAGTGGGAAAAGATTTCAATCTTTTCAAGAAACACAAGTGTGGTGCTTCTGGAATAAGACTAATATATAGTGTTGGTTTTGCACAGCCTGGTTTTTAATAGCAGGGTGGCCATGGAGGTGGCTTCTGTGAGAAGCTGCAAGAAGCTTCCACCATGTCTGGCAGAGCCAATCCCCAATGGCTCTGAAGGTGGACATGCTGCTGGCCAAAACTGGGCCAATTAAAGATGATGGTAGCACCATTATGAAAACGTATTTAAGAAGAAAATCAAAACTAAGTGAGATGCACAGTTTCAATTCCAGCCAGAGAAGAGGAGGAGGTGAGAACACGTGAGGGAAACAACATGGCAACACCTGGGTCAGTGAAGAAGGAGGGGCAGGAGGTGTTCCAGGTGCTGGAGCTGAGGTTCCTCTGCAGGCCGTGGTGCAGACCATGGTGAAGCAGCTGTGCCCCTGCAGCCCATGGGTCCATGCAGGATGTAGAGATCCACCCACAGCCCGTGGGGGAGGTGCCCACGCTGGAGCAGGTGGATGCCTGGAGGAGGCTGTGATCCAGCGGGAGACCCGGTGCAGAGAGGGGCCCTGGCTTCCAGGCTGGAGCAGCCTGTCCTTGGAGGGCTGCACCCTGTGGGAAGAGAGAGCCCCAGCGCAGCAGTTTTGGGAGGAGTGCTGCTCATGAGATTGGAGCTATACTGGAGAAGTTTACAGAGAACTGTCTCCCTTGGGGAGACACCTCCTATGGTGCAGCAGGAGAAGGACTTCCTCCCCCTGAGCCAAGCAGAAGAAAATCTTGGGTGATGAACTGACCACACTTCCATGCCTTGTCTCCCTGCACTGTCGGTGGGAAGGAGGGAGGGGTTGGGAAAAAAAGGTGGTTTTAAGGGCTTATTTTTACTTCTCATTATCCTCCTCTGATTTTGTTAGTACTAAACTAATTTTGTATCTCTAAGATGAGCCTGTTTTGCCCTTGGAGTGTTTTTTCCCGGTCCTTATCTCAACTCATGAACCCTTCCATAAATTTCTCTCCTCTGCCCAGCTGTAGAAGGGGAGGGTGAGTGAGCGGCTTCTGTGGGTGCCTGGCATTTGGCCGGAATTGGTACCAGGTTTGCTAGCAAATCTTCTTGAAATAATCTCTTCCTTACAGCTTTTAATTCTTGCATGAGCAAATGAAACAGGCAAAATATAGCTGTAGTGTTTCTGATGGAGAAACCACAGACCCGACACTTATTCCCCAACTGTGCTGCTGGCCATAAGGTGAATGCCCTTCACCTCCTTTTCCTTGGTCCCTTCAGTCGTCTGCTGTGCCTATTCCAAATTCTGTACCTTGACACAATATTGTCTTGGCTTTTGTGTCCCTCTGAACAAATAATGAGTAAGACCAGTAGAATAAGAGTGGTTGGCAAGAGTGAGTTTTTGAAATAGATATAGATGAAAAGGCTGATATTAAAGAAATTACCTAGGTAGTGCCTCCCCTTGAAGTGGGTTTGATACTAGACCACCTTGGACTCTTTATTTTTTTAAACATACTAGATTATGTCTTATTGCTGGTTTTATTCTTGCATTCAGTATTTCTGTATCATTTTTTCATCTTAGATAGCTGTCAGACCTCTGTTAACCACAGTATCTGAGTTTTTCCCTATCTTTACTGTATTTCTCCTCATTGCAGTCATGTCATGCTATTACCTGTACTAACTGAGACGACACTAACTTACCTCTATAAGGTTGCAGATAGGGTTGATGTTGGAGTGCGAACTGAAACTTATGCTCACACATTTTTCACTGTGCATTATAAACTTCATATGTTATACATAGATAGGCGACCAAAGTTTACTACCACACTCTGGGGGTGTCAAGGGAAGTCACTGGCCTGTTCCTTCTTGGAAAATAAACCACTCTGCTAACAACCCAGTCTGAATAAAAGACATTTCTTCTTCACCCCTGCACTCTCCTTGAGGAGCTGAATATGTGCTATTTCATAACATGCTTCCTGCAAAAGAAAAACAGTATAAATAAAATGTTCATATTAGTTATTCGGTAGCATAAAAATTCTCTCCAATTATTTTGGAGAATGAAAATAACTGCATCTAAAATAGGAACTGGATATTCAAGAAAGTTTGGCTTTCTTTGCCATCTTTGATGATCTATAAATAGTTTGTCATAAATTACCTAATAACAAAGTTTTTTTGCTTTTACATTCATTAGCAGTGTCAACACTGTGCTTCTTCTGGGTTTCAGTTCACTGAATCACTCCTGCTTAAGGACATGTATGAATGTACATAATAGCAACTAAAGTCAATTGGAACCAAGCAAGTAATTAACTGCTTATTCAAAAATAAGACTTTAATTTATCCTTACAATTGATGTACTCTTCCCGTTGAGTTTAAGAAAAGGATTACAGTGCCTCAGTTTCAGCCTCTGTGACTATCGGTGTCTACAAAGCCAGTTAAGCAGCATCAGCTTTGAGAACATTCAGCCAAGGTATTTCAAAGATAGAATTTGGTTGCAAATTCGAGAGTGGAATTCAACTAGAAAATTAAAAGAGAAAGAAAATGTTTTCTTTGAACCACTACGTTTCATTTAAATAATAATTCTCTTCTTGCCTAGTGTCTTAGGAGCCTTATTAACATGCAGCTTTCTTTGCTTCTGCTTCATTTCACCTTGTGGTGTATGTAAGTCTTCCATGAGTTAGACAGAAGTCAGTGTTGCACTAATTCTAAAACAAGCATGGTGATGTAAGAAAGAGATATAAGGGTGAAAAATTGAAGGATTTGAAGAAAAAAGCTGAGGACTCTAGGAGTGAAAAAGCAAGAGTGATTAGCAGGGAACTTAGTTTAAGTAGGGTAAATAGGGAAAAAACAAGTCTGTTTCCTGCCCACTCTCTTTTCTTTAATAAATATTTATACATTTTTTCTCAATTTCCATTGAGATCACATACAAGTATCAAGATGTAAAAGCTGACATTTACAAGAGTACTTGTTAGTATCCTTCTACTTCTTAATTCATCAAAATTAATGTCCTTGAGATATTCCAGTGAAGTAATTTTAGGATACATCATCACCTTGAATTCTTTTTATGTGCTTTATAAATTATTACTAAAATAAATAGTGACCTGTAAAGTTATTTTACTGCAGTATTTGTGTTGAATATTTGAAGCAAATGTATATTAAACAATATCTGTCTATTATGAATTTTTTTCCTTTAAATAGGCATTAAATACTATAGCCTTAATTTCATTTTCCTCAGCATGATCCATGATAGCAAATAAACCAAATATTATTTTGCAATATGATCACTCAGTTTCCTCCCTGTATAATAAATTGTGCCTTCAGAGCTCTTGGAGTGCACATCAGTCTAGTTAAGCCCTGAACCACCTAGCGTAGACACATTTACTAGTCTAGTGGGGAGTTATTTATTAGTCTACACTAGTGCTTATGCTGTTATAGTTTATATGAGCTAATTCTATCAAAGTAAATAATCAGAAAAGCCTTCTGTTCCACAGATGGCAGTGATTTAACTGTGCTTTGATATTTAGTGTAATATGTCTGTGTTGAGAAATCCTATGTAATCACACTACATGACAAACTATAAGTGGCTTTTCAAGGTGTCCAACAAAGGAGGTAGACTGTATATTTGTAAACTTCAGAGTGACACATCCTTGCATTTTCATTTAAAGTAAAAATTTAACAATATGAGTTAATAAGAAATTAGCTAATTCAACATCATTTACCCTTTTATCTGTTATAAGAGCATTCTGTAACCTTTTTTTGGTTTTAAAAAATAAGTTCAATTTTCTTTTCACTAAGAAGAGAAGACAGTTGGCTATAAAACTGTGAGATCTCTCTTCAGTATAAACCAAAGATTTTTTATGTTTAAAAAGATCCAAAACCCTCAAAGCATAGTCCATTTGCTATATTAAACCATGTCAACCTCTTTTGTAACATCTGAGGAATGGAAATTGACATATTGTGCACTTCTATTTTCTTTTTTATGTTCATCTGTATTATTCCTACAGCATTATTCTACTTAACATTATTCTCCAACATACCTTCTACTTTTCTGTTTTCCACTTAAATGAGTTCCTAAAATCACCTTACCTTCATCTGTTTTCCAGGCAACTGCATCCTGCTGTATGTATGACACAAACCTTTTTCCTGCTTCCTTTAAAAGACTGACCTGTAACTGGATTGCTTCCACCTTTGCTGATGCCACCTTCTTGTTAAGGTCTTTTCTCATAGCCAGGGCTCCAAAATAATTTTCTTTCCACTTCCTGTTGTTGCTCCTGGTTATCAGAATGTAGTCATTCCTCATTTCTACTTTATTGCTTCTCAGTAGTTAGTAATATCATAGGCAAATGGTAGCCAGTATCAATCCATTTAAAAGAATACTAAACACAGTATAAAACAACTCTAAATTTCTTTCTTGCTAAGTAGAATTGCTAGTTTGGTTTTAAATGTATGCCAGGTACCATTAAGAAATGGACAGTAGAAAAGAAAGAAAAACACTCTCTGTAACTACATAGAATATTTTTTTAAAGCCATTAAACAAATTAATTTTCTATTAGTAATTTTAATTATTCATCTACAGGCTTACTACATTTTAGGTATTATTATGAGAAAGTCAATATTTTAGTGAATATGTATAGACACCATCTATAAATGTACACAGGATCTGAACAGAATGACAAAAAGCTTACTTAGCTGCATTATTCTTTTAAAGGCTTTTATCAGTGTAACAGCTGCACACCATTCAGTCACTGATGGAATATGTACTTGATCTTCAATATGTGAAACATTACCATTGCACTCAGTTTCCAAAGGACAAAGTGTCTGTCTCTGAAATCACATAGCAATTGTGTCTGGTTGCGGAGCAAACTATATGTTCACTTGTTGTATTGAAGGTGTTATATTAAGACAGTGTGTATATTCGTGGTGTGGGCTTTTTGTTTCAAGTTAAGTCATTCTGATCATATAAAAGAAACACATTATAGTGTCTGAGAAAAAAAATTATCTGCTGAAATGGTTTAATCAAATCAGTATCAAAATTGTTTGTGTTAACAGCACAGAATTAAGTTGAAGTCAGTGAATTACATATTTGGTAACAATAGCAACAAAAAAAAACATATACCCCACAATACTAAACACTTACAAAAGCTTAGTAAACACCTGCGAATTTCCAGGCATCCTTCTGTAGCAAATCCTAAGACAACACAATTCCCACCCACACAAATACACGTGGAAGACTGTACAGTTGCATGTGCCCATAGCTGCACACATGCTGCCTCGCCTTAGGGGCTCTGAGCATCTCAAACCTCCTCCCTGGCTGTCGGGGCCCTGCACACACTCAACCCTCCACCCTCCTGCTGCAGAACAGGCTCTGCAGCCCCGCCTGCACCTGTGCTCCCCTGCAGCCCACTGACCCACACACCACCTTGGAGCGGGGTCCCTCTTCTGTGTCCTTTGATTGAAATGGCTCACAGTAGCATGCATGTGCTCCACAGCAAGATTGAACTGCTCAGGGTTATTCTTCTTACACAGCCTTACACTGTATTGGGACAGCCACGTGTTCTTGGATTTGAGGCATAAATACGGAGTTAGTAACTTTTCTTTGGCTTTATAGTTGGAGGGTTACCACATGCAAGATGGAACAATGTAGTGTGGTGGGAGAATGTGTATATATATATATATATATATATATACATATATATATATATATATATATCTTCCTCTAAGAAGGCAAGGAACTTAATTGCACTTGTATACTTCTGATCTTTGTCTCCTGAAAATATATACCTTATATATACCTTCCCTGGAAACCCCATGACATTCAGATACTTTCTAAATAACTTAAATATTTATACAGGAACATCACACTTAAAAAGGGAAATGAGCTTTCCAGGGAGAGAATGCTCAAGAATAGCTAGTATAATCCTGTTCACCAATTTTAATTAGGAAGCTACCTGTTAATTAGTTATTATTGTTTTCAAATAATGCCAGTTAATAATAGAAATTCAGTGATATGGTCTTCTTCAACTCCTTTTGTGAATGCTTTGAAGTTATTCACAATGGTTCTTCAAGTGCAGATAGCAATGAACTTTGATTAATTATTGCTTTTAACACATTACCATTGCCATTCTTCTCTGAGAGCTCATTTGTTTAAAATTGAAATCTTGAGTTTTTTACAATGTGGTTGTTTCTCTTTTGAGACTGATTTTCCTTTATTCACCATTTTTCTTTGTCTTCCTTCTTTGTGTTCATGGGGTTTTGTCCATTATTTGCTCTCTTCGTTGAAGGAAAACATACTTAGCTGGGCTGCTTCCAGATACAGCTGTAGTTTAGATGCCATTTGCAGTCAATCTCACTCTTGTGTTGATTTGTTGAGAATTCATTTTTTATAAACAAGCAATTAATTTTGCAAATCCAAATAAAAGTCTGTTCAGGAGGATTGAGTGTTTTTATATGTTCAGCTTTTAATTTTAAATCTTTAATTTTTAATTTCAAATCTTATAAAGGTGGTATGTATCTGTGTGGGTAAGTTTTGTAGTTGTCCTGGTTGTTCTAAACTGTCATTCTTCTCAAGCTCCATGCTGTCAGAAGCCAGACAACTTCAGTTTCATTAGTGAAGCATATTGTCTATGTGTTACAGGCACAGGGTGGATTTGGCTTTTTTTAGAGAGTTTTATTTGGTTGGTTGGTTGGTTGGTTGTTTTTTTTGTTGTTGTTTTGTTTTGTTTTTCATTCTAGGGACTTTTTCTAGAAACACAGGGGATGTTGAGTTTATAAGTAAGTTCTTCTGAAAGGAGGGATAGCTTATTATTCAAAACAGCAAATTGCTTTCAAATAGCACTTTTCATTTGGATAATATCATATGAATTTGAAGCATTATGATTCTCATTCTGAGATATGCATGTATTTTACTTCATTTGGCATTGGGTAGTGAGGGTACATATATCTAGATTAAAATTGCTGTGGACTCAAATTAATGACATGGCTGCATCTTATGATGATCTCTTCTAAGAATCAATGAGTTAGGGGTCTATATGACCTGCTCCTTTTTCTAAACTAGACAAAGTATGTCTATTTACATCTTCTCTGCCTACCTCAAAAATTTTAAATGCCTCTGCCCCAAGTCACCCTCAAGAGAGGAACATCTGGGAATTAAGTGGGATTTCCTCTCCCCGTGGGCACTAGCACCTAATGCTCTATCACAGAAGAGACTCTCAAGTCTTGGTAAGGCAACCTGTGTTGTTAGTACAGTGTTGGAGGAGGAAAAATTATGTTTTAGTCGAAGCTATGTGAGAAGAAACAGAGCTAAGATTCATATGCAGCAATTCTCCATTCTTTAATCTGTGCTCGATAAAACACCTTGACTATAAAATAGTTTGTTTCCTGAAAGGATGTTGTAACAGTAGGCATCAAATAAGGACAGTAAGTAAAAATAAACTACTTGTTAATTTGGTGCCTGATTTCAGCTCAGTTTGCCTGTTTCAGCCTCTTCTACCATCGTAATTTCATATTGTGTTTTTCCTCCCAGGAAGAAAATCATATGTTTATTGAATATTGTGTGGAGCTTTGGTCCCTGCAATATAAAAAAGATATAAAGCCATTAGAGCATGTCCAAAGGAGGGCCATGAAGATAGTGAAGGGCCTTGAGGGGAAGCCATATGAGGAGCAGCAGAGGTCACTTGGTCTGTTCAGCCTGGAGGAGACTGAGGGGAGAGCTCACTGCAGTTACAACTTCCTTGTGAGGGGAAGAGGAGGGGCAGGCACTGACCTCTTCTCTGTGGTGACTAGTGACAGGACCCAAGGGAATGGTCTGAAGTTGTGTCATGGAAGGTTTAGGTTGGATATCACAGAAAGCTTCTTCAGCCAGAGGGTGGCTGGGTGCTGGAACAGGCTCCCCAGGGAAGTGGTCACAGCACCAAGCCTGACAGAGTTCAAGAAGCATTTGTACAATGCTCTCAGGCACAAGGAGTGACTCTTGGGTCTGTCCTGTTCAGGGTCAGGAGCTGGACTCAATCCTTGTTGGTCCCTTCCTACTCCATATATTTGAAATATTTTAAAAAAAAGGAAATAGGTATGCATTTATAATTGTGTATGACATTGACAAGATGTCAGGAAATATTTATTTCTTTTTCTTCTGCACTCTTCTGCACTCTAGTATAGTTCCGCATTTGCTGCATTTTCAGCTAGTCTAAACAGCCTGCAGTAGAGGTATTCTTATTTATATCTTCTGAAGCAAAATTCTATTAGGGCTGTTATTCATGTTCCTTCAGCAGCTATATTAGGATGATTCCAACTGTACTGAGTTGGTCCGAAAAGGAACAGAATTAAAATTGCTGAGGTGTGAGTAACCCATATTCATATTCCTCTTCTGTTTATTTGGAGAGATAAAAGGTGGAGAGATTGATCTGAGTTAGCAAAACTATTTATAGTCAGACTGCTTTAAACTACTTACACCGAGGCTGTCGGCCAGCCATCAGTCTGTTGATTGACACATATAAGCAATTACAGCTAAGCAAAATTTCAGCTTGCACTCAATATAGACCTCAGCTCTGAGGTCTGTGTTGAAAAAAGAAAACATTTATGCAGCTTTAGTTTTCATTCTAAATTAAAATAAAAAGCAAACTTTGGAAACTCAGAAATGATTGTTGAATAGTAGTCGTTGCTAATGGCATTCCTAATAGTATTTGCTCAAAATCATTCTAAAGGAACACACAGGTAGGATGTTGATAATCCTTTTATCCATTAGTTGAACTCTTTGCATGTTGAAAAGAATTTGAAACACAGCTCTTTCTAAACTGCCTTTAGAGACTAAGGTTACCAGAAAACCTGAGTGGCAGAGTTATTGTTAGCATAATTGTTGTATGTGTACTTTGGGAGGAACAGTTGAAATATTAGCCCTGCTGATACATGCTGCTGAAACAGTTGTTCTCATAACTAGCTGCTGGAGGGCATTGTCTTTAACCTGTTTTACTCTCAAGCCAGCTGCACCTTAATCCATCAAGTTGCTTGTGGTGGTTTTTCACATAGTGTGAGAACATTCATACGGACAAGAAAGCAAGTATTTGCTAGTTCTAAATTTTAGTATTTCTTGCAGTCTCAAAGTATGTGTTGCTGCCTGTCAAGCTCTGGTTCAACTGAGCAGGATGTGTTTCTGACAGAACTTGTAGAAACAGAATTACAAAGATATCCTAGAAACAGCTGCGTTTCAAGGCTTTACTGATCTCTCAAATGATGTAAATTGGTAAGTAACAGGAATATCTCCATTTGAGACCATTGCTATGGCTATGGCAGTCTTTTAGTTTGCAACATAAATAGCATATTTTACTTCCTATCACAGTGGCCAGCAAGTAATCCAAATGGATTACTTGAATTATGGGATGATTAAAGGGGCAAGAAATGTACAGTGGATTCCTTTTGAATAGTTTAAACTGACCTGGTTTGAGGTGTTACCAGAATATGTAAATTAAAGGTCAGTAGGGAATTGTTACAACTTGCCACCTCAAATAAACCTTTTTTAACTGCATTTTTGGCACACTTATTTTCTAGTTTCTTATCTTTACTTGCACTGGCTTAAGATGTGTAGGATACTACAGTTTATGGAAATTTATTTGTTGCCCTCCTCCAAATTCCTCGTTCAATGAGGTATTTTCAGTTACAGTTAAATTATTCTGGTAAAAACATTCTCAAAAATAAGTCAGCTGAAGAGTATTATGTAAAATCTTTATAATGGATGCCGTTTATGGTGGCCTTGTATTGTCCATAATACTGCATGAGGAAAAGAAATTGGATTTTATTTTATTTAAAAGAGAAAATATAAGAAAAGACCAGATGCCATAAGAAACAGTTTCCACTACAGAGCATTGTGCAATCTGACTGTAGCAATGAGATCTTGTGTGTGGCACTGTGAGCATTTTCTACCTAGTGCAGCTCCTTCACACAAATACAGCCCTTACCTCTCACACTTTGCTGCAAGATCCTGCTGTCATTTTATGAAGAGCTAAAGCTTATTGTCTGCAAGGGACACCTGTATGCACAAAAGGCTTTTATCCTCCCTGAATGTATTGATATCTAGCTGCTGAAATGCACTGCTATGCATGCACTGGTGAGCAGGGGAGGTAGCTGATTTTATTAAACAGTTACAGTAACACTGTGAACAATATAGACAGCACAAGAGAAATTGGCCTGCCCCTCATTTGGTCCTCAGGTGTTGTTTTGTGGCTATGACCCAGACAAAATTTAGGAGAAATTAAGCAAAATTTCAGTCACTGTCCTCTCAAAAAATTTCCATAGAACTATAATTGTTCGTAGTGGCATACCACATTCTAACAAAATTGTGAATTTCAAAAGTTTTGCTGTTTTTCTCACGCATTTGACTTTGCTTCATTTTCTGCTACTATTATGGATGCTTTTTGAGTTCCATGAGGTTCATTGCTCTCATTTTCCATAAGTTTGACTTAAATGCAAAGTTGCCAGGGCTAAGGTAAGTCTTGGCTTTTCGGTATTAATGCTATTATTAGCTTAGGAGAAATCCATCTATAGCACATCAAGGACTAAGAAGACTCAATTTTCTTGGTGAAAGATGGAAATTTTTGGGTGTAGTGGAGGTAGATGAGCATTTTGTTCCATTTAGTAGCGACAGGTTAGTTGCATTGTTCTCAACCTCATGTCAAGAAACGTACATGTTCATATAACAACCAGACTGTCACTCTAAAGGTCTTTTAAAATACAAGAAGCAGCTGTCAGTGAAAAATGTGACTATGCCACTAAGAATGAAGAAGTGATGGAGGCTTTTGTATGGGTGAAGACATTTAAGGAACTAATGCTATTTAAGGCAGGACAGTATGAAAAGGGATGTGATGTGACCAGCATGGGAATCTACTTGTTATGTACCTTCCTGAAGCACATTCTGCCATCAGTGCATTCCTTCTGTGGTTGTGATGTTAATTCCTGAAAAAGGGTCCTGGTGATGCATGCTTAACTTCATGTGAAATTTTCCTGTGGATGTAGATGAGGTCATTGAGGCTGAATAATTTTCATCTTCCTATAGCTGCAAGACTGTGTCAGCCTTTGCATGCTCAAAGTGAATCTCCACTGTTATTCCTTGAAGTAAACATACAAGATTCTTTTTTTCCTTGCTTTTGCAGTCTGCATGTGTTCTGAGGTCACTGTATGATACTGTATTCCTTATCATCTGCCCTATGCCAGACATGAATCCTGTGCTTTCCTGTGTCTTTAGGCTGTTTCTCAGGAGAGGGGGGAGAGAAGCCAGGCAAATTTTTCACAGTTGTTTGTGCTCAAGGACACACGCTCCCCTGCATTCCTGCTGCTACAGAGCCAAGGAAAGCACCTTCCTGCTGTTTTTTCCCAGCTATCAGCTCTGTTTCTCAGGAAAGAGAGAGTTAAACTTCTTTGCTTTTTAGCTAGCCTGCTAGCTGAGGCAAGAAAGTTTTTGTTTTCCCTGTGACTTAGGCTTCTTCTTCTTCTCTTCTGGACTGTTCAGCAACACCAGAACATCACCAGGAGAGCCCACACTGCAGCACAGAGGGGCCCACGCTGAACCCCAGCTCCAAGGAGGGCAGAGCCACACCTACAAAGAGCTCTGAATCTTCCAAGGTCTTCTCCACAGCGATAGGTTTTATTATTTAACATTATTCATTCTTTTTTCTGTGCCTGCATGCACTCTGCTTCTTAAATAAATAGTTTTTTTCACTTTCCTCCGAGGAATTTCTTTCCAAACCTGGTGGGGGAGGGGGTGCTGAAATCTGCCTTCTAACAGAGGGATGTTCATTTCAGATGTTTTCCTCCAAATTTATCTCAAACCAAGAGAGCATGCTAGACATGATCTTATATAGAAAAATTCATTCATCTGTAATTATATGATCTCATTTGGCATCTAACTCTAGGACAAGAAATCAGTGATTTAATTTCCTTTCAAAGTCTTTGTCTATCAGATACAGAACAAGCTAAGTAATTACCTCTTAGTTATTGTGAGAACTGTGCCCTCAGTATTACATTCCTAATCATTTTCAGTTACGGAATTTATTTTTATAGATCATTCCCTGACTGTTTCAGGCTGGGTGATTCTCCATTGTTTACAGTGTAGAAAGTGAGGTCTATTGGTTATGTTAAGAGAATTTGTCCTTCTGGTGCATACAATAATATGCATACAGTGTACTTACCTGTATGTATTTTCATTTTATATGGGACAATTCAATCCAAAATGTTTTATAAATATTCACAGAACACCCCAATAGAGACCTGTAGTGTGTTTGAAACTTCCAAGAGCTTCATAATCAAATTAAAACTAGTTTTATGTTATAAATGTGGGTGAGATAAACCCATCCTTTTTGTGGAAATATCATGTTTACAATCTGGTCAATTGTGCAGGTGGAATCTGTATGTTTTTAACCATTAACTCACAAGACTCTTGTTGTGGAAAATTTACTGCATGCCTTGAGCTGAGTTAAACACAGGTTTGTGCTTAAATATAAAAGATTTAATGTACAATGCACTGGACAGTCTTATCACCACAGGCTGTTCTCCATAGAGTCTGCAGAGGCGCAGCAGGAGTCAATTCGTTATATACACATGCAGCGGTACCAGTCGCACAAACATCAGCCCAGCATTGGATCCATTCCCCATCCCAGTTCTGCTGCCCAAAGGTGGCCTCTGGCATTTGAGCACTCATGTCCAGGAGTGATGGATTGTTGCAAGACAGCTCTGCAACACGCCTCATTCCCAACGGAAACTCCACTCCCCTGCAGGGAGTTCTGTCCTGTCATTCCTATGTCCAACCAGTTCAAGCTCTTCCGCAGTTGGACCTTCTTGTCCTCCATGCCAGGTCATTCCTTGGTCACAGATTACCAGTTCTGAGCAGCTACAGTTTGATTTTCCCCTTCACTCTACTGTGTATGCACACAACCCTTGTAACTTGACCACTTTTGCCAGATTTTCAGAGAATCAGCAAAATGGCAACTTTGTGGCAAAAGGCTGCTCTTTCAGCAGAGAATGAGGGCTCCTTTAAAGCATGGGGATGCTAGAACAATAACCTGACAATCCTTGACAGAAATTTCTGCCTAACATAGGCTGGAAATTTTTCAGCAACTGAATAGTCATACTTTGAATATTTTATAATTCGTCATGGTGCATCTTGTTCTGTCATTGACACTAAGCTGTCTCAACTACATCACTGGCTTCATTTTGTTTCAAAGAGGTATTTGGTCATAATTAACAGAAAAAAGAAAATCCAATTCATAGTCTATTGCTTCTTGGAGCAAACTAATCCCAGCACCTGATGTGTTGATATATGTATCTATTTGTTTTACAAATCAGGACTTCTATTTTTGCATTTGAACACACTGTGCCAGAAACTGAATTAATTGGTTCTTGAGATAAAATAAATTGACTAGGTGCGTGAAGTATGTTGGTCTCTTGTGAGATTGTTCTAAGCATATGAAAGTTGTGGGGGTTTTTTTAATCAAATAAATGTTTCAGAATATATGTAAATTTTAACAAATGGTGTTCCTTAGTGAAATGTAGTGTAGTCATCACTGAAGGAAGTCATCTACTTTTGCATCAGTGATCAATGGAGCTGATAGTCTTGACTGCAATGTGGCTGTGTCAACAATCCAGGAAATACATTATTGTCAAAAATACAGTAACTGGAGGATCAGGACTTGTGAGGTCACTGGTAACCTTTATCTCTATTGACTTCAGCTAAGTACAAATCAAGTTGGTGATTTTTTTAACATTAGCTGTTACATCAGCTGAAGTCTAAACCACCATGTCAGTCTGAATGATTGAAAAGCATTTTGTGCATAGTATCATGAATAAGAGTTGTGGAATTTTTGAAGAGAACATTAGCAAAAGATCTGTTTGGGAATATGGACTTAAAATCAGAAAGCCTGTAATATGTACAGCAGAAAGAAAGCTTGGTAACACAGTAAGTTCTGTGTTTATGAGGTGGTAGAGACTTATGTATTCTATTAAGTAGGAATTAAGCTAAAAAATTATATTCTTCAAATGCTTTCTATTTTTCATAGCTGGAGGGCATTTTTTCATACTGTTGCAAAAGCCATCAGTGTGTTTACCTGAAGCATTCCACTTAGAAGGAAGATCTGCTTCCTTGAAATTAATGCATTTGTTTCAGGTTTACTTTGAAGATGATTAATTCAAATAACCAAATTTTAGCTTTGGGTGGGGTTTTTCAGTTTAGGTTTGGATTTTTTAAATTTTATTTTTCTGCAACAATACTTATCTAAATTTACTTTTTTATATGCAGATTAATGAAGTTGAAAATGTTTTTCAGACGTTTCAGTGTCTTTAAAATGAAATAAATGGTGGCATGTTGATCTGTACACACAAAGATATGCTTAATGAGAAAAATTTTGGTACACCAAAAAATCAGAACTTATCTCTAATAAGACACAAGTCAAGTTGTTAAAGGCGGGGAAATACACTTTTCCTTGTTCTAACCAATAAAACAACAGCTTTAGCAACAGGGTTACTCTGATTCTTACACCACTGTGATGGCTTTTACAGAGATCATTTAATGAGACGAACATAAAGGAAATATCTTGGATCATCCCCATAAACTGTATTTTGCTATAAAACATATAAACCTGTGAAATTAAGGTGAATAGGATGGTTCTACTATCTATATTATAATAAGGCAAACTCTGCAGTAGAGTAACAGTAGAGTACTTGGGCTATAGTTTTATCATATTTCAAAGATGGCAGGTAAATTCACACTTACAGAAAATTGGATGTGGCAAGTCCAATGTTTTATGAATTAAGACATTCTCAAAGGGATGAGGAATAAAATATTTTCAGGCAGTACTTAAAAGAATATATGTCAATGCTATATACATACATATACATGTCTGTATAGATTTATAATAGTATAAGTATACATTTATAAATACATATCTAGGGTAGAACAAGGGATGGTAAGGACATGCTACCATAGGAGTATTCTTCTCTCAGAAAATAATATGCTTTCATTGTCTGTTTGTCAATGGGGCTTTGATATCTTGAACTCAAGGGGTAAGACACTTAAATACTATAAATTTTTATTACGTTTCTGAAATCACTGCACAAATAGAGGAGCAAAGGATATGTTCCAATGATTCTTCCACAACAGAGTATGAGAGAGTATGATGTCATTCACATAACATGTGCAAAACAAAAGTTAGGATGAGAAAAGGCTTATCAAGCTGTTCCTTGGTAAAATAAACTGTTCCCAGTGCTCTGCCTATCTGCTTTGTCCAGTGTGCTGACACTAGTATTGGTAAACTAAAAGTCATTACATTCTCCTTCATTCTAAAAAAGCTGAGTAAGAGGTTGGTGCCAGGTATTTTCTTTCTGTCATCTATGAGATTAGTATTTATTCTTGAACAGTTTGTTGGTTAACTGCTGCTGCAGTTAACAGTGCTGCAGAGGGACTACAAAACACAGTTCATACCCACTTCATGAAATAGTTGCTTTAGAAAGGTTTCTTGGTAGGCTTCATAACACCAAATGAACAGAAATCCAGGAAGGAAAACTGGGCTGGGGAGGACTGTATAGTACAGTGAACCTTCTTTTCGGAAAACTCAAAAAAGGAACTGAGGGACTGAACAAATTGCACTCATCCCTTGAAGGTAGCTGGAAACCAGACAGGAGCATGCTACTAGGTACCAAGGAAGCTTGAAAAGTGTGCTAAATAAAAGATTTCAGGGGACAGGAATTTTTATCCTAAACTAAATTAGTTGCAATAATTTTAACAGATAAATTTTGTTTTCAAAGGTGCAGTGATTGTCTCCAGGACTTGAACCCACTAAGTCTTAAGGTATGTTATTTGTAATTCCCTTAGTAAAACTACTTGATCTGAGTATGTCTTCTATTACTATTTGTGTTTATGTTGCAAGACAGTTAAAAATTAAATTGCTTAATCTTATGTTTGCAAATGTTAAGAATTTTCTTTTTTCTATATGGAAAAGGTGGGATGTATGTGTATTTTGTCCTTTTGGTTGGCAAGTGGATCACAGGTCATATATGTTGTCATTCTTAAATAAATGAAATAGCTTTAAGAAATTTATGAACTGATAAGTTATGTTCTGTTTTGTGACTTGCATTCTTAAATAATGAAATCTGAAAAAGGAAGAAAAATGCAATGTCTGCATGATTATATTAAATTTTTTCTTTACTGAGCCTTCATTTTGATTGATTGTGTATCAAAGGTTGTGTTCCTGTAACTCATTGTTTGAGAACCTCATTTTTTATAAAATAAGGTGCTAGATGCAACACTGAGGATAGGAAAATAAAAATTAAAGAAGGGAAGGGAAGAAAAGGGAAGGGAAAAGGGAAGGGAAAGGGAAAGGGAAAGGGAAAGGGAAAGGGAAAGGGAAAGGGAAAGGGAAAGGGAAAGGGAAAGTGAAAAGGAAAGGGAAAAGGAAAGGGAAAAGGAAAGGGAAAAAAGAAATTACAGTCTCAAAAATTAGCTAAGAATTGAAAATGAGGCTATGTGATGTTTAGTTGCACGCAACAGTGGTTTGGTGCCCTTCCACCCTTCCTTCCTTCCTGCCTTCCCACATTCCTGCCTTCCTTCCTTCCTTCCTTCCTTCTCACATTTTTCTTCTTCTTTAGGCAGATTGCAGTAGAGTTAGAGAATAGTGAAGATTTTTAATATCCTTTGAATCCTTGAAAACAAACTGGTCCATTTGCTGAGATCCAGTCTGTTGCTGAATTATGGTTGAGGTCTTATTTACAACATTAACTTTTGTTTCACCCTACACTGTAGCTCCAAAAAGACACCCAAACCTATAAAAAGAGATAGTGATGGCACCATCACAATACTTTCTCTTCTGAAAGTTCCCACTCTTTGTCCCAAGCACCTTTCAACTTTCTTCTTTGTTTTGCCGCTCTGCTACCTCTGCAATCACTCTGTCACAAACCCACTGAAAGGTCTGAAAATTCAGAACCAACATTTAAAACAAATAAATCATCAGAAATTATATTATATTGGATCTGTGTTCTTTTCTCTCAGCCAGCTCTTTTCCCCCACCCTTTGTCTGAACTCTTGATTTAAATGTTAAACCCTTGGGTCAGTTAATGGTCCATACCATTTATACCGTATGATACAGCATGAAACTCCTGTTATGGTGCCCTCTTTTTCCATTAGGACTACTAAAAAAAAAAAAGATAAAAAATAGAGTGAGAGATGAATATATCCCCAGAGTTTACACAGAAAGAGCCAAAGAGCAGGTCTCCACATCTTTCATTTCTTTCTTCTTTGAGACCTAGGCATAGTCATGAAACAGCTAAGCAAGACTAGCAAAATGCTAATACTGCAATTAGCAGTGTAATTCTCAAACCTGAGTGGAATTTCAGGCCATCACAGACTGTAAGCTCCCAAGGTGTAAAGAAATGGCAGAGTACTGTCACTAGTGATATCATAAAGCCTCTCATGTATGGAAATTGGATTCTGCTTCAATAAAACATCCCTGAACGAAGAAAGTGCAAAATGTAGCCACTTCGTTTATTTTGTTTTCTGTCGTGGAAAAGCAACAGAATGTGTAGGGTTATTTTTCATGTCTTGCTTGTGTGATTCTGCTAGCACAGAAGGAGCACACTTAGGTGTTTGTTCTGTGGCATTATGCTTTTAAAAGTATTCCAAACTTTAGCCTTACTTTCTCTCCAGTGTCCTCAGTTCACTTTCAAAAATTGTACTGCAGTAATGGTAAAAATGAACAAGTAGAGAATGAAATTGATGTTAAATATTAAAGCTGTCTACTTAAATAGGGTTCTGGGGGGTTAGATATAGTGGCATGTCCTTTTTGTGCAGATTCTTTATTTAAGTGCCAGTTTTGATGAATGTGTATTACTTCAAAAGTCACAGCTAGTATTCTTGCACTAAACCCACTGTCTTAGCAGAGTTAAGACAAAATAAACTTTCTCTCTTTTTATTGTTGTAAAACAATATGCTATTATAACAGAGTTTACACTGATACATCTCAAAGTATTGTGAAGTAAACAGAAGCTGAAGATTTTTGCATTCTTTGAACCATTCTATAGGACTTCATGGAATCACAGAACGGATGAGTGTGGCAAGCATCTCTGGAGATAGTCAAGTTCAGTGCCCTTGCTCAAAGAAGAATCAGCTAGAGGAGGTAACTTAGGACTGTGTACAGTCAGATTTTGAATATTCCCAAGGATGAAAACTCAAAAATCTCCTGGTGAACCTACTCCAGTGTTCAAACAACATCACACTAAAAATTATTTTTTTAGGTTCATACAGGATTTCATTTATTTCAGTTTGCAGTTGTCTCTTGTCTTGCCACTTGGCACTACTGCAAAGAGTTTAACTTCATCTTGTTCAATTGCTCCTGATATGTATTTATACACATTGATAAAATTCTCCCAAGGCTTTTTTCTTCATGGTGGAGAGTGCCAGCCACTGTCAGTCACTCCTCACATAAGACAAGTGCCAGCCCATTATCTTTGTGGCCCTGTGCTGAAGCTGCTTTAGTGTGTTCATGTCATTTGTTTTGGAGAGGGCAGAGCTGTGCACAGCCCTCTCAGTCTGTCCCACAGGGTCTGAGCAGAGGGGAAGGACCAGATGCCTCGACCTGCACTGTCTCCTAATGCAGACCCTCTTTGCTGCAACGTACTGGAATATGGTCAGCTTGTCTCCCAGGAACTCCAGGTTCTCTGGTTTCCAGCCAGTCAACCTGCACCATGCACTTGTGCTGGCCGTGTCATTCCTCCCCAGATACAGGGGTTTGTATGTCCCTTTACTGAGTTTCATGAAGTTCCTGTTGACGCATTATTCCAGCCTGTTGATGCCCTCTAAATGGCAGTAGATCCATCTGATGTATCAATCACTCCTTCCTTCTTTTTATCATCCTCAGATTACTGAAGGTGGACTCTTCTTAACTTCTGTATGCAGTGGTGGACCACCCCTAAGTCTGGAGGAGGTCATCCTTGAAAATCAGTCCCCTTTTCCCAAAAAAATGTAAGGAAAAAAGTGACATTGAATACAAGTGGGTCTAGAACTCTTCAGAAGAGGACAAGAAAAGTAATTCCTAAATAATAAATTATTTGCTTTTTCTGTTGAAAGTGATCTAAATTTCATTTATGAGCTCTCCAGATCTAAAGCTCTACCATGGATTCTGAGTCAAAAATTACTGACAGGCAGTGGCTATTATCAGCATTGAGCCTTTCATTTTCTGAAAAATTATAACTTCTTGAGTAATCAAGGTATAACCTATTTTCAGCACCTGGGATGAGCACAAAATTTGAATCCTATGCTAGGTGAGTTGGTTTTTCTAGAATTAACAGAAAGTATATGCACAAGTGCAATCACAAATGGTTTGCTCTTTTGTTTCCCCTCTTCTCCACTTTGTGTTGATTCTTAATTAATTAATATAAATCCATTTGAATTTTCATCACATTGTTTCTCTTTGTTGCTCAATATTTCTTTCTTGGGACTTCTCTACAGACCTCACCTCCTCATTTATTCTTGTTGGATTTTGTGTTGGTATCCTTGTGCTCCATTGATTTTTATGGTGGGTCTGACTTATGAAACAGAATTGTCAGATATTATGGTTTAACCCTGGCTGGTGACTAAGCCCCAGACAGCCACTTGTTCACTCCCTCCTGAAGGGTAAAAGTGAATAAACTTTTGTGGGCTAAGAAAAAGACAGTTCAATAGGTAAAGGAAAGCGAAACAAGGAAATCCTTTACTACTTCCCATCCACAGGCAGCTGTTCAGCCATTTCCAGGAAAGCAGGGCTCCATCATGCCTAACGTAGAATTGAGCAGACAAATACCATCACTCCAAACATCTCCTTCTCTTCCTTTTTTCTCTCCAGCTTTATATGCTGAGCCTGATGCCACGTGGTACGGAATATCCCTTGGGTCAGTTGGGGTCAGCTTTCTCAGCTGTGTCACCTGCCAACTTCCTGTGCACTACTCAACCTCCTCACCAGTGGCATAGGTGAGGAGCAACAAAGGCCTTGTGTCTGTCATAGCATTGCTCAGCAGTAGCAAAAATATCCCTGTGTTAGAAATACTGTTTCCAGAACAAATGCAAACAAAGCCCCATACTAGTTACTAGGGATAAAACTAACCCCATCATAGCCAAAACCAGCAAAAAACAGGATCAAACATATCTTTTCTCCCACTTTTTTTTCGTGCTCTGTCTTCAGTGCTATATTTTTTATAGGGGATTGCGCAAAGCCACCTGTTGCCACATATTCAACTCTTCATCCTTAAAATCTGTTGATGCCTCTCACCTAGTGTTTGCTTGTATACAGTCTACTCCATATTCTTTGTCTTTGTCTTCCTGTGTTTCACCCTCCACTCCAGTGAAAGGTGGCTTTGGAGCATTCTTGAAGGAGGAATCTTCCTCTGTGGTATCCTGGACTAACAGGTGATCTCCATTTGTTAGCACAAATGTGTGGATTTGAGTTATCACATTAGTGGAAATTTTGCCTTTTGTTCCATCTATTGGTATTTAGAGACAGGGTACCTACCCTCACTGTGTTAGGTACAATTCCTGTCTACTTTTTCTGCTCTTGACTGTTCTAATTTTAAGCAGTTTTCTTTTTCTTCTGACACCAAAATCGGCCAGCGAATATTCTTTCTAACAGAATTTGAAGTATTAGAAAGGAGGAATTCTTTATTTACAGTGCTGGACACATTTGGAGGATTTTCCTCTATCAAATGTGTGTCATGAAACTTTACAAGAGGGTATTTATTCCACTTGGATCATACACATTCATTATGACATACTTCCTAGCTAATAGATGAACATCACTTTTCCTAGCACTGATTTACATGCCTCAACCCCTTACCGAAATTCCTTCTGTGGTCTTAGCAGGTCATCTAAAAGAGTTTCTGGTGGTTGTATTCACTGAGGCCCCCAAAACTGTAAGTGGCCCTGCCTTGAACTTTTCTTAGGGGATGCACTGTTGCTTCTTGTTACATAACTTTGCCCCAAAAGCATCTTAGGTCCTTCATTATCTGTTTATCCACTGATTCCAGCTAAATTTAGCATCCTGTATGTCTACTTTTATGTTCTTTCATCTAATTTGATTGTTAGTTTTAAGCTCTATTTTCAGCTTCAAGGGAACTGAGAATTTCTGTTCTCTATGCTGTCTGTCACTTTAGAGAAGTGGTCAAGGTCATGCATCAGTTCTCGACTTGACCATTTTAGCCCAGTTTCCCTTTTTCTGACTCAGGAGTGCTCTCTGTCTATGATATTATCAAATACTAATTTCTGGAGATTTCAACCTTTATCCAGCAGATTTATCCCTCGATTATATTGTCTTCTGTCTTTGTCACTTACATTAAAGATCAAAGTTGGTCATACAATCCTGATGCCTCCCAATCTGAAATCTTAGTTAATTTCTTTCACTGTAAGGTGCAAAAGTATCACATAATTTTAGATAAATATTTGGAGTATTTAACTTTGACCATACACAGTCTGACATATTCTGAGAATTTTATAACAACAATTTAATGAAATTTTCCAGTGCATTTCTGGAAGATACTCCTAAAAGCTTTATTCTTTGTTTATACACCTTTATGTGTCTATGATATTATGCTTCTGGAGAAAACTCTCTTGCTGCTCCATCAGAGGTGTCACAGTGGAAATCCCAAATAAAGTAAAAGCATCCTTTCCTGTATATTTTGATTTCCATAGTAGATTTATTCTGGTACATATTAGTGTGTTCCTTCCTCAGTTTCAGTAAAATTCAGTTCTGTGTTTAAGCATGGAGACCCACACATCAATCAGTGACTGATTAGTGACTGTATTAGATTAAAAAAAATCCATCAGCATCTCAATGCAATGTATTCAGTTGATTTTCAAAGTATGTTCCATCAATCTTTAACTTTTCCTGCATTCATCTCCCCTGTGTATGATGAAAGATAGTGCTGTAATTCCTGGTCATTTAGTCCAGCAGATTCCTAAAACAATAGATATGGTTGCTCTTCCGTTTGAAGTCATGAATGATAAATTTTTTATGCTTGGAAACTTTGTTTTTCATGGTGTTTCATCATGCTTCAGATGCACTGAACTCTCACTTCCAAACTGGGCTAAGTGCAATCTTGTCCGTCTTTCAGAAATATTTTCTGGTTGTGCAACTTTTAGAACATCTGCTAATGACTGATGAAGGCTGAACAACAGTTTCTCTTTTGATCCACTCATTTTAGTTCAGTTGTTGCAGGCTAAAAACTTTGATTTGTTGGGAAGCCATACTATATGTCAACTACTGAAATACCTTGTAAAACTAAATTTAGTGTCATTTTCTTTCAGTTATTTCTTAATGGGGATAGAATATTTTCTTTTTACCTTACATACATATGTATGGAACTAACACTCACCTCTGTGCATGTATTTTCCCGCTCTCTGTTAAAACCATATGCAACATTTGTGGAATGGGAACATACAGAATTTTTTGAGATGTTTAGGAGTAGTGCTCTTTACATTTCAACAGGGACTGAAACAACAAATTGGGTCTTTTAAGGAAAGCACAGATTAGTGTGTCTACTGGATGAACTGACCATTATCTGGGTGCCTTTTGGTATTCTCTGTGATATCTGTGCATTGGTCTAAGCATTTCAGTGACAGAGAAAAAAAGGTAAAATAGCTTTATTAAGTAAACTCATCTCATCTACATTATTCATCCTTTTAGTGAAAGAGGTAGGTGCACTGTAGTTTAAATTCTGAAAAAAAACCATCTAGAATGTAACAGAAGTATCCACTTGAACTGTAAGTCATGTTAAGAGTGACTGAGGGAGTAGGAGTTGTTTACCCTAGAGAAATGAAAGCTCGGGGGAGACCTTACAATTCTCTTCAAGTACATGAAAGGAGATTCATGGAAAGATAGGGCTTGGCCTCTTATCCCAGGAAACCAGTAACAGGACAAGAGGACATAGCCTGTCCATACTGAACGAGGTAAGGTTCATTTTGGACATCATGGAAAGGGGTGGTAAGCATTGGAACTGACTGCCCAGGGCAGTGGTGGAGCCACTATCCCTGCAGATATTCGAGAAATGACTGGACATGGAACTTACTGGTATGGTCTAGATCAGTCAAGGGTTGGACTCAATGATTTTAGACATCTTTTCCAACATAAATCAAAGAATCACAAAAGAGACCCACAAAGATCATCAAAGGCCAACTCCTGGCCCTGCACAGCACCATCTCCAAGAATTACACCATGTGCCTGAGAGCATTGTCCAAGCACTTCTTGAACTCTGTCAGACATGGTGCTGTGACCAGTTCCCTGGGGAGCTCGTTCCAGTGCCCAACCACCCTCTGAGTGAAAAACCTTTTCCAGATATCCAACCTAAACCTCCCTGACACAACTTCAGGCCATTCCCTTGGGTCCTGTCACTGTCACCACAGAGAAGAGATCAGTGCCTGCCCCTCCTCTTTCCCTCACAAGAAAGTTGTAACTGCAGTGAGGTCTTCCCTCAGTCCCCTCTTCTCCAGGCTGAACAGACCAAGTGACCTCAGCCACTCCTCATATGGCTTCCCCACAAGGCCCTTCACCATCCTCATGCCCTCCCTTGGACACTCTCTAACAGCTCAATGTCTTTTCTGTATTGTGGCACCCAGACCTGCCCCCAGCACTCGAGGTGAGGCTGCCCCAGAGCAGAGCAGGACAATCCCCTCCCTTGCCTGGCTGGTGATGCTGTGCCTGACGCACCCCAGGACATGGGTGGCCCTCCTGGCTGCCAGGGCACTGCTGGCTCACTTGTCACTGACCAGGACCCCCAAGTCCCTTTCTGTGGCACTGCTTTCCAGCATCTTATTCCCCAGTGTGTACATACATCCATGATTGCCCTGTCCCACATGCAGAATGTGGTGCTTGCCCTTGTTGAATTTCATATGGCTGCTGATCGTCCAGCCTTCTCATTTGTCCAGGTCCCTCTGTGGGGTTTCCCTGCCTTGGAGAGAGTCGGCAGCCTCTCCCAATTTTGTATCATCTGCAAACTTACTTAGTATCCCTTCCAGTCCTTTGTCCAGGCAATTAATGAACATGTTGAAGAGCACAGGGTTGAGGAGGGATCCCATCGGTGACAGTTCCTCAGTCTGATGTTACCCCATTCACTGCAATCCTTCGTGCATGACCTGTGAGCAAGTTGCTCACATGATGTATTTATCCAGCTGAACACTGGACATTTTGTCCAGAAGGTTTCTGTGAGAGACAGTATCAAAAGCTTTACTGAAATCCAAAAAGATTACATCAACTGGTTTCCCTTGATCAGCTAGTTGGGTTACCTTGTCATAAAAAGAAAAAGGGTTTGATAAGCAGGGCTTTCTACTCAAGAAGCAATGCTGGCTACTGTGTTGTCATTCAGGTGTCATTCAGGTGTTTTTCAATATCTCCCAGAATAATCTTCTCCATAGCCTTACCCGGCAGTGAAGTGAGATTGACAGGCCTGTATTTTACAAGCTCATTCTTCTCTGCCTTTTTAAAAATTAGAACTACATTCCTCAGCTTCCTGTCAGCTAGGACCTCTCTAGATACCCAAGACCATTCAAAAAATCAAGAGAGGCTTTGTGATGAAATCAGTCAGCTCTATAACTATTTTTGAATGAATGTTCTCCCTACAATGGTGAGCAGCACCTCTGTATTCTTCCCACATCACTTGACCTTGCTCCCACATACACCTTCCTTTTTTTGCCTTATCTCCAAAAGAAGATCCCAGGCTGGCCTTTTGTCCTGCTTACTTGATTTCTGACATTTTGGAATTGTCTTTTACTGTGCCCTTAGGAGGTGGTGCTTAAAAAGTGACCCACTGACTTCAAAAGTGATTTTCTAGGGGGCACTGCTCATGGGTTCCTTTAGCAGAAGTGATTCTGCGATTCTGTGAATTACTGAAAGGTACTTGTAAATGGTAAAAAATTTTTTCAAGAAATATTACAACCATACAGAAGCAGAGTTCTAGATAAACATTATAACCATCTGTCAATATGCCACCTGAATTCTTTGCTTGTTTTACTTAGTAAAGATAGGAGCGTGCTTATTGGTATGAGTTTGCATTGCATCATCCAGTTGCATGTTACATCTTCCTTTTAAAGATACTGAGCAAAATGGTACTCAGCAAGCTCTCATGGAACAACTAGCTATAATTGTACTGAAACCTTTCCATGACCTTTCTCAGATAAGATTCTGTTTGGTTCAAAAGAAGTTATTAATTTTGAAATTCAAATGAGAAAAGACTTACAAGTCTATGTCTGAAAATCTGCAATTTCTTTAAAGCAGATAAATACTATTTATTATTCCTGACAGTTTTAATGGGTCAATAATTGCAATCGAACTGCATATACTCAGCTAAAACACATTGTCTGGAACATGAGCTTCTCAGTCCCCGTCTTGTTTACCAAGTGATATTTATGGCTTTATACTCCTTTATAACATAGTCATTGATTAAGTGCTCATGTTTCCTTATCCTAAGACATGGCTGAGTATATCTCAATAAGAATGTAAGAATATCTGTGTTTACCAGGTCCATTTTAAGCATTCTGAGTGTGGTGTCATGAGAGATGCTGTTGTCCATGAGAGGTTGGGATTATTATGATCAAATGCTGTATTTTGACTTCACCCAGTGGCTAAAAGATTTGTGGGGTAAAGAGGAAGTGTTGGACTTTTAAAAGCATTAAACAGGTAAGTCTACTGAAATAGGGGGTTCTTTATTGACAGTTTTCAGGCTTTTTTCAATTGCAAGTGCTATCTCACTACTCCCTCCACCAAAAAAATATCTCTGTTTCACAATCACAAATGAAAATGGCCATTACAATGTTGATTCTGAGCAGCTCTTTATTTTGTGCAGTAAATTGCTTTTCTTTACAGAAAGCACATTTTTGACAAAAGGAGGCTGAGTTATTTCCTTGCATTGTGATAGCAGGAAGAATCTCTACACCCAACAGCATATAACGACTCCGAGAAGAATGAAAAAAAATGTAAATAATTAAGTTAACAGAGATTAGTGGAATCTATATGTTATATTTTAAGGTTGTTAGGTGCATGACTTATAGGGCTGATTGCCTCTTTGTTTTACCGCAATGTTTATTTTATTATTAGATACTGAGAATTTTCTTTCATCTCTAAGACTCCTGTTTAAACAATCCATCTCATTCTTTAGAACAATCTGTAGAAACCAATTGACCTAACATAAAGCAATGTGGTAGGGACACATTAAAACATTACCAAAAGTCTGTCGGCCTTGTCTGATTTTGATGGATGTTTCACAAGAGAGGGAGAAAAGCATGAATTAACAGTTTTGTTTCTTTTTTCTGTATGTTGCTGTAGCTTTTCTCTTTTAAAGTCAGAGTCTTAAAAGCTATGCAGGAACATGGCACTCTGGTAAAAACTAAGCTTATGAATCAACATGATGTGCTAAGCTGAGACTCTACCAACTTACGGATCATTTTTAACTTGTAAAGAATAAGGAGTAATATTTTATTTTCCACAGCTGTTCAAAACTGTCCTGAAGTGCGTCTAGGGCAGCAGTAGATACTGGTGAACAAATTCCAAACTTATGCTAGTGTGAGTTGTACCTTACAAATACACAGTTAGGCTCAGGAAACATTACAGCAGTGTGTTCAGGTGGCACCGTACCTTGTGATCTGAACTGTACAACCTCCAGACATGACCTCATGGGTAAAAGACAGCCCAAACAGAAGTACAGAAAAACTGTCTTCAAATTAATTTCTTTAGAGTTCTAGGTTTGGAGTACACTCAGATAGATGCAGGTCAGCGATATCTGTATATATTTCATAGCTGCACTACCATTGTACTCTGCCTGTTTTCAGGAAAAGGTATTTGCGATGGAATTATTTTTGTAACAGTTGGGAAAAGTAAATGTTATTGACCACTTACTGCTCCAACAGAATTATTCTCTGAAGTCTAAACTAGGAATTTAATTAGTAGATTTTTAACAGACTGCATTTTTTGACATTGAACTAAAAAAACTAAAAAAAATAAAGGGGAAAAAATGTGAACAAGTGTCTGAAATAAGATGACTAACAATTTCGTAAACACAGTGTTGCAACTCATCATCCCCATCACAACTGGGGAATTTTCATGCTGATATGTAGTGAGAAAAAAGAAAACTGTTTAAAATAACATTACATATTGGATAGTGTTTCTAGTTTCACATTATTTTCTTATAGAAATCTGCAGCCTTTTAAAATAGTCTTCTCATATGTTTGTATTTCTCATGGTAGCTTTATTCTGATGATATTAATGGGAAGTTGGAGTCACTGTTGCATCAGGATTCTTTATGCTTCACTAATATTTATCTCCTTAAGACTCAGATTTTTATCCCTTTTTAAAAGAAATTGTTTGTAGTATTTAATTGAAAGGTTAGCTATTAAATAGAAGTCAACACTGATAACACTATCAATCATAGTTCAAAGCTTTGGAATTGTGTAGTATGTGGAACACAAGAAACAAAAGGCACATGACATTCTTATTTTGCCTTTCAGAAAATACTACTTTTTCTCTCTGCTCTCTCTTATTTGTAGTAGTCTTTTGTGGTCTGTACTGTAAAAACTAAGTATATTTAACTCTTGTTACATTTGTTATCTCAATAAGGGTTCAAACGTTTCACCATTTTCATCAAAGGATGAACTGTTTCCAGTTTTCCATGATACTCTGCTGGCTGAAAAAATGGGCCAAAAAATTAGGAGCTCTACAAACAACTGGGGGGAGAAGTCCTTTCTCAAATGTCTTAGATTGCATTACGAGCCAATGAACTTAGAAAAAATCTCCAAGAAGCAGTGGGAAAATTAATTGCCAAATCAAGATCTTCCTATTTTCCCCTCAAATTTTGCATGGTGGCACTTGATATCCTATCAAGGCCCAGTGCTCTTTTAGGGACTAGAGGAAGAACAAGGGCAATCCTCGTCATCTAAAGAACAGCTCAAATATTTATGTAAAAGACTCTCTTCAGTGCATGGAAGCTTAGAGCAATTCCTCGCACAGTAAAAATAAGGCACTATTTTTAGTGGTTTACTGTGGGACTTCTTGCAGGCAAAACTTGTTTTCTGTTTTGTTTTGTTTTTTACTTTGATTTAATGGTGGTATTGCAAGTGTATGAGAAGTCCATCAGGATATTTCAGTGCTGGTTTTAGCCTCTTATGACATGGTTATAAAATGATTCCAACAAGTTTATCCCAGTCTATCTTTTCTGTTTTCAACAAATAGTGTTTACCTTTTAAAGTTTCTGCATATCAGAAATTTAAATATAATACAAATACACATGGCAAGCTCAGAATATTTCCATGAGTATTAACAAAAAATGAAAACATTCCAAAATTTGGTGAGTTCATATCATGAAAGCTTTTCATTTGCCATTCACAACAAAAGCTGAATATGCTATGTAAACTAGCTAACTATACCGTGCTTTCTGAAAAGACCTAGGGACGATTGTGTGTTTTAGATCTGGAGGCTTTCAGTGACTGATAATAATACCACATCTTTCCTTCAGGGCTATTATGGATGTGCAATAGACTGATAGCTCCCAAGTTAATCTAAGGCTGTTTACAGTAGTCAGCTTACAAAATGAAGCAAGAAGTGAGAATATCTGGAATTCAGGGATGAGTTGATCAAGTTTTTGACTGCTCCTGTGATTTACTGAGGATATTTTGAGCTTGACAGACTCAAACCTGTTACTACAAGTTTGCTTCTCTTCGATTTTTCTTCATCTGATTTTTTCCTTTTTTTGAAACCAGGCATTTTTAATGATTCTCTTAAGTTACATGTGGTTTCCTTAATTTAATTTAGAGAATTTTGTCTTACTGGAATAAAAGGCTCCTAAGACATGGAAATACTTGAAAAGAAAATGTTCCTTTCTAAGGTATTCTGTGATGCGTAGTGGTAGAGAAAGGTACTTAAAGGATTGTGTCTTAAGAATTAGAATGCAAAAAAAATTAATCTTTAATCCTTTGCATTTTTTATTTTGTCTTTTTATTGTTAGTCATATCTTTGGATTTTTGATGCTATAAAGCAAAACACTTCCTGAATGAAAACAAGTTTCTATAAATCTTCTTCTCTTTCCGTTTGAAGTCAGGTGATTAATTTTACTAGAATTATAATAATTTTTTAAATTCCTATAGGGAAAATCTGTTTGCATAGTTAAAATGGGGAAAGAGTATTCAGTAGACCTCTGAGAAAAAGTGTTGCTTTTCCTGTGTAAACATTGTGGGAATGTGACTTACAAGATACTGATCCTTTAAGAAGTATATTGTCTCACTGGAAAATCAAGGATGATTTCTTCCTCTTTTATCTTTTCTTTTCTACTCTTCTTTGCCATTTCAGTCCTTTACCAGATTTTTCTACATCTGATATCTTATGATGTGAGCAAATTGTGTTGGCAGTGGTGCATATTGGAACTGTCTGTTTCTCTGCTTTGCACTATGGATGGTCCTCCCCACTGGGTCTTTACTGCCCTTAGATTTCTTAAATACAGCTTCACACAACGGGTGCTATCAGCCCAGAATGGGTCAATATAGAAAGCTTTTGCCTCTTAAAACTCACCCCCACAAGCATTTGTAGAAATGAAATCTCATAATCCTGTTTCTAAAATTTATGTTTCAATTAAAAACAAAGTCACTTCTTCTGAACTTTATTTCTCTAACTCAGCTTCTACCTCTCAGGTTTTATCCTTCTATTCATCATTTTATCACCTCATCAATCAATAAATTTCAATTGTCTAGCAATTTCAGCAGGCCAACAAAGGAAACCAAATGTACCAAATGCCACCATGCTCCCTAATAAAGAAAAATGAGCTCCTAGGGAAAGTTACAAAAATTGTTTCATTACAGAGTATCTCACAAAAAGATGAGACAAAGATGAGACAAGTATGGAGAAAGGCTTAGAGACATCTTGAGTGTGTCAACACAAGTATCCTGTTGCTGACAAGAGATGCTAAACACACATAACACTGTGACTTCTTGAATAAAGTGTTCCCTGTCACAAGTCAAGGGCCAGCTGAAAAGCAGAAAATATCCAATCTAGATTGGGTTAACAATCAAGGCCCTGAATCTTAACATTCTTTTAATATTTTTCAAGTATTTTTAAAATCTGTGAACCCCTTTAAATGTTCATCATTTCACAGAAATAGATAAATTGGAAAAAAGGGAAAAAATAAAAGAAACAAAAAGATGGATCACTGTGTCAAGGGAAATGCCAAGTTATTTGAGTCATTCCTTCCAGTTCCCAACCCTTTGCTATGCAAAGTGTGGGTATATAAAAATTTATATAAAGGTCTCTTCTTATTCCTCCTTTTTCTTAGATTATCCTGTTGTGTTAGATTTTTATGCTACCATAGGCACATTTAAAAAAGGTCCACTCTTTTTCACAGGTGTTTCTGTATATAGCAATGGTTCAGGTTGTATTTTGATTGTCTGAGGATTTTGTCAAATTCAAATGGCGCTTTGAACTTTCTTTCTTTACAATTCCACTATTTTATAGTTCAAGTTTTATGAGATTTTTCTTTTCTGCTTTTATCAGCTGATCTGTTGTGGCACTGTAAAGAAAACATTTATTTGCACACATCTGAGACTACAAGAGCATCATCTTGTGATGAAATGGGAATGAACAAACAACTGCCTCACTGTGATGCAGCTTGATGGTGCTATTCTAGTTGGGGACAGTTTAATACAGATTGTCAAAACAAATACACTTAGCAGCCAGCATACATTGAGATATAAACCTCCTAAAGAAGATAAGCACAATATCTCATGGTCTGTCAAATAAATAGTATGTATTTTAAGAACTCTCTAAATGAACATTGGAAATGATACAATTTAGCAGCTTCAGATGAGCAGTCCAAGTCTATTGAATAATACCCCATTTTTTCTTCCTAAAAAAGTCAGGATGTAGAATGGAAATTTTCTAATATATGGTCATAAAATAAAATCACCTTTAAAATGCCCTTTGTAATCTCTGTATCATGACAAGTGAAATTCCATGTATCTCATAGAAAATTCAGTGTTCCAAAGTTTTGTGAGTTAAAATAACTTCCTGAAAAAAGCTGAAATAATAGTAATTATTATTATTACTATTATTATTATATTAATAATAATAACAACTCAATTATTAATATTGCAATGCAAAATTTTTGGTTGAAACCTATTAAGTCAAGGAAATATGTGTGTCATTAACATTATTAAACATGTCTCTTAATTGTGGAAGTTAAGATCAAAGCTGTAAGACGCTGTAAGACATTAATGCGTAAGGTATTATATATGAAATACATTGAACAACAATATTTTTTCAACTATTTATGTTCCAGACATTCAAATAATATTCAGGTGATGTTTCCAGAAACTTCAGTGTAGGATCTGGCACTGTTTGTATCCTTGACAATTACTTTACTTTGTGGGTTGCTGCAATTAAATTGGAAGGGCTGATTAGGCATAGACTACAATAAGATAATGCTAGCCATCACATCAAATAGCCATTCATTATGAACAGTAACATATGTTTAGTACTAACAGAGTTCAGCATTACAGGTTTCTATCTTTAATGAGGTATGTTCAAGGAATGAAAGACCAAAAAAGTATCTTGAGAACAACATATTCCTCTATTGCTGTAGAGCTAGCTCAAAACATAACTGAAACTAAATTGTGCATTTCTGTTATCTGTATTTCATATATTTGTGTGGACATATTTATGTATTGTTCCTGTATGGAAAAAAGCACATTCAAAGGCGTGCATGACAGTGTAAAAGCACATTCAAAGGCGTGCATGACAGTGTTAGAAATTCTGTCTACAGACAATGTATATATGTGTATATATTTACAGAAGATAGATTTTGTTAAGCAATGACATGAACTTTGAACTTCCTCCATCACCTTTTTTGTGTTGCAACACTATCACGGTAATACCCATGCTTGCAGTTGAAAGACAAAGTAATGATTCATTGTAACAAATTCCATCAAATTAGCACATTAATCTTTCCCTTACTTTCTTGTGGTAGTTTTTCCTCTAGCAAATCAGGTGAGCATGTTGGATTTCTTTTTGCATTTGAGAATGTAATCTGCTCTCTGATTCTCTTCGTTCCACTTCTGCTTCACATAGTGAGGAGAAGCACCTCTGGAGCTTCTCCAAAGGTGGAAGTTGCTTCAAAATTAATCTGCAGCATTCTGTGAGTTGATGTGGTCTGGATGACTGATGTCCACCCAGGCATTCCCAGACTCCATCTCCTCAAGAGGACAGAACAGAAGAATAAAATGTAAAAACTCATAGGTTGATACAAGCACAGGTAGATCACTTACCAGTTACTGTCATGGGCAAAACAGATTCAACCTGTAGAAGACCGATTTTCTATATTGAAAATTTAAAATAGAGTAGAATAATGATAAACAAAGACAAAGCTAAAACCCCTGCCCCTCTCTCTCCATTCCTTACCCACCCCTGCTTCGTCCCAGGCTCAACTTCACTCCTCTATTCCAAGTCCTTTTACTTCCTCTCTGAGTGGTGAAGCCAGATGGGGAATGGAGATTAGTCCGTGATACTTTATCTCTGTCATTCCTGCTTCTTTGCATTGCTCATGTGCTTCAGCATGGGATATCCTCACCACAGAATGCTGTTGTTTCAGAACTGCTCCAGTGTGAATCCTCTCCACAGAGTCCTTCAGAACTGGACTGCTCCAGAAAGGATCCCCCACCAGCCACAACTTCTGTCAGAAGCCCTGCTCCTGTATGGACTCTTCTCCACAGGCTGCAGCTCCTGCCAGAAACATGGTCCAGCATGAGCTTTCTGCACAGCCTCCTTCAGGCATAACCCTGCATGGAGTCCTTCACGGGCTGAAGGTGAATATCTACTCCACTGTGGGCCTTCATGGTCTGCAGGGGAACAACTTGCATCACCATCGTCTTTTCTAGGAGCTGTCAGGAATTTTTTTTCTGGCACCCGGAGCATCCCTTCCTCCCTCTCATTCCCTGACCTTGCAGCCTACAGGGCTCTTTCACATTTTGTTACTCCTCTTTTTCACTATTTGTCTGCAGGATTTTTTTTACTCTGTCTTATAGGTGTTATCACAGAGGCAAGACCAGGGACTGGTCTGCTCTGCAGACAATGGGAACAGGCAGAGTTCTGCATTGGCAGCCTTGTTTTCTACTCAGAGAGGCTACCCCTGGAGCTCCACAACTGTCAAAACCTTGCCACTTAAATGGAATGAAAATTTTACTGATTTGCAATGTAACACAGACCATAATCGTCTTTGAATATATAAAGCTCTAGGAAGAAAGAGGAAAACTGCACAGGTTTTTAATTCATTAAGAACACTGGAGAATAAGAAACTCCATTTCTGAAACTGATAAGACCTGCCCCAGGAGACAAGGGTAACTTAGCTTCTTGTTAGTAGCTCTCGCAGCAGATTAGAATGTCCCAGTGTCCTCCCTTACACTACTGGCTCAGGTGTAAAACTCCCTGGGGAGGTACTGGGACAGGTACAGGGAGTTTTACACCTGAGCCAGTAGTGTAAGGGAGGACACTGGCACAATAAAAAGCACTGTGGTGCCTCAGCATGGTCTGCCTCTTATTTGCCTTCTCCCTTACCTGGATCAAAACCCAGCTTGTGGCCTCCAGTGGTGTGTGTTCATCTCCTCTATCCGATGTAGATCAGAGGTTTCACTACCACACAAAAATCCCTCCTCCTTCCCTTCTTTTGGGGGCAGGGGATGCAAACCTGGCCTCAGCAAAGCACCCACTGCTTTTGCACATTGACAATTGTTTGAGTCATTAACCATTAACTGTTAATGTTTCAGCATCTCCCAGAAATGTAGATAAAATTTATACAATTTGTATAATTCTATGCACAATTCCAGTGTTTGAAACTGTAGATAATACATTTAGTAGCTTTCAGGTATCTTAGTAATACAGATTACTGAAGTTGTTAACTCCTTAAATGAAAATAAATTGTAGAAGTATCCACTCAGAGAAAAGACAAACAGTGGAGCTAGCATTCCTTAGCCATAAATTAAAAAAAAAAAAAAAATAGGAACACCCTGGATTCAAAAACCATTTAACTCATACAGATTTTTACTGATTGGGTGTTTTTTGTTAAATCTGTAACTTTTTTTTTCATATAGATACGTGTGCATTAATATCTTTAAGTAGTATATTTTTTCATATCAAGCCTGACACATTTCCTGCTTCTATACCATCTTTTAATGAGACTCTCAGATATCATGATGCATAGGTCTTGAGGCTTTTACCCTCGATTTTATTAGAATGACACTTTAAAATAGAAACTTAAGTATTTGTTCCCCTGGGTTTTTTAGTTCATATGATATGCTGTTAATCTGTTTGGATTTGTGTAATAACCAACAGGGTTTCCTATTTCTCTCTTTTATTATCAGTGAACAATAATTACAACTATTCAAGATTCCTCCATTTAGCATATAAATTGTAGGATCTTATCCTCTGTTAAAATATTACAGGGAGTGACAGCACAACCATTGTAAGAAAGGGATAGGAATATTTTAATTTTTTCATTGTAACAATACTAAAAAGTAAATCACATATCATTCTCTTAGCTGGATTTCTAGAGCCCTCTCCATTCATTTTGTATTTAGTTAAATAGTAATACCTTGTCTGAAATCATAGTTATATAAATATAAAGGCAATTTAAACTAATCGATTACACTTTCCAACTGAAATAGGTTAAGAATACTCACATGCCACATTTTTACATCTCAGCTTAGAAGTGGTCATATCTTAAGTTGAACTCAGCACACTGTCTATAGTTACATTAACGTAGTGCAGGAAGAGAGAGTTCCAGCTCATAACTTTTTCAAAAAAGAATTATTTGTGAACAACTGTTCAGTGTCAGTCTCTTCTCCCAAATAACAATTGATAGGACTAGAATAAACAGCTTCAAATTTTGCGAGGGTAACTTTAGATTGGATATTAGAAAAAAAAAATCTCCAAAAGGGTTGTCAAGCATCAGAACAGGCAGTCCAGGAAAGTGGTTAAGTCACCACACCTGGAAGTATACATAAGTCATATAGATGTGGCACTTAGGACATGATTTATTCATGGCTTTGGCAGTGTTGGGTGAACAGCTGGACTCAATCTTAAAGGTCTTTTCCACTCTAAACTTTAAAATGCCATCTAGATTTCTGCAAGGCCTTTGATGTTGTCCCACACAACATCGTTATCCAGACTGAAGAGGCATGGATTTGAAGGGTACACTGTTCTGTGGATACGGAATTAGATCAGTGGACGCAGACAGAGAGTTGTGGTTAACGGCTCTATGTCCAGGTGGAGGCTGGTGACAAGTGCTGTCCCTCAGGGCTCTGTCCTGGGACCAGTGCTCTTCAGTATTGTCATCAATGACACGGACAGTGGTATCAAACACACGCTCAGCAAGTTTGCAGAGGACATGAAGCTGAGTGGTGCAGTGGGCACAAGAGAAGAAAGGGATGCCATCCAGGGCAGCCTGGTCAAGCTGGAGAAGTGGGTCTTCAAGAACCTCATGAAGCTAAAAAACTCCAAGTGCAAAGTGCTGTACCTGGGTTGTGGCAATCCCAAGCACAGACACAGACTGGGAGATGAACTTATTGAGAGAAGTCCTCCGGAGAACAAGTTGGGAGTTCTGGTGAATAAAAAGCTGGACATGACCCAGCCATGTATACTCCTAGCCCAGGAAGCCAACTGTATCATGGACTGTATCCAAAGCAGTGTGGGCAACAGGGTAGGGAGGGGATTCTGCCCCTCTGCTCTGCTCTGGTGAGACCCCACCTGGAACACTGCATCCAGCTCTGGGGTCCCAGCACAGGAAGGACATGGACCTGTTAGAATTGTCCCAGGGGAGGGCCACAAAGATGATCAAAGGACTGCATCATCTCTTCTGCAAAGACAGGCTGAGAGTGCTCTGAGGGTGGTGAGGCACTGGAACAGGTTGCTCAGAGAAGCTGTGGGTGTCCCACCCCTGGAAGTGTTCAAAACCTATTTGGGTGGGGCCCTCAGAAATATGATCAAGTGGCTGGCATCCCTGCCCATGGTGGAGTGGTTGAACTTATAGGATCTTTAAGGTTTCTTCCAAAAGAAACCATTCTATGATTCTAAATGATTTTGTGATTCTATATGTCTTTTTTATTTGTATAGTGGGGCAACTGATAAAGAAATACATTGTTTTTAACCTCCCAACATGGAAGACCAGTGAACGACATTTGTTGTCTTTAGAGGAAAAGGCAGATGGATTATATAAGTTCCAGTTTGAGGCTGCTTATTATGCTTCATCTGAGCATTAGCATAATTTCCTCTAGGTTTCTTTGATCTTTCTTTGTTTGCCTCAGGTCATTTCAAGAGTTACGCTTGAAATGCTTCAGTCCACTGGAAAAGCACTGTTGTGAATTTTTGCTGCTGCATAGATTTTCTTAGAGCTGGAACTGTACTGCAGTACTGTCTAAGACAAGCAGACACAGCCCATGCTCTATAACTGAAGACAGAAGAAGGTGATAAGGCTGAATCCTGTCCAGCCAAGGACAGCTGCCAACATGGAGTCATACACTTCTACAAACATCCACTGCGTTCCTTTTCAATCCCCACTACTTCAGAAGAAGCATATTTTAACCATGCATTGTGTAGGATCATTCTAACACCTAGTTTCTTTTATTTTTTTTTAATTTATATTTTTATTAGCATGACATTTTCAAATGCTAATCAATGTATGTGTTTACCACTATCCATATTTTACAGAGCCAGTGCAAACTGACCTTTATGCTGTGAAATAAACAGTTGGGAACAGGAGTTTTGAGATGTCTCCCTGTACATGAAATCTTTTATAACATTCAAGAACAGCTTCTCAAATAAAATCTTCTGATCTAGTTGTGTCTGGGACAGGATTTAACCACTTACAAATACTTTAAGCTTTGGGCAGGAATTGAGTTTTTTCTTACATCTAAACGTAATCTAAAACCCCTCCTTTTTTCCATTGCACATCAATAATGCCAGACTGGCATCAAACATGTGGACACTCTCGCACCATTCTCTTTATGTGGTGCCACAAGCAAAAGGTATAAAACATGTATGTGACCCAGAACTATTTGCCTTTAACTCACTTTTATAGGCAAGACCCAATCCTCTATTTTGACTCATTTTTCTGCCACACATTAACTGTTTGATCTTAGATTTATTACCTTGTCTCACTGAGCCTCATGCACTGTCAAACACTGGTAATGGTGCTTCTTGGCTCCCACATCTGTCCCATTTGTTTTGATGGCAAGCAATTCGGAGAGTGGGCTGTTGGGCACAGCATCCGCACAGCATTTAGCACCGCAGCGCCACACCATCTGAAGTCTTGCATGCTTGAATGAAATCCGTAAAGAGCTGTATGTAATAAATCTTTCTAAACCCTCCCAGAGGACTTGCGTTTTCTATTCCATCTTCAGCAGAGGCAGTGAAGGCACTGACATTTAGTATGAGAGACAAAGTTTCTGTCAGTGGAGTGAGCAAAAAGAGGTACATTTTTCTCAGTCTAGTGTGTGCCTCACCTCTGGCTCAGAGGATTGACTTTTCTGGGTTGAAGGGCAGTTTATTTTCAAGGCTCGTTCAGTCTTGGCCTCTGAGCCATGGCTGCAATCAAAGATGTCCATCAGCATTAGCGGTAATTGTTTTATGATAGAGAACTGGAATGAGGCCACCAATTCATTTCCTATAGGCCACAAAGAAGCCATCTAATAGTCACAATTTTCAGTCATTGCTGACCTCAGGCAATTTCATGCCGTTATCTGGAGGTTAAAAGCTCCTGATATCATTACCTGACAATAAAGCCATCTAAGCCTTTGAATCCTCATTTCTGAAAAGATTTTTGGTCTGCCTACACTTCCTCTCAGCACTCAGAGGGTGGTTTTGTTTTGTTTCTTCCTCACAGTGAAATGTTTAATGAATGGTTGCTTTTGCGTTTACCCATTTTACTTAGAAAGCTGTTTGAAAGACCCATAGAATATTTCACTCTGAGACACAGTCTTGAAGATGGTTCATGATATCGTCTTCTTTACAGTTCCTCTACTGCATTTTTATGATACAGCTATTGAGATTTCCTAAATTAAGTTTAACTGGTTTAAAAAAAAAAAAATGCTTGTATCTCTAGCTATATTTACCAGTATTTTATTGTAAAAAGAGATCCAAGAAAATTTAAAAGGTTGAGAAGGAAGACACATTTCTGTGGAACTAAAAATAGATGGATTTGAGCTTCAAATTATTTTGTCTGCAGTTGACGTTGTTTTTTCATCTTTTGTGTAATGGAGAAAAAAAATCCAACTTAATCATAGAACTATAGAATGGCTTCAGTTGGAAGGGACCTTAAAGTTCATATGGTTCTAGTTTCAATGATCAGGGACACCTTCTACTAGATCAGGTTGCTCAGAGCTCCATCCAGCCTGTTCTCTTGAACACTTCCAGGGATGGAGCATCCACAACTTCTCTGGGCAACCTGTTCCACACCTCATCACCCTCACAGTGTAGGACTTCCTCCTAATATCAAATCTAAACCTACTCTCTTTTACTTCAGTTTTTTAATAAGCCCTTAGAAGACAATTCCCAGTGTGTGTATATATACATAGATATAGATATAGATGATATAGATATAGATACAGATACAGATACATAAATATATATATAGTCCAGCCTATCATTTTAGGCCAATATTTTTTCTCCATTACGAGTAATAAAAGTAATAGCAGAATAGCTTGAAAAAAATACCCAGAATAACACAGTAATTTTCTCTGCTTTGTTAAATAAGCATATAGTTAACATCAGGGATAGCACCATGTTCTTCCTCTACCTTTTTCTGTACTATAATGCACTAAACAGATGACAGTAAGATATTACTCAAATAAAATTAAGAACAAAACATAACACCCCTCCCCCAGAAAACAGTCTTAAATAAAAGTCTCTGTTTTGTAACACTAAAAATTGCTGAAATATTATTTGAAAGTTTTGAGCTACATTGGTCTCAGCAAATGTTTAAATAGCTGGAAGTCAGAAAGAAGGTACTAATCCTCTGCTTATGGATGCTAGGAGAATACAGATGCATACAGTATTCTTCACTTGCTAATTCTTCCTACAGCCACTTCCAGAGGGGGAATAATGGACCTGGATGTACTGCTGTCATGACCTGATAGGAAACTTTCAGAGTATAGGTAGCAGAATATTTTGAAGACTTCACAGCATTAATTTCTAAAATTAAATTACACATTTACTTGATTTATTTTAGTGTATTTTATTAGGTAAAAACATTTTATTTCTATTTATTACTTTGTCTTTTCTCCAGTCCACAGGGATGTCATCTCCTTCTCTAATGCATTGTTTAGAATTTCAGATTTTCTTTGTTTTTAAACATGAATTACTGCTTTTAAAAAAGAACAGGAAGGAAACAAGAAAGAGACCTTAGGCCTTTTTAGAATATAAATAGGCATAATCTTTATGTCTGATAGCTCTGCCCAGTGAAACTAAACTTTTGCAGCAAAGCAGATATGTCACAACAAAGCATTCAGAATACTAGAAGTACTTATAATTGGATTACCAAGTTTTATATTTATTTTGAAAATATTTACTGTCTTATCACAGAATAAATTCTTAATAATTTTTGATGGAAAAGTAGAAACACTAACTAATTTCTTCTTAACTTTGTGAAGTGCTGAAACATTTCTTGTTGCTGGGCATGGTTGGGGAGTCAGAAATCAGATTAAACAATATTTTTAGTGTCTGAAATCTCATCCTTTTCTCTCTTGTGCTTCCTCTCTACTTCTCTGTCAGATACATAGAAATTGAAGGCTGAATGGCTTTTCTTGAATCAAAACTTTTAAAAAGTATAAGCAGCTTTAAATGTCACTGTATTTTGAGTGGCTAGATTGAGAAAAGGAAAGAGTGTGAATTCAGCTTTTCAGTCATTTTTAAGAGAGTAAAAAGGATTCCTATTGATTTCATCATCAAGGTTTTCAGAAGTCTCTGATATAGTCGCCCAGTACAACCACAGATGGGAAAAAGAAATGCTCATTTTTCTCCCTCAAGCCTTCTCTTTTGAAAGTTCTTCTTACTTGCAACATGAACAGTACTTTTAAGAATAAACCTCTGGAATGGGACTGAACTCTAGCTCAGAAAACCCTTCTGATTTAGATTAAGGATCCACTAGACAGGATTTAAATTTATAATCTTAAAATGAGAAAGACGAAAAGGAGTGGTAAGGAAATCTAAGGGGACTGCCTTCACAATGTCACCTGGATCTCAGGAATGCATGCATAGTCTTGGCAGTGATATGACCAAAATGGCAGTGTGCCTTGCAATGCTGGCCTAAATTGTGCTCACCTAAACTTTCCATCCTGTCCCTTTTTTGCTGCACTAGCTCTGACTGTTGCATCAGTTATTTAGTAAAGATGTTCTGAGGCTGCAAGAATCTAAGTCTTTGAGCCTGTGAATCATCATTAACATCCCTAATTTTCACCCATATAGGCAAAAGCTGTCACTCCAAAGTTGGAAGTCTCTTTCCGTGACTTCAGCATTCATTTGGTTAAGCTCAGTGGCAAAACAGTACCTGTTAAAAAAAAAAAAAAAAAAAAGATGACTGAACAAGGAACAATGTTTCACATTAGGAAGGTCATCAGTTTCCTTGTCAGAACTGAAAGGAAATGTATTTGTTGTTTCCCTTGTCTTTATTTTACCTTCTACAAACACAAAAATTCCATCAATGATCAGTGAAAAAAGGTATCTTCTCTCAGTGCAATTGTGATTAGACTTCCCCTCTGACAGCATGGACTGAGCTTCAAAAAAAGGTTCTTCTGCTACTCATTTAAGAAAATGGGCCTGATGCTTCACATTTTGCTATTTATGCAGTCCTTTATACCCAGATAAAAGCAGGTATGAAATGCAATCAGTTCAGTCTTGTTCTCTTACATCTGCTATATACAGACATAAATCATGCATGAGCTGCTTAGTAGGGAAGAAACAAGTTTGAAATATCTATGTTTTATGAACTTCAGTAGTTTCCTGTGAGTCAAAACTTGTCTGGGAGAAAAAAAATACTTCAAGGAACTTGGAGCAGGTAATTGTTCCAATCTCTTGTGTTATCTCATGAACTTTCAGTGATCTGAAACTTTACCTGCCCAAGTTCTCAGTCTGTTGGCATTAATCCTTTCTGCTCTGGGAAAATGTTAACCACCACTTTCTTTGGCCTCCCCAAGGGCCAAATAGATCAGGAGTGTATGAATCTGCTGCTGAAAACTTTTTCTCTTTTAAGTAGTATGAGACAAATATGAGTGACACAGTATAAGTTATTGCCATACAAGTCACGGATTTCCTGGGGGTATGTTAGACCACAGCCTGTTCTGTTTCTCACATGTGTGAAAGTTAATTTTGAAGAGTCAGAGGTGAACCAGAGGAGAGGAAATGGGAGGGCAGAGACTCAGCCTTCCTTTAGTGTCTCCTTCATGGAAGTGACTGAGCGTCATACCTCATAAAATATTCATCACATTGTTTGAAGAATAAAACAACATGTGTGTGTCTGTTCTCAGCCTTCAGGAAAGAGAAAAATTCCTCATGGATATGATTTATATTCATTGTGTAAGCTTTTGTGTGGTTGGTAAGTCAGTGAGAATAAAGATTGTGTGGAAAAATGGTTTGAAAGATGTTCTGTGTTGTAACTCACAGCTCTCATTGTGCTGCAGAAATATGATTTCTTTTTATACATCACTAACAAGACTCTCTGGTGAGAGGGATGCTAATCTCCACAGACTGCTCTTCCCCTAGAAAAAAAAATATTCCTAGAAGACATTTTTTAATGAGCTATAGGAACTGCTTGTAAATATCTATCCCTTCTATTAAAATGAAGGCAGCCAACTTCTAAAGATTATTTTACTGCATTTTGAACAGAAACAAGCATTCAAAAACAAGTGCTTGCAGAAATATCCTAATATATTACTGCCTTTTAATTCCAAAATTTTCCTTCTGACTCCCCTTCTGCTTCCTCCTGCCAGTCTCAGAAACAGTGCTGACTGAAACACTGGTGTGGGAACCCAGAATGCAGAGAATATTTCTCTGCCTGTTTTGAAGGGTTCTAACCCCCTGGACAGTACTGGTTTTGGCCTTTGTCCATGGGAAAATTTGCCCAGCCTCTGGGAAGAATTCGAATCTACAATGGTCTGAATTAGGTGATAGAATACTATGTGAGATTATCACAGGGTGAAAAATCTAGAGCTTTTAGGTCTATTTGCATAGTAAATAGATAAAAGAAAAAACTTCATAATGGAGAATTGTTGTTCTCCAGATCATCTTCTTCTTCTTCTTCTACTACTCCATATTCTGCAGTAGAAGTAGTTTGGGATGCTTGGATAAAGAATTCCGCAGTTCCTGTCTACGTGATTTAGGAACTTGCTGGACATTGGTAAAAAAGTGAAAATATCTCGTGTTTTAAGCTTTCATTGGGTAATTTACTTTAAAAAGGCTGTGAGATCTTGATAAGTTGTCTTCTTGCTGCATTCTCTGCTTTGTGCTATGTCTAGGCCACACCAGTGGCTTGTACTCCTTAGATAAGAATTAATAAACACCTACCTGGAGACTGAGAAGGATGAAGTCCCATTCGTCTCCTTTTTTCTCCTGGCAAAAATCTGAACATCTCCCCCATCAGGGAAGACAACAATTAATGACACAGACAGCATTACACTGGCACCTTACCACAGTGTCCCTGCCTTTTGTTCAGTTCTCCCCTCATAGTCTTCAGTAGCTCCAGATCTTTCATAATTTCTTTAGTAACATAGTCTTGTTTGTTTTTCTGTGCTGCCCTGTTAAATTTTCTTTCTCCTGAAAATAGACATTTTTAAATCTTTTGAATCAGTCACTTTCACAGATAAGGTCCAATAGTTTGTAATTCTTTTCTTTGCTGACTATGTGCTGTACTATGCTCAGTAATATTTCTTTATTGAATTTATTGACAAAATCCAGGTGAACCAAACTTTGAATCTTGCTCTCAGTCTTCTCTTCCAAACAGTGCCTCATGCTGTCCATAATCCTGGAATAACTAAACTAATTTTTTTCACATCATTTAGCATCTATCATCCTTCAAACTTCTCTCCCTAAAAATCTATTTTACACCTAAGGTTAAACCTTTTTTGGAGGCTCTAATTAAGTCCTCTCTCCTATTTAAAGAGTATTTTCAAATTTCAAAGATGATGTGCATCTCCTCACATGTTGTGAATTGTGGGCCTCCTCAAGCAATCTCCAGTATTCCCTCATGAGTGTATAAATAAAGTATATCTATAATAATATATAATACATAGTAATATATATATATTATATATAATAAAGTATATATTTGGTGATATGCAATCACATGGTTCTTGTCTTAGTACCACTCATCATAACACATAAGTTGACCCCTGTCACAGTTAGGATCAGTTACATGGTGTGGGAACGTGATTTCTGGGGGTGACTGGTTTTTCTATTGGTTCGTCGTGGTCACCGTGGCTACCTAAATGATGTTTTGGGGGTTTTTCATGGTGGTGAGACAGTCCCAAACTATGGCTGTCCTGGAGTAAAGGAAGCATCACATTCTTCTGTAGTTATTTCCACTGCCAGACGGGTGCAATTCTAGCTTTATTCTTCTATTGTAATTGGAATTACAGAGCAGCTTGCTTTGGGAAAACTAATTCTGCGCAGATGTGAATAGTCAGTAATAACTATTAAGAGATAATAATTCTAACAGAAAATGTAATGTTGGGGAGAAGATATACTGCTTGTGTGATCTGAAAGAATCACGGTCTAACCAGTTTGTGGGGTTTAAAAATATGACCCAAATAATTACCTGCTTCAGAAATGCTTTGCTTTCTGATACTTTTTAATGCTTTTTTTCCTATAATATACTGGTATTTGCACTGTCATCAGACCTTGGCCATGGTCCAGGTCTCACTTATACTTGGTGGTGTATGAAAGAATAAGAACTCTCTTTCCCGAGGTGTTTACAAGGTGAGACAGCAGCTGGAAGCGACATGCCAGGGGAGTACAAAACTGAGGCAATACTGATCGATACACTGGGCAGTGATCTCAGCAGTACCTAATCGATGGGGGGTTTTTATGCAAACAGCACCTAAATAGTGTTAAGGAGACTCTGGGACAGTTTATATGAAGTTCTAAAGTTGTGAGAAAAAGCATAGAAACAGAGGTTCATCTATTGTATAGTGTCAAATCCATAAATGGCGAGATGACAATTATGTTGTATTTGAAAAAGTTTTAGTAATACTGGGGCAATGCAACCAGCAATCTGAACTGAAATATTCTCCATCTAGCACTTGACCATAGAAGGCTTTGGCATAAATAATTGTTTAAGATTTCAGAGTTTTTTATAGGGCATCAAAGATTATTTCAGGTTCATTTCAGCTGTCCCTTTTTTCAGAAAGCCCTGTCAGCTGCAGAATACCTGAAAGGCTCTGCAAGATAGTCTGCCTGAAGACAGGCTGACATTATGCTCTTTATCCTAGAATTTCGCTGAAGTGGTATGCCCATGAGTCAACTTTGTTATGAGTAAAATGGGAGAAATGCTGTTCCATTTTCAGTCCAAGGGGCAGATCCCTAGTTTCAGAATAATAGTTTTAGTGACAGTAATTGATTTGAGGAAAAAAGTTAAATATTTACATAAAAGCAAAAATACATCAGAAAGAAGTCTGCATGCCCACAGGTTCATTAGGCAACCTATTTCAGACTTTTCCCCCTTGTGACTAAAACTGTCTTCCTTATATCCCACCTTGACCTACTCTTTCAGGAGATACTCTTCCAATGTAAAACCAGTGCCACTTGTCTTGTCACTATAGGCCATGGTAAAAAGTCTTTCTCTGTCTTTTATATAAACATCCTTTAAATATTGAAAGGCCACAAGGTTATGTCCCTTTTTGCTAAGCAAAATACTACAGACTACAATTATATGGAAAATGTGCATGGCAATTTTATTTTCTTAGCACTTATCTGGTTTATAGCTGCATCGCAGTGACATGCTTTGGAAAGCCTTGATTCTTAGACCAAAAAAAGAGTCACCACAGATTTTTTGGGACTGCTGTATGCAACCTACAGGATAGATACAAGCTTCCATTCCTATGGCAGCTGAAGTAGAAATTGAAAGGCATCAACGTCAACAAAGCAGGATGCATTGTTCATTTAATGTCAAAATTCAAATATTTGTCCACTAATTTTTACTCCTCACTAAGATGTAGTTCATTCAATATCAGTGCTACTTTTTCACCTTGAAAATTGTTTAAAAGTGTACTGAGACTTCTTCCCTCCAACACTAAATTTTGGAGTTGCTGGAAGTACCAATTTTATCATAAAAAAACTGAAAGCCATTTTCCAGCTGATGCCTGATAACAATTCAGCTACAATTCCACAAGTAGTAGGTATTTTGTGATTTTTTTGGCACTTACTAAGGTGAAATTTTTTCTACTAAACCCATTAAAGAGTTTAAAAGAATTAAAAGTGCTGTATAGACAAGAGAAGGGAAAACATCCATTTTATTAAAGATAGATATTTGTTCTTCCATATGAAGTTTAATTTGAATGTGCTACTTTCTTTGAATAAAGAGCTAATTTAATGTTACTGATCAGGCAAGTGACACCTAAGGTTTTAGATTTTTATATTTTTCATATATTGATAGTTTCGTAGATTGCTAAAGCACGGCTGTAGCTTCTAGTACTTATCTTTCTTCCCTACATTTCTAACCTTATAAACACATTCTTAAATATTATTGAGTCTTATTCCAAGAAGAGAACCAACTACAAGGATGTTCTGTTTTCCAATCAGAATCTGGACCAGACATAACAAAAGTAGGGCAAGAGAAACCTCTGGACTACTTCCAGTGGGGCAGGACCCCAGGAATTATTACCTAGCCAGCTAACCTTTCGATTGGACAGTATATAAGTGTACTAGTCAACTAACCTTATAAAATTTGTAGAACTACTATACCCTGTGTTATTTTCACCGTATTGTGTACCTGAAAGCTTTCAAGAAAAGGTTTGCTTTTATATTGACTTTACCATTGTTGTGAAGATCTATTCTATTTTCCAGGCATCAGAAGAATTTTTATTTCTGACTAAAAGAATTGTAGCTCTTCTTTTCTTTAATAGGAACAGTAAGTAAAAGTGATTACTTATGCATGCTTTCCATCCCATTAGGCATTTATGTAAAAAAAAATCCAATAAAAACTCCAAGTAGGCCATGGGATTTTCTTTTTTTTTTTTAATTTTTGAATGGTTGGACTGAATAAGGTTTATTATTTCCATTAGGTCTTAGAACTTGATTATTCAATTAACCTGCTTCAATCCAGGAAGTCACTTATAGTCCATCAGTTTAGTGATGCTCTTTGGTTTCTGACATGATTGTTTAACGAAAAAATGTTATAAACAAATAAATAAGATTGCTAGTTTCTTTAAGCTTCACTTTCTTCTCTGGCTTGTGTCACTCTTGCAGCAAATTTCACATGCAGAGGAGGTGGAAAGTACTAAAGAATATAAGCAGAACGGAAGAGCCAAGACATACTGATAGTTTTCCTTTAGTAACTCTCAGTCTTGTCAGGGGTAAAATAGCAATTATTTCTTTTACATTTAAAGGCACCTTTTTAAACATTTCTGGAGTCTTGAAGACTTATTCTGGAAACAGACTTATTTCTCTGCTCATAGACTAAAGAGGAGCATACAATGGGTCTATAGGCATATTAGGAGATTTCTTACCTACCAATTCCTAAAGTCTTAGTGATTGACTAATATGGGCCTCAAATCGTTATAAGCAAACACATATAAGCTTTATTTTACATTGCTGAGTTACAGGAGACAGTCGCTTGCCTGCATGCTTAAGGTTTATTTTATCAAACGTCCTTGAAATGGCTTAAGTACTGCTAAAACCAATAAAACTAAGTCCCCAAATTATCTTGTAGAATTGTCCCAATAAGGCTCTGAAATACATGATCATGGATTATATGACCTGACCTCGGTAGGCAGTTGTATATTAATAACAACACTAGCAATACCCATTTACAGGTAGCATTTATGGTTCCTTAATGTAGATTTATTCCAGGAAAACTGATAGCACAGTGCTGAGAGCAACAGAAATTTTGGTAGTCTACCCTGTGTTTACAACAGGAGATCTGAGAGGGAACTTTAACCTGCTTTTGTGTCTTGAGCTAAGCCCTTCTACCGTGGGAAGTAGATCTTTTAAAGCTGTCAGTCACTTTTGTTGATTCTGAAGTCTGGAATGGGAATGGAATGAAGAAGAAGGATAGATGAACTCATCTGCTTGCACTGAATGACAGAGCTGAATAAATACGATGGTCTAAAGTCAAAATACTGAAAAGTACTTGGGTCACTTAAGCACCATATAAGATGCTGACTGAAAAGAGTTCATCTATTATATTTTGCCATGCTGGATTGCTAAGGATCACTAACTAGCTGAACAAAGTGTGAGTGATAATAATTGATCCTTCAGAGTAAACAGCTTTAGCCAAATTAGTGTTTTGTTCCTGATTCTGTTCTTAGGAACATGTTCAAGTTTAGGCTTGTGACTTTTGGTTTTTTCAAGGACCTGCTTGGTCCTGGAGAGACTAGGTGAAAGTGCTTCATCAGAGTACAAGAATGGTTCATTTCACTGTGTGAAAAGTCAAGCAAATGTGTCAGAAAAAGCTAGTGTGAATGAACATAGAGCCTCTGACCTCAGACACATAAAAGACTGTAGGTGGAGGAGGACTCCTTGATGACAGGAAAGCTAAGGAAAATGTGTGCCTGTTGCTACAAGGGGAGTGACCAAAGACATGGAGATGGTGGAGGTATATTTTTGTCTGTTTTTACTGGTAAAGTCTGCCCTTAAGACACCCAAGTCTCTGAGCCTCCCAGTCCATGGGACCAGAGAGAACTCCCCAGAGGCAACTGTCTGGTGTCTTTGCAGTGGTTATTTCTGTCAACTTCAAAGATTGCAGCTTTGTTTCTGATGCTTGAAAAAAGGCAAACATCACATCATCCTCAAAAAGAGTAATAAGAAGAATCCATGCTATACAGGCAGGTAAGTGTTCCCTTAGACCCTGGGAAGAGTCTGGATGTACTCTGGCTTTAGCATGGCTTTTGTCACAGCATCCCAGAGTTTCCTTATCACTGAATTAGTGAGATCCAGTTTAGATAGCTGAATGACATGGTGGCTGGATGCACAGGCTCAAAGGGTTTTGATGGTAGTGCAAATTTCATCTGGCAGACATTAACTAGTGTTGTCTAGTGGCTGAATTGGTGTTGTGTCCATGCAGTTCACTGGCTTTATTAGAGCCTAGATGTCGGGAGAGAAAGCACTCCTAAATAGTTTGTGGATGACATCAGCCTGGGAGAGAAGTCAGTGAGCTGGAGGGCAGGGCTTTATATGAGAACAACCTGGAAAAAAGTCTTTGGGGTTCCCCTAAGGCCAAGGAAAGTCTGGCCTCAGAGGTGATGAAGAGCTTTGCAGAAAGGGCCCTGGGACACAGCAAGTTGCCAGCAGTCAGCAGTGTACCCAGGCATCAGAGCAGTGCCTGCACTAGGGAAGGTACCAGCAGGGAGTGGGGCAACCAGTGGGATCAAGTGCTGTCCCAGTTTGGGCTACAAGTGCAAGTCAGATTCCAATGTTCAGGAATAAATCCAGCAGAGTCTCCACCATGGCCAAGGCACAGGGCAAAGAAAGAGAGGCTGAGAGCTGTGTCAGTCCAAAGCAATGGTTCACATGATTAGTACAAGTAACTATTTCACTTGATGTGAATAAGATCAACCAACCACCAATGGCATTCTACTGATTTGCTTGGTATAAAACCTTGCTGGAGTCAGAATATACAGTACCCAGTAGTATCCCCTCACCCAAAGTATCAGTTTCTGTACCAGTACCTCACTGCAAAGGTAGCGAGGTTAGTGAGGCAAGACTTAACCCTTGATAAATCCACCCTGGCTGCTCCCAGTCATCTTGTTTCTTTGTAGCTACAAGATGCCACAGAGGGTTCACTTCATCCCCGTCCCAGAAATTGAGTTGATAAGGTTGATAAGGTTGAGTTACTGGTCTGTAGTTCCCAAAATCCTTCTTTTGCCCTACCTGAAGATCAGTGTGATGCTTGTTTTCTTCAGTTTTTTGAGCACTTACAACCTTATGCTGAACAGGAACCAATCTGGAGTGGTAATTTTGGAAAGGGCGTAAAATGAACTTTTTTCCTTTTAAGAGGTTGAGAAGAACAAGTTTTCCAAGCTGCTTGTAGACTATGGCTTGGGATTTCTTTATTAACTTCACTAATCTTGTCTTTGCCACAACCTCACTTCATTTTGACTGGTTTATATTTAAACACAAGAGGAAACATGATATTTTGAAAATTGGGATGTTATTAATTTCCTTCACAGATCAGATTGCTGGTCCCTCTTTTTATAATCTACATCAGTGGATCCTTTTACATTTAGACTCAGAGTTTTCTTTGCTTATTGTAGAGCACTGCAGCTAAAACAGACACAGTTTTAAGTCTTGATATTCAGGTAATAGAAATTTCCAACAGGCTTGACCTAAATCAAATTTCCACTTCTACCATGTCATTGGAAGAGTATCAAATTTTGTCACTAGCCTTTGAATCTGTTCCTGTATTAATATGACTCTTGAAACCTTCCTTAGAACCCTGTAAAGAAATTTCAAGCTGTACAGACAAACAGTTTGAATTATCTTGGTTGAAGAAAAAAACTACTTTGATTACTTTGATTTTTAATCCTACATCGCTTAATTTGTTTTTATTCATATAAAACTAAATTTGAGTACTAAATTTTATTGCCTGCATTTTAGCTGTAGTGAAATATTAGTTCTTTAGAAATAGCTCCCCATCCATGTATGTGAATACATATGTCAAAATTTTGGTTTTCATTAGAGAAATAGTTTTCCCTGAGAAAACTATGTGGATAAAAAGAAAATTGTCAGACTCCCCACGAATATTTTTGATTTTTATGCAATATTTGACAATGAGGCCTGCCTTTTATTGAGAATTAATGGGGTTAAAATAATAATAATAATAATAACAACAATAATAAATTTAAATCTTGCTTGTTCTTTCTTATGTTGGTGTCTTCCTGCAGTTACAGCTGAAGAGTTTTCTGTTTCAACGGATCACAATTGACATAAACAGCAAGACTGAAGCAGTCTTAATTTTGTTTATTCAATAAATCTCTGACGTGATCTTGACTGTCACTTCTAGGAGTGACAAAGAGTTTCTCATGATTGTATCTAAAACAGCTGGTGGAAGTTTGTCTTCTTCTTCCACCTCAGTGTCATTCACTGAGGAATGTTGTTGGTGTAGAGAAGTCAAACTTTCTTAATGTCTGACATATATAATAAAAAGCCTTGTACTTCATCAACACTCATGCCAGTCTTAATCACTTTTTGTACACTGAGCTTATGATCAGTGCACAGGCAGTGGTGTAGCATATATCTGAGCTAGAATGAGCACACAGTAGAAGAATTCTTGACAGAGCTACACAAATGGTAGGCTCCTATCCAGATCCAATTAGTGCACATTTGGCAGGCTTCACAAAGCTCCTGGGTGCCTTGTTTCTTCTGATCATTTTAAGGAGTCAGCTGCACATGGCTTGATGCTGTGCTTAGATGTACAGGTTTTTTGCAATGTTTGGGCTTCATATCAGAATAAAAGCTGTTGTACTGCTTCTTAAAGGGCATCCAACTAAAATTGCCTGTCAAAGTAGGCATAATCCAGCATCCATTTGTTCTTCTGCCCATAACCTTTTTAATTAGAAAAATACTGGGCCTCACTTGGTTCACTTTTCACCACTAACTACCTTGATGTTATAGTACTCCTTGTTACTTCATCAGTATCTTGCTAGGCCAGGCTAGGAAGTTGTTCTTTAAAGTTACTCCTCCAACACAGTTTGGAGCTGCTGTTAGGTTATCAGACAGTAGAACCAGAAAAAAGTGCTTTCATTTCAGCTTCTTTGAAAAACTGTCCAAGAAACAGAGGACCATTTGTGAAACCACAGAGGTGAGTGACTGCAGACGTGATTTCAAAAGCACTGTGGGAAACATGATTGTACTACTCAAAAGTGGGAGTTTAACAAACTGGTGGGTTGACCCTGACATGATGCCAGATGACTACCAAAGCCATTCTATCGCTGCCCTTCTTAGCTGGACAGGGGAGAGAAATTATAACACAAATCTCATGGACTGATATAAGGACACAGAGAGATCATTCACCAGTTACTGTCACAGGCAAAACAGACTTGACTTGAAATTAGTTTAATTATTGTTAATCAAATCAAAGTAGGGTAATAAATAAAATCAAATCTTAAAACCCCTTTCCCCCACTCCTCCCTTTCTCCTGGGCACAACTTCTCTCCTGAATTCTCTCCCTCCTCCCTCCACAGCAGCACAGGTGGATGCGGTGGGATCAGTTCATCTCATGTTGTCACTGATGCTCTTTCCTTTGTAGCCCCTCTGCAACTGAAACGTTGTCATGCAAACCCAATACACAAACCAAAGTGATAGGACTGCAAGTGACCATTCCTGCCATAATCATCTCTGTTAGGTGGACAAAAAGTGATCTTATTTTCACTTTCTGGTTAGATGTTCTATTTAGGCAATGCTCTGAGGAATTTCAATTCAGGCCAACAGCTTGTCTGCTGTGCAGTAATTGTATTTCTCTTGTATGAACCAGTTTGTTGGTTGTCTTAAACTGCAGGACAACAAGGTTTTTCTTGCTTCTACACGACCTGTGAGCACATAGCAACTGCTGCAGAGAATGACTGATGACATACCCTTGTAACAAAAATGATTGGAAACAGATCTCTCTGTGAAGCACTACTTCAGGACAGTGTACATTTCCTGAAGTTTTTTAATTAAACCATTTTAGTGCATGCTTCATGAGAACAGTGCTTTTTTAAAAAAACATTCACTCCCCAGAACAGCATAAGCAATTCATCTACAGGCTAGCAATGTTTTACCTGTTGTTCCTTTTTAGACAGAAGATCAATAAATATAAATAACTTGAAAAACTAACAACCTTTTGATGTCTACTGTTGAAGAGAGTCAGAGAATTGACTTTGCATTGAGAGAATTGCAGGAGAAGTTGGTAGCCGCCTTCATTCATTACTGTTGTCAGTGGGCAACAACTGGGGCAGACATACTTGGGAAATAATGGTGCTTTATACAACCATTCCCACCATCAGTGTCCCTAGAATTTATGTAGCTCTTTTATGTCTGATAAGCTAGATAAGTTGTCCCAAATTGCTCCTCTGTTATGAGTAAACAACTAGAATGCCTTTTGGCAATCAATACCTTTCCTCACCACCAGATGAGAGACAAAATAGAACCTATTAAGGATGCATGAAAATAAATTGGTAGCACATCTCTATACTTGTAAAGCTGACCTTTCTAATAGCACATCATTCCAGGGAAGCATCCATTTGTGTCATGGTGCTGTGAATTGATCTGCCTCTGGCATATTTATTTCTTTGTGAGGAACTGCGCTTTAAAAAGTATTATATGGGATTACTGTTACTGTTCTCATTGGGATGTGCTAAATGTTATGTTTAACAGTTTTGAAAATTTTGGTCTTCAAAAGCAGTACTTTACTGTTATGCTGGAGTTATGCTGGTAGCTCTTACAACTACCTTTGTAAGATCGTGTGCAGCATAATCATAGAAAACTAATTTTTAAAAAGTCCGTTATCTTAGTATTTCATATTCTCTATCCTGTTATAAAACTCATTATCATGATATGATAGGGATTGATTAATGTAAAACACAGTCAATTACTATGTTATATTAATTCTGACCTTTTTGGGGAACATTTGGGATATTATACTGTGCTGTAATTTTTTTTAATATGCATTGAACTACTAATTCTTAATTGAAATGAGGGACACACTGAGGAAAACAATAGCGTAACTGTTGTTCTAAACTAAAACTTTAATGAAAATTTTTTTAAAAATTGTGGATATCAATTGTATTTCAGCCTCACTGGCAACTCTCCTAACTCAGCGAGACTCCTAAGAAGAGACTAAAGCTTCTTGCTCAATTACAAGCCTTGGAAAAGAAGACATTCATTTATGATTGTGTGAGCAGTTAATTATTATTTCTTTGTTGCATATTTCCTCAATGTGTTCCTAGGTGCACTTCAGAATTGAATAAGGAATCCTTGCTTCACTGAATTCCACTGTAATTTTGCCACTGGCTTCACTGAGGAACTGTGTCACTGGTTTTCCCAGAAAAGCACAACTGTCAAATCTGATTAGTGACATTTTACTTTCATTTTTTCTAGGATGCACACATCCCAATGTGTATAAAGATTGTGAAAACTGGGCCTGTGTTTTCAGTTTAAATGCAGTAATAGTGGTAATCTGCCTAACAGAAATGTATGATAATCAAAGTGATAATATTGCTTCAATTAAAGTGTGACACTGATAAGTCAAATGCATAATCTGAAAACCATGAACTACAGGCAGAAAGCATTATTCTCTATTAATATAATGCAAATGAGGTTATTATTGATATTCATAATTCAAAAGAGTTGCAAGAAACAATGAAAAAGATTCAGAAAAAGGCTACATGAGTGACAGGATTAAGAGCTTACTTTATTTTTTTTTCTTCCAGATGTAGTATTAGAAATAAAGTTACATATGCCTGCATGAATGGTAAGCCGATTTGTGATAGATGACTTAACAGACAAAAAGGTGGAAAACAGCATCCAGCACATTTAGAATAGCAACCACTTTTTATGACAGTGATAGTTAACGATAATTAATATCACTGACAGCATAATTACTTAATAAGAAATGATGTGGTGCTAGTTTACATGAATTTTTTTTTTTTGAAGACTGTGTTTATATAAAAAGCAGGCTGTATTTAAAACAGTCTAGTATGTGAATTGCTAGAAGGCTTTTTGGTCTGTAAGGCTGTAAGTGAGAAAATAATATATGCTGTCTACTAAACTAGCTACTAAATGATCTGTTTAGGGTTTTTTTGGTTTGTGTAACACATCCTACTTTGAAAATACAGAATTTTGCAAAAGATTTCTCATCAAAAAAATTAGACTCTAAACTATTTCAGTTACTTTCTCCATCTTCCAGATTCACTATACCTGTTGCATCAGGTGTCATAACAAATATCAGGTATTGAAGTAATTACCTTGATAATATTAATACATCTTAGTCTTCCATTGATAGTTCAAAATTATTTTAATATTGCCTTAAGCTGATAAAAACAGTTTCAATTTTAAAATTCTGTAAAAAATTCTATAAAAACTTCATAGAAAAATGTTTGTGAACAGCTACATAATTTGCCCATCAAACTAGGTTTTTAAAATAAAAGTAGACAACAGAGGATTGCTTGGTAACTTTTGTATATTCTTGGTTGCATTCAAATGAAAAGGAGGAATTATGTCAACTTAAAGGATATGTGGGATTTTATTTGACAGAGAGAAAGAACTTCATCTTTTTAACACATGCAAATTTGACACATTCCACTTTTAGAAAAGAAAAACACAAACAAAAATCAACATAATTCAGAAATCTAAATCAGACTTAACATTAGAATGGGATCTATTATTCATCAGCTCATTTTGAAGTACATCGACACATATTTCTGGAACTGTGCCTATCATAAAGAAATATTGACAATCATGTCACAGCTTCAGGTAGTACAGAGTAGATCTAAATGTCATGCCAGCATAGATATTTTTTTTTTTTTAATCTGTTACAAATATTTATAGCACCTTTCCTTCTAGAAAAAGAGTAAAATAGCACTCTAAAGCCTAAGAACAGAAGAGACCATAAAACTGTGGAGGGTGCTTGCTATTTTAGAATAGTTTTATTTTTTACATTCTAAAATTTTATTTATTATTATTCTGATTATAGTTAAGCTTATTAAAATAATGTAGTCCTCTGGGGGACTTTCTCTCAAAGATATCTATAATAAGAAAAAGTAGTGTTACATATTCATTTCCATACATGAACACATTGAAATATAGCCAGAAGTAAAAAAAAAAAAAAAAAAAAAAAAAAAAAAAAAAAAAATTAAAGAGTCAAACTTCTCCTACTCTTAATTTACGCTATAGTTGTTCTGTACCACTGAGCACTGGAAGGGGAAAAAAACAAGAAATTATTGTCTTACCTTACATGTATGATATTAGTGAATTTTGCTGAGCTTCTGAGGAGCAACAGCTAAAGAAGGAGTAAGAGAAACTAAATAGATTGCCTATGGTAATGTTAGCCATGGCAGAGGAGTGAATTATCTGATTAAAAAAAAACAGAGATAAGAGCAGTAAATTCTCAGGACTACATGATATTCGTCTAAGAAATCACGGGAAAAGGAGCAACGTCTCGTCTTCTAAGGAGAGTATATGATTTTCTCATAAAATTTTTATCTCCTGTCCCATACAACTTTCCCCAATGAGCTTTGTTAAGCCCCCTGACTTTCTAATAGGCCCATCACTTGTTATTAGATCATGTACTAAGATCCAGCATGCTCTTATAGGACTGAGAAAACTGCCTTTATTTTTCCTGAAAATTTTGCACCCTGAAAGAGTAACATAAGTTTTTGACCTACTAAGGGCAAGCCAAATGCTCTTGTTTTTTTCCCTAGGAGAAGGATATTCCTTCATGCATTTATATTTACAAGGTGACTTACAAAAGCAGCAGAAAGAACACCAGAACCTCTGATGCAAGAGAAAAAGTAGTCAATAAGGGAGCAGATGAGCCAGATAAATTTAATGGTCACCAAAACATTGTTCCAAGTGGTCTACAGAGCTCAGTAGAATCAAGAAGTCTTTGAATAAGCCTATGCATATCAAATGCGAAGTGTTATTTGTTGAAGTCACATTCAAACAATGCATTCTACATAAAATCACTATGACTTTATTTGTTTATTTATTTAGCTTGAGTTTTGTTTGAACAGTAGTGAAGGTAGCACTAAAATTTAAAAATAATCTTTTTCTTTGTTGCATATGAAGCAATTAATAGGTGAAATCCCTGCACACTGAGGTAAAAAGCAATTCTTCATGTGTATGGGACCCCATACAGGGTCTTGGCATAGCTCTGTCCTGAAGGAGGGTACTCCACACTGAATTAGTTCTGATGCTGAATGAGCATCTAGTGTGCATTTTTGTGTAGTCCACCTCAAAGAGCAGTGAAAAGTCCAAAGCCACACTGATCTCATGAAGAATTCCTGAAAATAGCCATGGTTTGATTCAGCTCTGCTGTTTCTAACAATTATTTTAATTTTTATTTATAAATGTATTAATTTATTTTGTATGTCTTCTCTTCCACCCAAGTGGCTTTTTGTTTCTCTTCCTGAAAAGATTTTCCCTGTCTATTCTCTGGTGAAAGCTGCCTGTCTCCTTCCTCCAGACTAAATGCTTTTCAATCTGCTTTTCAATCTGCTTTGGAGAGATCACTTTGCAAAATATATTATATGACAATTACATTCAGTATGGACATTGCCTCACTCTTAGAGTGAAGATACTTGTTCTGTCACTCCCACAGCTGTTTATCAGGTTTTGCTGAGCTGCGATCATTCACTGTAATACGTGAGGCATTATTTTAACCAAGCTGAACTGGTTTGGTTTGGATCTTCCTGACAATTTTTAAATAAAAGCTTGTGGATATTATGTGGACCAAAAAAAAAAGCCAAACCCTACAAAAAGTAAGTCTGTAGGAAATTTCTGTGCTTTTTTCTACTGGTTTTTATTTCTGAGTAGATTATTTGAACAAATATGTTTTGATGGATAGACATGGAAAGCTGAGGCCTGAAGAAATGAACTCATGACTGAAAAGAAAAACACAAGCTGTCTTCTATTTTCTAGATTTCATCTTTGACTTAGCACTAGATAAAAGGGAAAAAAAAAAAGACAAACCATGGATTAATGTGTCCAATGCTGGTTTTGCATAAAAATAAACACTCAATAAAAATTCATCAATTGACTGAGATGCTTGATTCCGTGAATATTTGAGATGCAACATGGACCTTCAATCTTACATCTACATCATAGCCATGCGGTGATTGTTTTGAACATGCCACAAGTTTTCTGTGCCAATATGGCAGATAATTTCTCAGAGAGATCACTGAAGAGTTCTTACAAGGCAATTATAACTTAATATAACTTTTTTCTATTTGCATTTTCAAAGAGATACATAGATATTAATAAGCAGAAATACTTAATGATAACTTTATGAAGTTTTTCTACATTTTTCTATTCCTTTCAACCTACAGCCATGTAACTCACAGTTTACACAAAATTTACTTTCTTACTAATCTAATCAATAGAATATCTTTCTTTCATTTGCATCAGAGTATCTGAAGAAGAAAATATCACCCAATGCATACACCTTAAAATCCATGAAAATGAGAGTCCAATATCTCCAATATCAATTGGAACTCATATTTTGCTTGCACTTATTGTTAAAGCAACATGCCAAAAAAAAAAATAAAAAAGCATTAGTAGATCAGCCACTCTCTTTCTGTTTTAAAGTGTTTAAGTTTTCTGATTTCTGTTATAAAGTATGGAAGGAAAAAGTAACAAAAAGTACACAAACACTACCAGATCCCACAAGCATTTAATTTTCTCAATGTATTTTTTTGAAATCCAGGACTGAAAAAGAAAAATGAAAACGTCAAATATTTACAAACCCAGAATTCTTGCAGGGTAAATGCCTCTATAAAAGTTGAAACGCTTAGGCTGACCATGTAAAAAGACATAGATGGAATAGAAATGGATTATCTGATTTAGGAGATATCATGACATATCAGCAACTTAAATCAAAAAATCCTAACATTTATTTGAATAGGAAATGCCTTCACAGTGATTGTATAAGAACTTCTGGTATTCAAATACTGCAGATTCCTTACCTGAAGCAATTAATGTAGTATGCTCTCCTTCTGCAAAACAAAATTATAATAGATACTATTGAAGATGTATTTTTAAGGAGAAGTGTTGTCAATAATATCAGGCACTCAAATATTATACTTATGTAAATGGCAAAAACATAAAATGTTATAGAGAGTGTTGCTGTAAAATTATGAACTGAAGCATATCATGCAAGAAAACCTTCATATATATCATATTTTAGTAGTTCTCTGTCAGTTCCTTCTCCTTTCTGCTCTAATCCTAAAAACTTTTCTTCCTGCTCTCTGATAATGTTTTGAAGCCTATCCAAATAATAGTTGTTACATATCCACTAGAAGGAAATGAAGCTCTCTGTTGCCACTTACAATGTAGTTTACTTCATCTGTTGAAAGTCCTGTAATATTATCACTGATACAGTGTAATGATGCAGTACCTCAGACATAAACTGGTCCATTAACTTTCAAATGATCTAAAATAGGAGGGCTAGGCATGGCATCTCATTTTAGATCCAGTCTTGCTGGATTTTGTAATGTTGCTGTTTATCCGTGGGATTTAATGGGTTGTACATAAGGCTTTTGCCTGTGACTCAAAGCCCCATGTACACTCAGAAAAAGTGAAAATTGGAACAAATTTGGCAAAGTTATATCAAAAGGTGCCTATACACAGGGTATCTAGGCATTGATCTCTAGGATTGAAAGCAGCAAGCACATAGGCTATGGTCCAAATTCACAATGGGTCACACACAGGCATCATAATATTCATAAATTCAGAGTCTAATTTGACAGAAAATGAAACATGGGAACATGAGTGTACAAGCATAAATAATTTCTTATAGGTCTGCTTAAAGCCAGCTGTTGGTAAAATGGGATTTTTATTATAAATTAAAAACTTTGTCTTTAGTCAGTCATTTGCTAATTCAGCAACTGTCCTTTTCATCAAATGGGACTACATAACCAGGAATTAATCTGACAAAGTGCACATACACCCCAACCCCAAATCTGGAAAATTATCAAATTTTAATTGAAACAAGTTAAAGAAGGATGACTAAGGATAGATATCTCTGATAGCATTAGGAAAAGGGGAGTCTCAAAGAGCATGCAAGTGCATGTGAGAGACCATTTCACTTTCTCACACAAGTGAAATGAGGAGGATTTGGCTTGTCCTTAAGTTTAACAGTTAGCAGGACCCCGGTGTTGGGTTTGGGCCTGCTTGCTTTCCTTCCTTTCTTCTTTTCGTCTACTTCTCTCTGCTGTTGCTGGGTGCAGACCCCATACTTACATTAAAAGCTTACACTGATTCTTGCAGAACCTTTTAAAATTTACATGTGTTAACAAAAAGAGGCTTTTCACCCAGAACCCCTATTAGGCATAGTATCAGCAAAGACTAAAGGGTTGCTGTGAGTCCTGGCCTGTCAGGGGAGGGGTGGGAGGCTTCTTCTTCTTGGAATAAAAAAAGAGGTTCTGGAAACCCATTATCTTGGAAATCCCACCCAGAATAGGATTATCTAAAAATGAGAGATGGCCATGTTAGGAAATGGAATTATCATGTCTGGAAGGAGATTGCAGGATCATACATTGCCATCTTGCAGTCATCAAAGTGTTGTGATCCCTGAGTTGTCATGGGAGGGTCCATTTAGCACAGAAGCATTCGAGACTGATGATCATGTCCATCTGATCTTCACAGAACCATAAAATCATAGAAGCACAGAATATCCTGAGTTGGAAGGGACACATAAGGATAATCAAGTCCAACTCTTAGCCCTGCATAGGACAACTAGAAGAGTCACACCATGTGCCTGAGAGCATTGTCCAAATGCTTCTTGAACTCTCTCATGCTCAGTGCTGTAACCACTTCCCTGGGGAGCCTCTTCCAGTGCCCAGCCTTCACCCTCTGGGTGAAGAACCTTTTTCTAATACCCAGCCTAAACCTCCCCTGACACAGCTTCAGGCCATGCCATTGTGCGCTGGCACTGGTCACCACAGAGAAGAGATCAGTGCCTGCCCCTCTTCTTCCCCTCACAAGAAAGTTGTAACTGCAGTGAGGTCTTCCCTCAGTCCCCTCTTCTCCAGGCTGAACAGACCAAGTGACCTCATCCACCCCTCATATGGCTTCTCCTTAAGGCCCTTCACCATCTTTGTTGCCCCCCTTTGGACACTCTCTAACAGCTTCAAGCTTTAAGTATTTCTTATACTTTTGCACCCAAAACTGCCCCCCAACACTCGAGGTGAGGCTGCCCCAGTTGAGAGCAGAGCAGGACAATCCCCTCCCTTGCCTGGCTGGTGATGCTGTGCCTGATCCACCCCAGGACATGGGTGGCCCTCCTGGCTGCCAGGGCACTGCTGACTCATGTTCAACTTGCCATTGACCAGGACCCCCGGGTCCTTTTCCACAGTGCTGCTCTCCAATCTTGTTCAATTGTCTGAACACACAACCAGGGTTGCCCATCACAGATGCAGAATCTGTCAATTTTCTTTGTTAAACATCATGTGGTTGGTGATTGTGCAGCACTCTAATTTTTCCAGAAGGCTGCTGTAAGAGATGGCATAAAAAGCTTAACTGCAATCCAAAAGGTTTACATCAGCTGGCTTCTCTTGTTTGCCTAGCTGGGCTACCTTGTCATAGAAGAAAATTGAGTTTTACAAGCTGCACTTTCTCCTCGTGAAGTCAAGCTGGCTGTGACCACATGCTCTTAGCAGTCTTTTTTGCTAACAGCTCCTACCTAACTATCCCTTAGGCATGGCTAGGCAACCTTTCCTGTTTAGTCTTTGTATCTTTGGATGCCCTTCAGTCAGCATGGCTGTGAGTCACTGTACTGCCTGGGCACAAGCAGGGACCCCTGCATTGCAAAAAGGCTACAGTCTTTTCTAAATTATCTTTTCTAAATTATCTTTTCTTTAGTGGAATTTATTGTGTTTAAAATAATGAACAGTAATGATTTCTTCTTTAGGTATTGCTGTTATCTTATTGTGCTCTTTGCTAGGTTACATAACGATGTATAATTGGATGCAATATTGTAAGCACATCTCAATATAACTATTGAAAAGTGGTAACTTTGAGAATTCAAAGGGCCAGAGTTCAAAACAAGTATTGTGATTTTGCCATTGCATTACATTTTTATTTCTATGCTTGTAAGCTCTATGCTGCAGCATCTTACAAAAAGTGCATTTGTTTAGGGAAACTCAAGGGAGAAGAGACATAATATTGATTAATAAAATAATTTCTTCTCAAGGGACATAGTTAAAAGCCCATTGAGCTTTCTAGGCTCCAAAACTTGGCGTTCCTAGAACTAAAGCTGTAACCAAAGGATGTTTATATATTCCTGCAACATAGTAATATTATTACTTTGCATGAATAACTGTAGCTTGCTTAGCCTGATCTCTTTTGATCTTTATATTTCCAGTAAAATGGAACCATACTCATTTGCACAATTGGATGGCAATTTTCTATAGTTTTACATCCAGTAAAGAGCCTGAGGAAAAGGAGGTGGCTGGGTCTCTCCTTCCTCTCATTTTGAAGAGTTGTCTTCTAAGAATATCAGAGATGCAGAGGTCCAGATGAGGATTTGTTGTAGTACAGGAAAAGCATCATAAATATCTCAGTACTCACAGTCATAATTCAAATGGACTAAAAGACAGCTGCAATAGAGGTTACTCATATTGTCATGTATGCATATATGTACGAGTCCACATGCATCTTTATATAGGTATAGACAGAATACTCAATCTTCCAAAAATAATGTTTTCTATAAGGTAGTCACAAGCAATCGATTCTTTTTTATAAGCTAGACAAGTGCAGCTACACCTGTACTTTGAGATTCCTTATATATGTATCACTGGGAAGTGAAAAAGAAATCTTCCTTTTACCATCTTCCCCATTTTCAGAAGTTATTCCATTAGGCAACTGAATTTTAAAAATTAGCCATCATTTTGCTGTGGAATGTTCACTGAGCATTTCTGCTGTCATGCAGAGTCACATCTATAGAGGGTGAAGTAAGACTAGAAGTTATATTTTGACCCTATAGAGTGTTTTTCATTCAGCACCACATAAGTCATGAATGGTGCTTTAAAGGAGTCAAAGAAGTAGCTGCTGTAAAGCTCACTGAAGTGTTGAATGCCACATGCTTGAAAAGAGTTCAATGTCATTTAGTGCTCTGTCACACATATGAAATAAGAAAGAGGAACAAAACGCTATTTAAATAGCCTCTAAGCTTATTTATTTCTGTTTCACTGAATCTCTGGGCTTCAGATGCACCACATTCAGCTGATATGCAATAAAAAACATTAAGACTAACTGCACAGATTCAGTCTCAGAGTATTTATGACTTCGAGTGTTTAAATTTTCACCAACTTACTCTCCTTTTTTTGTTGTATGACTTTTCAGATAGCAGAATAGCTGTTCTCAATGTGCTCCACGTATATTATTTAAGCATCTGCTTACAAAAACTTTTTTGTGGTTATTATATCTGGATTTGACTGAGCCTTGCTTAGAGTATGTCTCTTTCCTTCATGACCAGAAGAATGTCTTAAGATCAGGAAATATGATATTTTTAGTGCCTTTTAGTTTTCTTTTTTGGCTTTATTTCTCATGTTCTGTGTGGCCTGAATTAAAAGAATTTTTAGGGTGATATGGAAAAATGAAGGAAAAAGCAAATTATGGTATTGAAATGTCTTCTATATCTGGATGTTTTCGCTTTTTCAACACTTTCACAATAACTTAGAAGATTGAGAAATTCTATTATACTCATTTAATACATAGGAGGCTGAAAATAAATAGACAGAAGACCAAATCCAGAATGCTAGTTAAGGTGTCATGATCTCCACTGATTTTACTTAAAATTAAAAAAAACCTTAGTATTTGATCTCCCAGTGTATGTGATTTACCAGGAAAAACAAGACACCTGTAGCTCCTATGTCTTATCCTCCCAATTTAACAAATAGGACATACTGTCTTTTGAAAATAAACCAACTGGCTTTTCAGCTTTTACTACTGCGCTGAATGTAAAGAAGAATTTAAAACTGAAACACAAAATGCTCACTAGGAAAATTTCTAGCTAGAAACTATTTCTAAATAAAAATATGTATGTACAGGACACTTCATAATTGTGGAAAGTAAATAACTTCTGTAAATTGGAGATAGAAAAATTTTAGAAGACTTCAGTAAGTAAAGGTGATGGGAATGCATACTGAGTTCTACATCTGCATTTTAATACAAGGGCAAACTGAAATCTGAAAGTTGTTGCAGAATCTAACCTTCCTGCTGAAGAATATTTTTTCAAATTAGCTTGATTTTGTGTGCTGGATACCAAGTATGGTTTTGTGTCTCCATGCTGTAATTCAAATGACTGCAACTTAAATTAGGTAGCCATATATAGCACTTTTTGTAAAGGAAAAATAAACAAATGAACTCTTACCAAGCTTTTTATCTGAAATCAATCCTCTTAATTTAACTAACATGGAAAGAAGAATTTATTTTGCAGATTTCTTCCTGAAGCATAATTGTGTCCTTCGTGTATTCTACTAGTAGAACTGTGTCTGGGTTCAGAAGCAAGGAGGTTTTTTTCAGACATAATACTTCTATTAATGTGGCTCTTACTGGCCACAAATTAATGAAAAAACTTGGAATTCAAAATTCCGAGTGATGCCTGCAGGTATTTTGCTGGTCTGATGCTCATCCCCATCTGCATTTCCTCAGTTTTCTACCCAAGTATTAATTTAGTCTTTAAACCTAATGATAACCAGTGAATTGGCTCATAAGCAAATTCTGGCAATTTGGCTACTTATATTTGTTGAGGTAGGACCAGACGGTGTGCAACACTCTGAGAAATCTCCTTGTCCCACAAGGAAAGAACAAGTCCAGGGGAAATGCACTGATTAACAGAGAACATTGGATTGATATCAACTATGCAGCTCAGATGGCAAACCTAGAAGATAATGACAGAAGTAGGAGAGACATAACTGATCTGGCTTCATAGCCAAGAAGCCAAGCTATAGTTGGTCCTCAGAGATGTCAGCTCGGAGCACACTGAGGTGATGTTGTGGATGTCCTCAGGGTGGGCTGACCAAGTCCTTGGAGCAGATAGCACCTTGTCACTGTGTCACTGTGGTCTCTTCATGCACAGAGGTGGGAGGCTTTTCTAGCAAGATACTGTTGTCCCTAGGCAGACAGCTGGGCTACTGTCTGAACTGAGCTTTTTTGATAGGTGTTCATAGAAAGCTGAACCTGTCTCACAAAGTGTAGAAACTGGGAGAGTAGTTAAAGATAGGCACAGGATTTTTGCAGAGCACAAGAAGATGGCCTTGTCATATCAAGTACAGGACACGTAAAGCTGCTGATAGCATTTCTTCACCGTAGGGCTGGAGAAGGATCCCTGCAACATGACCCAGCTTTATCAGGAAAGGTATATAGGAGACAGAAGGATGAGTTTGTGCCTGAGATGAGCAATGCATGTCAAGGTATGCAATCTGTGAACGACTTTGTGTTCCTGAATGAGGCCTTTCTGGATGTCTAGACTTTACTGAGTGGGAAGTCCGGCAGGTCATCATCCTGACTAGGGATGAAGAAGTCTTGACTTTCTCAGATCATCTTAAGAGTATTTAAGAGTGTGTGGAATACCCGCTTTTCATCCCTGATTTACCCAGATGAAGAACAGAAGAGTTGAGAGTCCACAGACCTTTTGCCTTTTGATCTCCCCTCAACCTAGAGCCTTCCACAAAAGCTCGCTTGATTTCTAAAGCTCTTCTACCAATCTCTTTTTATAATCGCTTTATCTACCTCACTTGACACTCAACTCAAGACTCATCAAAGGATCAGAGACCTTGTGACAGTCTCCATCAAAATAAGAATTCTTTCAAATTCTAATCAAGGCTGAGACATATTGAACCTTCCCTCACTTATCACTCATAAGAAAAAGGGACTAGCAGCATTTAGTCTCCAGGGTGACTGAACCATCATTTTTTCACAAGCTATCAGCTCTGAAAGGAAGAGAAAAAGTAAAAGGATTTTGAGTGCAATAGGTAATTTGAAAAATGGGAACAGAAAATTAAGTTTCTACTTGTAAATTAGGGTATTTTAAACCCATGGAATAAAAAACTAAAAAGAATTTCTTGAAAGACCTAATCAATTATTTTCAAATAAGATAATAGTTGATAGGAGCTGACCATTTAGGGTTTTAAAGTTAGTAACTGCTCAGGTTTCATTTGCTTAGGATTGCATTTATAACTTAAAATTTATTTTCCCAGTTATAGGAACAATTTATATAATGAGTTCTGAACCTGTGCAAATGTTATGTTTTATATAACCTGCTAGATAATTTCTAAGCTAAGTATAGATTTTGAAAGTGCTTTCAGCAAATTTCAAATAAAATGTTTAAACTAAAATTTTGAGGTGAATTCCTGAGTTTGTTTTAGATTTCATTCACATCATTCACCAGTTATTTCAAGAGTGATTTACATTTGACTACATTCATTGAAGTGTGTAGGTTTACTCTGTGTTTGCACTTATTTTGGTGTGATAAGGATCTGTCCTGGTAAGTGACTTGTAAGTTGATAGCAGTCTATTCCAACTTCCACTTTTCTGCTATAGAAAACCTGAGTTCACTTTAAAAAGGACACCGAGGTGCTGAAGCATGTCCAGTTGTAGTGGGTTGACCCAGGCCAGATGCTGGGCACCCACCAAAGCTGCTCACTCACTCCTCTCTGCAGCTGGACAGGGGAGAGAAAATTTAACACAGGGTTCCTGGGCTGAAATTAAGGACCAGGAGAAAGACCACTCACCAAATACCATCATGAGCAAAACAGGCCCAACTAAGTGAATTCAATGAAGTGAATTTATTACCAGTGAAATTGGAGCAGGATAATGAGAAGTAAAATGAGCCCTTAACAACACCTTCCCCCCACCCCTCCCTCTTTCCAGCTCTACCTCCTACCTGGTGGCACAAGGAGACAGGGAATGGGGGTTATGGTCAGTTCATCACCCAAGGCTTCCCCTGCTGCTCAGGGAGAGGAGTTGTTCCCTTGCTGCACCATGGCGTGCCTCCCACAGGAGACAGTTCTCTATGAACTTCTTCAACATGGCTCTATCTCACGAACAGCAGTTTCCTGGGACCTGCTGCACATGAATCCTTCCCACAGGCACAAAGTCCTCCCAAAACTGCTGCAGCGTAGGTCACTCTTCCATGGGGTAGAGTCCTCCAAGGACAGGCTGCTCCAGCCTGGGAGCAGGGCCCCTCTCTCCATGGGTCTCCCATGGGCTCACAGCCTCCTCTCAATTATCCACCTGCTCCAGCATGTATGTCTGCATCTCCGTGGATCTCTGTGGGCTGCAGGGGCACAGCTGCACCTCAGGCTGCAGGGGAATCTCAGCTCCACTGCCTGGAGCATCTACACCCTTCCTTCTCCACTGACCTTGGTGTCTGCATATGTATTCCTCTCACATGTTCTCACTCCACTCTTCTTTTAACCAAATTAAAACTGCCCACAGCCTTTGATTTCTTCTTAAATATGTTTTCATAGAGGCATTACCATCATTTCTAACTGGCCCAGCCTTGGCCAGCAGCATGGCCATCTTCAGAGCCGTCAGGGATTGGCTCTGCCAGACCTCATGGAAGCTTCCAGCAGTTTCTCAGAGAAGCCACCCCTGTAGTTCCCCTGCTACCAAAACCAGGCTATGCAAACCCAATACACCAGTGAAAGGCAACAATGCTCATGAAAGGACCAAAAAACCTGTCTATGAGAACTGGCTGAGGGAGCTGGGGTTGTTTAGTCTCCAGAAGAGGAGGCTCAGGAGTGGCCCCATCACTCTCTACAAGTCCTGAAAGGAAGGTATAGTGAGGTGTGGGTCAGTCTCTCCTGCTGTGAGAGGACAAGAGGAAATGGCCATAAGCCATTGGCCATAACAGGGGAGATTCAAATTAGAGAGTAGAAAAGAACTTTTTCACTGTCAGGGTGGTCAGGCATTGGAATAGGTTTCCCTGGGAAGTGGTGGAGTCCCTATCCCTGGAGGTGCTTGAGGCATCTGGATCTGGCACTTATGATGTGGTTTAGGGGTTACAGTGGCAGTGCCGGGTGGATGGCTGTAAGGGTGACCTTGAAGGTCTCTTCCAACCTTGGTAATTCTACGAGTCTGTGTAGCAAAGTGTATACTATCATTGAACACACACCTTCCAGTCCCTCCAGGGACCCACTTGCTTTGCTGGTTACCCCTTTTTTTTGTCCCTTCTAAGATTTGAGCTGTATGAGTTTAGACAGTGAATGATAAAAAGCAGATGCACAGAGAAGGAAATATAAGCTACACTGTGGCTGGTTACCACATGCCCACCAAGCCACTCCATCACTCCCCTTCTCAGTAGGATGAGGAAGGGAGAAAATAAGATGGAAAAAAAAAAAATCACTTAATCCTGGGATAGGCTTGTGCAAACCAGTAAATTATAGGCATTTAGGATAAGATACTTAGCAAGTATAGTGTGGGTTTTTCCCTTTCAAATGTAGACTCACCTAAATTGAAGAATGAGACTTTATTTCTAAGCTCCTTAATCACTTTTTAAATAGCTTGAGTAAAAGCCATAAAAATGTATGGTAGTACTCAGAATTAAAGCCTGTTCATAAACACAGCCTATGAATTAAATATGTAATTAATAAACTGTCAGACACAAACTATAGATTTTTATTTTAACTACCAGGGAGATAATAAATCATTCTGAAATAATGTTGACATTCCTGTGTTCAACCTGTACATTCTGCTGCATATAATGCCTTCTGAACTGGGTATTTGCTGTAGTATGTACAGGACTTCTTAAGGCAGTAAGTGCTGGACTGTATGCTGGGGAGAAGCCAGAAACTTTGCTATGCTGTAATTTTTGCCTTTTTCTTGCACTCAGGCATTACAAGGATTTCTGAAGAGCAGGTATCCAGACCAGCCTCAGAAAATCAAAACATTTTCCCTTTAATGAAATAAACCAACTAGAATAAAATAGCATTTGTGGCTGTAAGGAGACCCACAAATCCTCAGGTGCATTACTGACATACATAAAAAATCTTGGGGACATGCCAAGCTATTAGCATAATTAGTTTCCCCACTAATTTTCAGGGTTCTTTACCTCTATCCATAGATCATCCATCAAGATAATGATTGTTATTTAAGTGTAATTTTTTTATTAGAATAATATAAATGTAATTCTCTCAGATGCAAATGAATATTCTGAATGGTATCTTTAGGAGTTTTTCCAAGTGTGGTTCATATTAGACATACTTAAGGGTTCCTAGATTTTTCAATGTTCCTATAAATCCTAATCACATAGCAAAGCTGAAAAACATATACACATACATCCTCCATACTCATTGTATTTCTAAGTACTTGGTATCACAATTATTACTATGAAATAATTTTGTATGTTCGAATTTTCCTATTCTCCAGTTACAAAACTCTGCAGGATTCATTATGATGCAAGTCACGGAATAATGTTCATTTATTGCTCCTATTTGTCCACAAGAGAAAGAATTATGTTCTCCCAAAATTATTTTGGATAACTAGGTAGAAGTTTTGCAGAAATTTGCAATGTTTGGGTGAAAGACTTGCAAAGTGAACATTAGTAGTGGAAACAATTGAAAGGTATATGGAAGCTTTAGTCATTTAAAAAGTGATTCAGCTTTCCATTCTGTAGGGAAAGTGAATCAAACAAGATCTATGCCTACTTTACAAGCAGAAACTGAAATTCTGGGCACCTGCTATCAGGTAAAAAGCTCATGGTGATGATCACAATATGAAACCCAGATTTTGTTTCTTCTTTGTTAAATTCACAAGTGTGTTGGTGCATATATATCTGACTCTAGTTTTTTGAGCTGCTTTTGGGTCTACACTATAGAGCTATATAGAATTTTAAGATTTTAAGCATAGTTTTCAAATGTGGTACCTGTGAAACAACCCAAAATTCTAAGGTGATATGACAGTTATATTTGTTATATTTTCCTGGGAAAAAATGGGACATAACAGTGGAGACCCATGCACAACATAAGACTTTTTTTTTCACTCTTTTACTTGAATTGTTTACATTTAATGATAGTTTCCTTTCAGTAACTGGATTTTCCTGAATATCACATGCCACTATTTTACACTGTACTCCAATCTATAGCAGCAATAGCTATACTGAAATCTTGTAATTTGTTGTGAAGTATGCTTGGCATGCTGATTTCGAAAGTCTTCTATTGCCTTCGTTTCATAGCTAGATTTTAATCTTTACCTACAACATATCTTGTCTCTATTTGTTCTGTGCCCCTCTAGCTACATTTCACATTTTTACTAATGTTTCCCACTAAGTACAGTGTTTGACATCAAAGTAGAAATGTGATAAGGAAAAAGGTCATACATGACAAAGGTATGTAAAGACTGTTTTCAGGACACTGTACAAACCCACACTGGTATGTGGGGGGTTGTGCCTTGCATAGTTTGCCTTTATTTATAAGCACCCATTTTGACTTTTTTCTCTTTACTGCAAAAGTTAGTTACACTAATTTTCTTACATGAACTTCAATTCCATAGACGGAAAACTTGGTTTAGATTTCATCTTTTTCCTTTCTCCCAAGTCCCCAAATCATCTCGTAGGATGACATCATCAGTGGTCATTCTGACATATTTCCCATTCACACATCCTTAGCAGTCCAAATGCTTTTGAAAGCACTGGATTATAGTTTTGTTGTCCTACAGCTCTTGACAACCTTTAAAAACGCATTGCGATAGGCATCTTTTCCATGGTTATGCAAGCATAGGCACATCTGTCATTTAATGCCCTTATTTTTTCCATTACTCATTCCTGAACTACAGCTCCTTGATTCATATGAAACCCCATATCTTGTACATAGACCTCTTGACTTTTTGCTGCCAGATATTGCATAACTAAATACTGATAAAGATTAATCAGTTCACCAAGAACAGTGTTGTTCATCTTCCTTAGGCATGTTCAGGAAAATCTTCCACTGGTTTCACTTGCTGGAAAATGGAAAGTTAAATTCCTTATGAAAATTAGATTCTATATGAAAAATGCAATGAAAGTGATATTGTGTGGGTTTTATTGTTCCTTGATGTGCTTTTATTTCAGATTCCACCAACTCTAGAAACTTGATAGGCTTGGAAGTAGAGTCTAGCTGAACGGGTCTTATGATTGACATTTAATTAACAGATTTGTCAATATGGATTTCAGACCACATTTCTATGTTCTGTTCCCTACACAGAAAGCTTGCTAAAGGTGCCAACAAATTAACAGACCCATAAGAACACTTGATTTTACTGACAGGAATGAGGTCAGGCAGCAGATTTTAACACTTTAAAAGGCCAGACATTTACTTGATTCTTGACTCTCATATAGGGCTGTTTCAAAACAGATGAGCACAATATGGTACCCTAAGTGGAGCAGGCCAAGTTGCTGCTGCTAGAAAAGAGAAATGTTAGAGGATTTGGGTTTTCAGGACATTTCATTTCTGTGTGTTGTCCTTGTTGCTAAAGTCACACAGGATTTTTTTTATTATTTATTTGTTAGGAAAAAATATGTATGTGTAGAGTCTGTAACATTCATTTTCCAGGCTAGTAGGAGGCACAGGGAGTCACATGCTCTTTAGCTTTAGGCTAAGCCTATGCGATTCAGAATTATGGAAACTGCAGCTGCGTTTATTAAGTCTTTAAAGCCTGTGGGACAAATCCAGACCGGGAGAAGCATCAGCTGAATTTTCTCCCTTTTACAGAAAGTACATTATGGCATCTAAATGCTATAACTTTCACTTGGAGCCAAACCTTAACACCTATATCCTTGTGAAAGGATGGGTTGGTAGGCATCTCCCTTGAATGAATTTTCTTCAATACGAAGCAATTTCCTGAAGTGTCATCTGCCTTGTGTATTTTGGGTTTCCATACTTTTCAAAATTATGTCTGTAATTTGCTCATTTAGCTCAGCCCTCATCCTTTATTTTTGTGTCGCCTACCAAATGCCTTTGGAACAGGCATCTTTGTCTTTGCATTGACAAAAAAAAATGTCTTCAAATGAGGCACGTGCTTTCAAAGGGAAATTAAGTACGTCACCTAGTTTGAAATGTGAAAGCCATGTTGTGCTGGTTCCTCACTGTCATTATGTAAAGATGTAGCATCTGGGGTATAAGAAAAAGTCAGGAGAGATGCCGCAATAGAAAGTGTCAGAACAACTCAATCCTTGTTCTCTCTCTCTGACTGGCAAATTTGTACAGAGGTTTAAATAGGAAAAACTTTAAATTGTGGAACTCTTGAAGTGATACATTGTATTTCTCTTGAAAGCTTTTGCATGTACAAGCAATTGGAAATGACTCCCTCAAACATGAGAACAACTTTAATAACTGTCAAGTGTCAGTGAAGTAGACATGTAAACAGAAGAAATGTCACAGTCCATCAGCTTTTCCTTACTTCTCCAATTTGCCTCCCTTTGCTTAGTGACCTAGGCATATATAAAGAATCTGTGCATCAGTTCTGCACTTTATCTGCTGCAGAAAAATGTGGGAACATGTGCTTTGCACCTTGCCTTCTGTACAGCTCCTGCCTGGCATTCAAACTGGATTTTCATTTTAAAACTTAAGAATAATTTTCCTTGAGAAATTATTATGGTAAAAATAATGATGTCTCAGTGTTTCAGATTTATTCTCCTTTAGCGATTTCTATAGTGAATCTGCTCACTGCACATCCAAACACAATAGCTTTTTAGCTGTTGTGCAGGCAAACTCAATTTGGTACCTGAAAGTAATGGCAGGGGCTTGATTATCCAT
>NC_138822.1:57278374-57413129 GCF_965178545.1 Coloeus monedula
GGATTAATTTGCTTCATAAACAGCAAGGATTGCAGAATTGTACTTTTAGCATAGGAAAATTACAAGAGGGAGTTGAGTCAAAGTTATTTGTCAAGAATAGAGTTCAACTTAAAAACAAAGGCAATAGAAATATAACTGCATTATTCTAATCAATAAGTAAACTGAGAAAGTTCATTTTTTGGATACTTAACCTTCTACAACCTTCTGATTTGTTTCCATTAGATGTTTTACTCCACCCTTTGAGAAACAGTCAACAGCAGGCTTTCCCTAAGGATCTGCAGTGGGACAGAGGAAAGAGTTAATCCCATGTTTTCTAAAGATTAAAAGATAGAACATATTTCTAGTGTGTGTTTAGTGTTTATTTCCATTAAAAGGAATAAAAGAATATTTCAGCTCTTCTGCAGAAGATACTGATAGTCTCCCACTGCTATTCCAGCAGAGTCTGAACTCCTGGCTCAGCATTTTAGACTCCTGGAGAGCCCATTTGTTTCAATTCCAATTTCTGACAGTCTATTACAGACAGTGAGGTGATACTTATTTCTCTTCTTCTAATGGTGAAGAAAAGGAAGAGTTTCATCAGCAAACTAAACAAATATAAATTTTCTTATTATATATAGAATGTATATACCGAACATCTAAAAATCATGAAGGAGCTAGCTTGTTAGGGACTTGGGAGGGGATAATCTCCTTTAAAAATAAGGGAGGACAGTCCCTTAAGAGAAATACAACACTGCTGGTTTTTAAAACATGACAAGCCCTTGAACATGAAAACATGACCTGAAAATAAGTTGCAATTATATTTCCACATGATATATATTTCCATATTGTAGGGCTGTGGACTTTTTGTATTCCTTCTCTTTGTAAATACTATGCAATAGCCCAGTCTAGACAAATTCAAAGGTTTAATCCTTAGAGTCTAAGATAGTCACATTTTAATTTTCTTGTTCTGTTCATAGATCAGATATTGTGAGGCAATGTCTTATAACTGTATGAGAATAACTCATCATTTTAAATAGCCTTACCTATGTGTCAGGAGGAAGGTGGTAGAAAACAAAAGGATGTTTTCACTTATTTGAAGCCAGTTTTAAGGAATCACAGAAATGTGAGGGAAGATGACATTGTATTAAATAAAAATTCAAATCTGATGTACAAGATAGACTGGCGTTATGTAATTCTTTTCAGAATTAAAATTAATTCAATTTTCCCAGTGTAATAAAAATTACATAGATCTACATGCTTATCTTTATGCCCCCCTACTTTTTTCAACCCCACAGAAGAGACCATTAGCTTAAGAAGGAGTGTGAGGGTGGCCAGGTTTGGTTAGAATTTCTTCTAACCAAAATTCAATGTATTTTGGGTTGGAAATACATTTCCTCAGAAAATATAATAAAAAGAAAATGTTGTGTTGGGCAATGCTAGTTGTGTGGAATTTGGGAAGGAACTGTTGAGACTTGCTGATGCTAAGCACTCTAATGAAGCCTTTAAATTAAAAAAAAAATCTGATTCATTATTATATCAACAGGATAGGTATTAGGTAGTTTTTGTCATAAAGAATGCTTAAAAATACTGGTTCAGACAGAATAGATTTATGCAATGCATATATATTTTAGCTGTTCCCCTACTCGCTATGTATTTGCCAAAGTGGATCCTTGTTTTTTGTTAACACATGACTTTCTAAATTGCCATGCATTTTGTGTCTCAGAACAATTTTTCCAGTCTGTTGGAGGCTTCTTTTTACTCCTTACTTTTTCTGTCTTTGGAAAAGCTGTATTTTCCCAGCTGGAATTCCTCTGTTTGCTGCTTTCTGAAGTTTCAACACCATTCCCTCAAAGCAGTTTCAGCAAATCTTCCCTTCTTCCAAAGATCTGTTTTGGATTACTCTTCTAAAAGAAACATAACAGAGGCTGCACAAATAAAACACTCTGTAACCCAAAATGGTGCATCTCTTATTTCAAAGTGGACAACTAAATCACTGTTTTAAACAAAGTCAATAAAAAGTCACATTTCTCTTGAAAGTCTGACAGGCTGTGTAAGTAGTGCCAAGAATCATATGAAATTGTATGTAGGAGCTTTTCCTACATAATTTTGGGAAAAAAAAGTTCATTTACTGAGTTCTAATTTCTAACTTTGAAACACGGAAAGAAAACAATTCCTTCAAAATGAAACTTAAAATACTAGGAATAACATTTATCTCCTTGTAAAGCTTTTCAGCCCTCAGCTGAAGAACCCACTCTCTTTAGTAGCACCTTTAGGTATATTAAGAAATCAGGAAGTCTGAAATATGTTTAGATGTATTATTAATATGTCTGTATATTTCCTAGAAATTGTTTAACTGTTATGGCTGATTGATTCAATTTCATTTCATAGTAAAAGCATCTCTTGTGGATATGAAGCTGAACATTCTCACATCTTATTAATTTCAGCTAGAACATTATGTATAGGTACTAAATTATTTTCTTCCATCTCTTCCCCATGTTGTACTTTCCCTGAAGAAATCCACTCTATGAGGCATTTAAACAATGAGGAAGACACAGAGGTAGCCCCAAGAGTATTATGTAGCAGATTGTCTGAGTACGATTAGATTGGGGTGAGCTCTGAGCATGAAAAAATATGCTGATATTTTAAGTATGACAACAAGATGCTTTAAAAAGTGCTTACTTCAAGTTGCCTTGCTGTTACACAGTTGCCTTTATAGAGCAGTCTGAGACCACACTGGGACAGGTTTTGAATTTTATTCAGTTGGGATGAAATTTTCTGTGTTGTTCTCATACCATTTCAAATTAATTTTGGAAAGAAATGTAGTTTATTGCACTTCATTAAAACATCCTCTTGAAGTCAAATGAAGCTTGCTTAGCTGCTCTTGGAAGATTGTTATTGTCCTCCTTGCACTGCTGAAACTCTTCATTCTCTTCTGAGGTCTTCAGAAGTTTTTAATTACAGTACTATACTGACCTTACAAGGTGAAAATAAAAATTCACTCTTCTACTCTCAAAAACTCTAAAGTCTGTACATAACCCCCACAACGGCAAAATTTTATAAAATGTGGCATCAATAACTAAGCATCAGTATATGCTGCTGCTTAATTTTGAAGAAATAGGGTAAATCTTGTCACAATTATTCTTCTTTTATGAGGAAATGAGAGAGGAAAAATCAGGTTTGACTGAAATAGACAAATCTATTCTCATTATGGAGAACTTCTTTCCAAATAGATGATCCGTCAGCAGTAAGTATATCTCTAGAATATGTTTTAAGATTATTTGAACTATCCCATATCACAAAATCTGCTGTTGTCAGAAGAGAACAACAGGTTCATGCTGGATCTATGGACCAGGGACCTTCCTGTGCTTACATTTAACCTCGGAACACCAAATATGGATATAAATTTCATTCAGTCTGGGTAACTGAAAAGTCAAATTTTAATAGATTCTTAATGATTCCCACCAAGATGAAGTGGAAGGTGGTTCTCTGATGGCCAGCACTAAAGGAATGCAGTAGAATTCTGCTCTGATTTTTCTGTATAATGATTTAGTGTTTGTCACAAAAATGTCATAGAACGTAATTTTATCGGTAATTTTGGGGAAAAATGTTCAGTCTCTACATTGCTCTGTCTCTGTGTTATGCAGTAACAGACATTTAAGATGTCTTTAATTTTAATTTAAGAACATATTTAAATGTTTTATGAGATGCTGCCTTATGACCCAGTGCTGTACATGCTGTCATCACTCTCCCTGGCATTGTATGTGTCTAAGGAAACAATCATACAGAATTAGTTGGTTTTTCTCATCCTTATTCCTCCAGCAACCTGGAGCTGACCAGTTTCAACCAAATACAACAGGGTAGAGGCCTCAAAGATTGGAATTTCTATAGGTTTTGTTGGAGTCAATGGTTAGTAGAGGGAAGAGTCCCAGACTGATGTTCCATGGGGGCAAAGGTGATGTCTGAGCCTTGTGGACACCTGCTTTGCTGGTCACAGCACCTGTTCAGGTAAGGTGAGATACACGACTTGTAATCTTCAGACTCATGGGAGGAAATGTTGGACATGTGGAAAGAGAAGAGAAAAGAGGACAAGTACCAGAAGGGCTGTAGTCACAGCAAGTTTTAGGTGAGAGATGGATTTCCTACAGCAAGGGATGCAAGCAAGGCATCAAATGGAAATCTGGCTAAAGAGCTTTTACTGTGTTTTCTCTCTGTACACTGAATTTCTCTTTTATTTTGTACTTTATATTTTTATGAGTGTGAAAGTGATTAAAATAAAAATTTACAACCCTGAAGTTTTAAAAAAGGATTTGGAATAATTATTTGCATGGAAGACCGAATTGTTTCACCTGCTTTTATAATGGTCTAGTTTTATCTGTATGCATTCAAGTTTCCCTTCACTTCACTTCCCATCCAGCCCCCAAAGTACAGAAAATGCTTTCTGATATTTTGCTTTTAGCCTTACATCTTCATTTGTAGTCTTGTGAGACTGTTTTTTGAGAACTAGCTAAAAACTATGAAAACCTGAAACCTGTTAGCAGATGCATTGGAGCAAACAGATATTCAATTCTGGGATTGGCACGGCATCATACTGAATGTATTGCTGGTGGCATGAGGTAAAGTCTGGCTCTTATGGGGAGAGACAATCATTTAGTTTTCTTGACCTCAGTAACGGCAAGCTAGGACTACCTATTTTATGAATTACCTGATGGGAATAACCCATATGACTGTGATTTCTCTCTGGACCTACACACTGAAAAAAAAGCAGAAGCATTTTTTCATGTATTTTTATTTCAGCTAGATATTTTATCCTGTGCCTTTGGACCTTCTCAGAAATACAAGATAGATTTAATGCAACTGTTCTTCTGAAGCTGTTCATCAGCTGGGTTTGACTTTCACATCCAGAAATAGTGGGACACAAGCTCTTGAAACCATGCAGTCTACCTGTGTGTTTTAACAAATGCACACGTGACATTCTCTTAGATAGGAAGTTAAAGTATTTAAATATTTCTATAGAAATTGATTACTGAATTTTTTTTAGGCTAACAAGAGGAGGATTAGTGCCTCTTGCCACATAAATTGACAGGTACAAGGTTGCTCTATACATCAGTGAGAGGTTTTTTCCTCTGTAAGATAACTCTTAACATTTGGTTCCCTGTGATGTAAAACAAATCTCCTAGACTACCTGGATACCTTTCCAGCCCCTAAGAACATCAGAATGCCATCACGGTGAATCTAGTGCTGGCAATGGGTTTTACAGACTGTTCCTAAGCCAGGATTCTAATGAGACCCTACCCTGCTGAAATAGTTCTGCTGATCACCTCTCTGCTTTCAGGTCTGCTATTCACAGTTGTGCCTCATTGGCATAATTAATAATATCAAACCAGAGTTGTTTTTTTCTGAAAAGGTTAAATGTTCCATACAAAGAAGATGTGTAGAAAGCCAAAACAATATAAGCTCAACCTACTTTAATTTTTTAGACATATGCAGGTTTGAAGCATTTTGTGTGGAAAATACTTCTAGAGGTAGGGAAATTTTGTGCCTCTTTCCACTGTACAATAAACCAGGTCAATGCAGAGTAATGCTGTTCTTCTTTGGATGGTAGTCAAAAGATCTATATGCAAGGAATAGAATATTAGACAATGATTTGTCTTAATGGATCCTACAATAACTTTAGCCACCTAGACATTGAAATAATTTTTGGACTCTTCTCAAGCTCATCAATCTTCAATGTCTGCACTTCATTGCCTTTTCACTTGATGCCTACTGCATTAGAAACTGAAAAACAAGAATTCACTTTAAATATAACCATTTTCCAAGAGAAAATTTATGCTGACAGCAGTTAAGAATTATTGGCACATTTATAGGTTGTTAAGAATCCTTTCTGTATAGCTGTTTGTCAAGCAATTATTTCTTTTCTCTATTCACGTTGAGTTTCACTGTTTGAAAATTTGAGGGGGGAGCAGTTATTTCATACTATCTTTCTTATGACTAGCTTACATGCTTGTCAACTTCCCTATTAATTCAAGATTGGTTTGCTTTTTTTTTTTTAATTGCATTTGTAGGAAAACCAAATCAAAACATGAGAACAAAATCAATGATTTGACCTAAAATTTAGATCTAACTCTTTAGCAGAGATAGATGGCAAAAAAATCTAAAAATTGAAAATGCAACTATGATGTATGAATGCAATATTTTATTAGTATCTGTGTCTGTGTTTTGTGGAAGTGGTGTTAGAGGAGCAAGTGAAAACTCCTTTCTCCTGTAGAAGAATATTCTCAATAGTAATGAGAAAATTTCATGTAATTTTCTAGTTTTATGGCTTAACTCATGATTCAGGATGAGGTGAAGTTAATATTTTCATTCAACAGAAAAGATTTGATGAGGTATAAATCAAAATACACAGATAACTGTATGTGCAGATGTTTGGACTGGCAGATAAAATTGCCAATTTTTTGAGAATTCTGCATGTAGGCCTGCATGTGCAGATTGATTGCATTATGTCAAACTTGTCTAAGGATTTGTAATGAGCTGTTGTATGGAAAGGAAGTTCACTGTACATAATTCACTATCTTGAGAAATAAAACAGCATGTGCAATACATTTCCACAATTTGCAAAAAAAGATTGTTTGAGATGTGCCTAATTTCTAGTGAAGCACATAGGTTGTAATAGTAGCTATTGTTGCATTCCAGTGACAAGTTATGAATACCCTGTCAACTTCATTACAACAGAGAGGTCACTTCCATGTGATAGGGTAGGAATCAGATTCCTCCTCACAACACATCATACAGAACCAGGAATGTCTCTACATCATACAGATAAACTTTTATGGGCCCCATAGTTTTCATATCAAAGGACAATGGCAGTGGCATGTGATGAGGCTTTGGTCGCCAGTTTAATCTTGTGAAGAATTTAATAAAGGAAGAGAAGAATTTCAATGCAGAAAAAGTCAGAAAAAATGAAGCAAATGTAAGACTTTAAAGACAGATATACAAAGTCAAATTGAAGGCCCCCCTGTCCCATCATTCCAATCCTACTGATAAGTAAAAATAATTTTTCAAGAAGAATATAGATTCTGAACAATTATTCTGAACAATGTTTCTCTGATATATTTTCCCAGCCTCCAAGAAGCTGCAATTTAGGAAGACTATAAGTTGGAAATATTCCTTATTTTTTTAGCAACCCATTGTGGATTTCTTTTCAGTAACATTGTCAGTCCTGCTTTGGAGCAGGGTAAACCTATGGTCAGCCATAACATCTGGTGAGGAGGCTTTCATGGCTTGTGTTGTTTTCTTATTCTGGAAACAAACGCTTTCTTTGTTTGCTTTGTATCTGTTAAGTACAAATTGTGTATATTGGCTCCTAGTTAGGCTTTATGAAGTTACACCGGGATTTTGGCTAGATGAGTATACAGAGATTTCAGAAAATAAGACGCATCTATTATTACCTTATGTTATGCATTAAAATAATTCAGACATTAAAAATCATTTATGGTGTGGAAATATTTGCCATTATCAATATGATCTTCCAAATCCCCTCTCTCCCATACTTCGCAGACTTTGCTTATTTGAGAAGTCAGATGAAGGATTTGAAGCAAAATTGTTTGTTTGCAGCATGCTGCTCTAGACAAAATCATTGTTTCGTACTTGTAAGAGACTTTTTTTTTTTTTTTTTCTCTACAGAATACTTACAAAAACTACAAAGGCAGGCTTAAAAGTCCACCTGATCACAATAATTCAAACCCAAAACATCTACATAACCTGGCAGTTTTCTTTGATACCAAATAACTTAAATGTAATTGGTTTATTTGCTAACTGCTCCAGATTAAATAAGATACTTCAAACGTTAAAACATTGCTCCAGAATATGTATCCCTTAGTGAGACAAATTTGCTATCTTCCTGTAGAGCCAGATAGGGTAGATTTAGAGAGACGAAATACATGTAAAGGTAAGCTCTGGGTAAGAAGCAAGATGTTGCTGTTTTCCAGCAAGGAACCTTAATTGTTTTTCTCCTTTTTATTGTTCTTTCAGTCATTCTTCATAAATCCTCTTTTCCAGACTTCTTGATGATTCTTGTTGATTTATCCTCTTCATTTGCTTCCTCAGCTTTCTCTTAATCCTTCATCAGTGGCTGCAAAAGAGGCATGACCAAGGTATTTCTTAACTGATCATTTAGAAAGATTAAAAACATTTCCCGAGCTGAGTAAGTGGCAAGATGAACGACCTCCCATCAGTCACATAAAACACATTGTTTTACTAACTTAACTCAATAACTAACTTAAACAAGTAAACTTCCAAACCCCACCTCTGCGCTGCTTGCATTTTTGTCTGAGATTGAACACCCAGCTCCTCACTGCTTATCTTTTGGCTTTCATAGCACTGTTATTCAGATGGTGGAAAAAAGAAGACCACTTAGAACTATGTAGCTTTTTTGTGTTTCCAATCACACTGTGTCAAATTTATATGAAATAAGAGTGTATCATCAAAATATTTATTCAAAGATTTAGTATTTTAATAAAATGCAGTAATAACTAATACAACAAATTACAAGTTTTAGCACAAGGACATTATAAAATAAGAAAATACTTTGAATCTATTGGAACATAACCCAGAGTTATATGCTAAAGTCAAAGCTTAAGTCTTGTTAATTTTTTAAGGTATAGTAGAGATCCAGTCAGACAGTATACTGTAGAAAGAGCCCCATACAGAAGGCCAGTTCTTTCCAGGAACTGCATAGTTTTTCCAGTCTTTGAGGGATCATTCAAAAACAAAGAAAAAAGGAGATGAAATCTATGTTTAAACCATGCTTTTACAAAATGCCTTGATAAACTTCCTTTGAAAATATATATAGCATTAATATTTTTTAGTTTGAGTGCCCACTGATTAAAAAAATGAACCTCAGCAATATCATCCTTGTTCTGTAAACATTAGAGTCTACTTAATTAAAAACTCCTCATTAAATTCACTGTCTAAACCTATTTGTCAGTGAACCGGTTTTGCTTGTTTGTCAAAATTCGAGTCTCATAAATCTGTATTATCATTTTCTGCTAAGTAAGGAGTATTCAGGTTAGTGCTTTTAATGATGGCTATACTGAGACAACTTCCTATGAAGTTCTCCAAATGTCGGAATTAATTTCTCTTATCAGTATATAAAATAAAAATCCAGAAGTAATTAAGATACACTGAAGATTTCTTTTTTACCACTCTAAGAAATCTCATGTAGAAAATAACTACTTCTGCTGATCTATTGCTTCCTAGCAGAGAATAATGGGATATATATGTAGGATAGCCAGCAGTGAGTTCATTTATCAGAGAAGAAAACTCTTAGTTTAGTTAGCACTGCTGAGCTTTGTCTACAATGAAAAGCTTAACCCAGACTGACAATGTTTGTGAGAAGTGTATGTAATAGAAATGGTGCTAAAAGTAGTTCAGCTGCAAGAAAAGATGGGGTAAAATACATTGCACACATATCTAAAATTCTTTCTCAATTTCCAAAGCAAGTAAATTTTGGTTCACATACTCATTATATGAATATGTGGTCCACATCATTAAGACTTTTTGAAGACTTATGGCCAGTTTAAAAATAGTGTATAAAATTCTGAAAAGAAATTGTTCTTACAGCTTTCTTGATCACTAAGCGAGGTTTAATGAAAAATTATATTCTGCCTGTCGCTTGAAAAAGAATGGGGGACAAACCTTCCTTTTATCTGTTTTATTTTACAGATTCAGAGCAAATTTTCTTACAAAATAACCTCTTTTACAGAAGATTTTTTTTAAAACAGTAGAATTACTCTTTGCTGTCACATTTGTTCTTCTACTGCTCTTATACAGTTGTAAAACCTCTGAGGAAAGAAATCTATCCCGTGCAATTGGTATTTACTGTCTTTTTTCTTAAAATGAAAAGCACTTTAGACATTGAAGAATTAATACTGTAATATTTGCCCTAATAGTCACCTAAAAAAAAAATTTGAAAAGATTTGAGATTTCTTATTTCTCAACAGGTATATAAGTGCAAGGGGTTTGATGCATACACATCTTGCTGACATTCACCCTTAGGAAAAACAAAACCCACAAAAAACCCAACCCAAAACAAACCAAACCACACCAGACCAAAAAAGCCATGGTCATGTGCACTAAAAATCTGGGCTGAATAAGGCTGAATACTCCAAAGCTGAAGGGCACAGCTGTGATGCATGATCTGTCACCTGCATAGCTGTCTCTGATGGCTGAGGAACATACTACACCATAACAGCAGGTTTGAGAAGGCAAGTATTGCAGCCTTAACCCCTGATTGTACAGACTGTATAGCCTGTGTCATCTTTTGCAAATGAAAGGGATACTGGTGAAAACTTTGCCACTCCTGATATTAAGAATTGAATCCATTTAATGTGCATTTTCATTCAAATCACTATTTCTAAAAAAAATTGTTAGCTGCTGGTCAGAAACTTGCATTTTTTCCTATCAGTCCTGTACATCCCTGAAATACTTGCACAGCTGCGTATGTACAACTCATTTCTAACCTTGGGTCTTAATCTGCCATTGTTCATTTTGAAAACTGAATTCACTGTAAACAGTTTGGTAAACCTATGACTCATGTATTATTTAGAATTGAAATGGTAAAAATCTGGTCCTGCATGTAATGTATGATATATTAAAGTGCTTCTAAAAAGCTTTTATCATTTTCTTGTAATTCTAAGTAGAACTCTTCTTGCTTGCTTTTTGCAATTCAACTTGTTTGTTAGGTTTCTTGTGGGTTCACTCATTTTCAGTAATGCTGCTAACATAACATTAACCAGTTCTGGGCTTTAATTTTCTTCTGGTTTTTGTTTTTTGGTTTTTGTTTTTTGGGGTTTTTTTTGTTTGTTTGTTTGTTTGTTTGTTTGTTTGTTTTTACTATTCCAGCCCTAGTAGGATAAGTTCTCTATGGTTATGCATGCTAGGTTTGAAACAAAGATCAAATACTTTACCCACCAGTACTTCAGAAGAACTTTGTTTTATGGAGACTTTCCTTTCTCCTCTCTTAGCATTTTGAAGTCATTAGATTTAAGACTCCTTTGAGAATCAGTGACGCAGTCTGGAGAGAGAAAAGGAATGTAAAAGCTGCAGGGGGAACACTTCTCTCTTGCAGAGGGGTGAGACCATGGCATTGGCCAGTCTGGTGCTAAGAGCTTATTGATGTAGAAGTGATGTTAGAGGCATGAGATGCCAATCACAAAGTGAGTGAAGTTCAGAAGAATACGGAACAGATAACAGGCAAAAACAGCCTTTCAAGAGGGTAACTGCACAGTGATCAGAATCACAGCTGAGAATACAGAGAGAGCTTCCCAAATGAGGGATGATGTTTGACTGCTTGGCAAAGGCCTGAGGCAGCCAGCCCCAGGTGCCTAATGGAAGCACTTTCTCTATGTATAGTTATGCCTTTCACAGTGTTTTTAACAGAAGTCTGCTGTGCCTTTCAATCCATGAAATGGAAGTTTTCATTTATTGATGATTTTCCTCAGCTTTCCATCCTTGCAGAAGTGCATCTAACAGGAGAAAGTATATGTCTTGACTGTAAGATGAAATAAATAAAAGTCGTGTGGGTTTGAAATTCACTATTCAGTCAATAATTGATCAATTCACTGATCAATATTCTTATTATATAAAAGGAAGATGCACAGTTTAAAAAGTAGCAGGTTAGAAGAGGAATCCAATTTCAATCAGTTCAGTCCAGTCAGCTAGCTAAAGGGGACTTTTCATCTACCTTAACAAAATGGGGAAGTTGCCTCTCAGTTTTTCTAAGGGAAAGCAAAGGAATTAAATATTTTCAAGTAGGACAACATGTTCTAGAAAAGAGAAAAACAGTATGATGGCTGAAAGTTGAAATTAGAAGCCCCAATTTTGTTCCCAACCTAAAGCTAAGAGGAAGAAAAACTTTAATTTATTGTTTTCCATATCTGAATTTTAAGAAATAAAGATATAGGGGTTGGAACAAAATGGGAAGCAAACCACTAAGAAGTTGGGGTAAATCACAGGTACAGCCTATCTCCATCCACCACCACTCTATTTCTTTATAGAGAAAGAGAATTTAAATTTATAGAGAATTTAAAATTCAGCTAGGTAATGCTCAGAATTATTTCTGGTTTTATTCTCTAATTGTATTTAACAGTGAGTAATGTGGTGGATTTGCCATTATCAAAATACTGTTGGATGTTTATGATATACATTCATGTTGTTGGAAGCAGATGAGAAGTTAGTAGAAGTTAATAAGAAGTGCACATTTACTTGGATTCCTCAATTACTCTTTCATTTTACTTGCCAGAAACACTACCATGGACTGTAGCTATTAAATACAAATTTCACTTTCCACTTCATCTTACTTATATATGATGTATTTTTAGGACAGCATATTAATATTAAGAGAGTGATGAATCATTAAGTAGTACAGGAAAATCCATGTATTGATTTGTCTTCATTTTGAGTGAAATTCATAAGCTAAATTACAGTTCTTTCATTTGGAGGTTTGGAGATTTTTATCTTATTTCTAGTATATGGATCAAACAGTTCATTTATTTCTTTTATTCTGCCTGAAAAATAAACATCACTGCCTTTGGTCCCTGTCTATACTCTACTTTTACCTCTTACTCTAAGTGCATAATGGATGGGAGATGCTATTGTGGGAAAGCTTGAGACTGTATCAGCACGTACTCAGCTACTGTTATGACCAACATGCAGTGCCTCTGAAATTATCATCCCTTGCATTCCTATACATATGACTCATGCTTAATTTGTGTAGTGTTTTTAATTTTAATGAGGAAGAGATAGAAAGTATTTATGCATTTCCTGTCATGCTTCAGGTAGACACATGATTAAAACCTTGTAATCAAGAAATAATTTTTCACATTCATAGAATGCTTGTCCTGCTGCTCAGGACCTATTTTTAATTAAAAATCTGAGCTCTGGTATATATGGAAATATCATTATGTTAACTATAATAGTCATGAAAATATGAAAGACTCATCCACTATCTCAGTAGAACAGAGAAGGAAAGCAGTGGGATATCTTACACCTTCCTTAGCTTTACAGAATGAATTGTAATGGACACAGTATAACATGAGGTTTTCACAAGGTTAGCCCTCCCTTGGTGATTTGCTGTCTGAATGTGAAAAAAAACTCTAAGGCAGAACTGAGAAACTTTAACTCTTTCTTATTTTTCCACAGGAAAACATTAATATTTTACAGTGCATAATGTAAATCAGACATGGTGCTTCATTAAGAGCAGTTCAGAAGTAAAAAATACAAAATTTTTACTTTTTGAAATGTGGTAAATATATGGTAAAATAACACAAAATGCAATATAAGAGTATAACAAATTTCGCCGCAATCTGTGGTCTGCTTCATACCGGAACCTTTCATTCTAGCAGTGGAGTAGGTAAGTTCTTTCTAGTTTCTGTTCTTAGAAGGATTAATATAAGAAACCCAAGCTTAAAGTGCAAGAGTATAGAACTTTATATGAAGAATAAAGGAGGAGGTCTCCACAACTTGGACTTTTCTGATGATCAGAACTCGCTGCACACACACTCTGGTATCTGCAGACCTTGCTAAGCCATGCCGCAAAGCAGAACCCTGCATAATCTTGACAAACCACTGGCTTGAGTGAGCGTGGCTTTGTGTTGGTCCAGACACAAGTTTGTTGGTCATTCATCCTTTATTTATACATATGGCCATATATTTATATTCCTTTGGTTAAACCTTGTTAATCGTTTATTCCACAGATTGTGATTTTACAAAATATATTGTTGTGTACCCAGACATTACATATGGAGAATATACTTGACTTGCATGGGTGCCTAGTAACTGTATGGCGCTTTGACTTCAAAGGGAAGATAAGTGAAATCAGTCATAGCTATATTGCATGCCAGTGCTTCTCACTCCAAAGTAAGTGCCAGCTGAATCTTTTCTGGATCCATTGCAGCTGCACTAGATACAGATGCAGAACATCTGCCTGAAAGTTTTGTCTTTGCCTCTCTTTGAATGCCTCTCTCAGAATACTGTAATAATTGTACAAGTGAACAGATGTGCAGGTATGGATTGCCTGAGAAATATTAGAAAGTACTGGAGATGAACACAGCATAGGGAAAAATCTCTTCATTTTTATTTCTATGGATTCTAACAGCATGGTGAATATTCATACTTTGAAATATATGGATTGGTCCAGGCAGCCCAGAAAACATGCAGTTTTCTGCATGGGTATTTTCTTGCACCAGAGCATGTTAGCAGATGCTGGTATTTAACTGTTCTTTCTTAAGTCCTTCTTCCTTCTTTTCTTTCCATGTGCAAAGATGAGGTGTCTTGCTCATTCTCATTTCAAAAATGCTCTCCATTTAGCAAAACAGATGTTCTCTTCAAATATGCTTCAGGTAATATGGACATCTCTGCCTTTCCTTAATGAATCCATCTCAACCAAATTACATATGCATAAATGCAGCCTAAGTCCTTCAAGGACACGCTCATTAGCTGTGTCATTTTGGATTCACTCTTTGGAATAAATATGCCCCTGTGGCTGTTTGAAGCATTTAGATTCACAGATTCTATTCGAAAATAGCGATTTGATATATATTAACTATACATTGCTATGTACACAGAAAGAAAAAAGAGACAAGAAGATAGTTATTCACTAAAGTGTAAAATAAGTTGACTTATTGCACAGTCCTGTATCCTTTTCACATACATAAAAAAATGAGACTCTGATCAATCATCTCTACTATCCTAATTTATTCACAGTGATATAGCTTAGCTAACTGGATTTTCCTTATTTATAATGAAGTGACAGAAAATATTTCTAGCTACAGTAATTCACTAATTCACAAATACAATCACCATAGGTTTTGGGAGATTTTGATTTCTGTTAGTGTGGGTAGATGAAATATTTCTGTAATATGGCATACTGTAACATAACTTGAGATAAAACATTTTCAAGGGAATGTCTGCTATACAGAAAACCTATAGGGAGATCCATCAACATCAGAAAAGCTTTAAAGTTCTGAAGCATTTTTATTAAGTGACCTCAAATCAAGTTTTGTTGAAACAGACAAAATACGTGGTATAATACTGGATGACTACATACAGTAAAGAGATACTGCGTTATTCTTAGCTGCTCAAACTTTGTGCCAGTGTCTATCTAATTAATCAGCTTTGCCACTTTAAGTTCCATTTTTTTAGGCTGTTTTTTGCCATGTAAAAACAAGGAAGTGTAGTTACAAACGTCCCTCAGAGCTGATACTAGCTGTGCTACTGTCAAAATCAATGAGAAGCTCTCCCTTGGTGTCAGTGCCAAATAGAGGAAACCTGTATGGGTTAAACCAAAACATAGCAGTGCTATCTGCTGTTGGAAAGGACATTTGGAATCATCATACAATCACTATTTCTTTCTTTTGCTCCTTTATCTACTAGGAAACACTCAACCTTACCTAGTTAGAGGTTTTGGTCCTTTTTGTTTTATTGTAAGGAACTTCAGAAACAAACACCCACATTTCCATCAGGTTCTAAGGAAGATGATTCTGACAATTAAAAGTACTTCAATTCTAGGAAATCTCCAGTAGGCTGGAGTGACAGATCCTCCAGAAATAAAGTTGTGTTGTATACTGGTATGTGAGAACAGGGAATGTAGCAATTGCAGATTCATAATGTTTTATTAAATATTACATTTGAGGACTCATTAAGGCACAAGAGCATGCATTTCGTTACAAAAAACCAAGGATTTAATACAGGTAAAAAGTCATTATGGCACTCAAGGGCAAAATAAACTGTAAGCAATGCAGCATTCCTTCATAACAGTAAAGCAATATATATTCTGCTTCAAGCCTAATCCTAATAGGCCCTAATCCCATACAATTCTCCAAATAACTGAGAAATAGAAACACAGTATTTACAGATTGGCATTTCTCCTGTCTGTTGCTTGGTCTGTCTTCAAATATTATTTAAGGATCTTTTTCTACTGAAAGTTGGTCTGAGAAGAATTTGACAATACTGCTAATACTAAAAATCACATAAATACTGAAAATGGGCTGAAGCACAGTCCTGTTCCACCTTCCCCTAAAAATGGGAAAGTTCTTCATACCACTGTTATAAAACAGATTATACATTTAGATTACAAATACATATCGAAGCAGTTTTTTGGGCTTTTGTAGGAACAAAACTGTTGTACAGTGTTAAAAGCATCTGTTAAGAACAAACACATCTTTCCACTTCCAACAAAGTCACTTACCACATTCCTCTTATGTTCTCTGGGAAATCATTACACTGATGACTCCATTATGCAGATCTTTCTAAGTTAGTCTGAAAACCTGCATAGTTGTAGCACTGCAGTGCTCTCTGGTACTTTTCCAAAAGGCTAATTATCCGGTGTCAAGCACGTTGCTAGTGGAGTGGTGCTAATTACCTTTTTTCCTCTATTTGTTCAACTAAGGAACTTAATTAGGTTCAACTTAGGCCCATTGCTTTTCACCGGTTCTTAAGTTGAAACTTGCTGCTGCTTTGTCAGTTCTAATGAAGAAACTTACCTATTTTTTCCAAACATTTTAGCTGTGTTATTTAAACATGTTTTCCCTTCTGACAGATGGCAGTACTGCCAAAGACTAAATGGACAACACAGCCTCACTACAGCTGCCAAGAATATTCACAGACCATGTCCTCTTGGTGCACTTCTGCGGGCATGTGAGAGAGAAGGGTGTGATGGGGAACTTTCAACTTGGCTTGGCCAAGAGTGAAACATTGTCCAGCTTGGGCTAGAGAGCAGGAGAAACATCAACACATTGGAGCTTCTCACTGAGACAACAGGATTGGAACACCCACCCTGCAAAGCGAGATTGTGGGATTGGTTCAGTGGGAGCAGATATGGCTTCACAGCACCTGACTGCACACCAGTACAGAGTGAAGTGGATCACAGGGGTGGGGATGGACTCTTCACTGTGATTTCCAGTGTGAGAATGAGAGATATTAGCCAAAACAGGAGTTTTAAGGTTTAAGACAAGTTTTTCCCCACAAGGGCAACCAGGGATCAGCACAGGGCACAGGGAGGTGGTGTTGCCCTTCTCCTTGGAGGATTTCCAAACTCCTTGCAATAAAGCCCTGAACAACTCAGTCAGACCCCATGGCTGAGCCTGTTCTGAGCAGAGGGTAGCACTAGAACCTCCTGAGGTCCCTACATGGAGGCTTTGATCACCTCCATGGTATTTCACCACTACTTAGTCTGACTTACACATTGTTACCCAAAGATCAGCCGCTGTAAATCACATACAATTTGAAGACCTGCCTTCAGCAAAACAAAGCAATAGAAATACTACTAATAGAAATAATACTAAGATATTAGTCCTAGCAGCGGATTTCCCCTGCTTTCCATGGACTTTCACTTTAGTTAAAATCTAAATACCTTAGACAGAGAAGTCCTGTGCAAATGCAAAATAACTTTTATTTTTATTGTAGTATAGAAAAGTCTTAGTAAGTGTAGGGGTTGCAAGCTTTGTGCTTTAAATTCTTTACCCTCCATTTAGATTCAATTTTTGTCTCTTGTGAATGATTCTTCCAGTATCATGGGATGCTTCTTTCATCACAATATTTTCAGTAACATCCACAAAATCTCTGAAAGTCAAGCCTCTGCAAAGTATTAAGAACTATTCTGCAGGGAAAACATCAGTGCTACTGTATTTCAACTAAGAAATACGATACTTGAAAGCAAATACAGTCCTTGAATCTATTGTAATATAAAATCTGAGTGATATATCACCTTGGGCATGGCAACAGTTCTAGGAGTAACATGACTGAGATCACTTCCTACTATTAAGAAATGAACATTCCCTTCCATGTAAAGTAGAAAAACATTACTTAGTGAAGAGTATGTGTCCACATCAGCTGCTGACCGATAATCTTTTGCAATAGTAGATGAAGTGGGTGCACCAAAGTAAATGTGTCCACTCTCTTACATTTGAAATTTTGTCACTTTCAAGGGTTCTACATAGATATAGTTTTCCATGGTTAAACAGAAATTTCCAAGTGTAGTAATCATAGAATTTACTCTATTTTTGAGATTTGCACCATCTATCCATGGGGACTTGAAAAGATTAGAAATATTGTTTAAATAAGTAAATCAAATGTGGTGAAATCTACAGGACAGAATTGTGCTGCATTGCATATATGCCATTCCCAGTCAAGCCCACACACTCAACACACACTTATTATACAAGGTGAGTAGTGTGTGAGAGTTAACAAGAAGGAATATGGAATTCAATATATTATCTGTAATATCCAATAGACTTTTAAGCAGCTGAATAGTACTACAGATGTATTTGAGATCCTGACATGACTTAATAGGTAGATAGAATTCAGTTGCCTTTGAAGTTGGTTTATTTCAATGTTTCTAGAATTTCAAAGAAAGGTTCTTCTCCAGCTGCATGGTGAAGTTTTAGACAAGCCAGTTAACATACACTCTTCAAATTGACCTGGAATGGATAAAGTTCTACAGTTTTTATGATATGTGTTGAATTTAGGCTGACCAGTATTCAAAGCTCTTAAGTGGAAAGTACTAGGTTCTCCAAACTAAACTTTCTGTGTGTTACCATTATTGCAGATTGTGCTACATCTGCATCAATGTCTTCCTCATCTGTTGTCATAACTTCGTATAAATTTCTCTTTTTAAAATTTTGTTTGGGTCCATATTTCTACTATCTCTGTAATCTCATTAGCATACACTAAAGATGTATAAGGATGTTGTTAAAATGTATCCCCTTACAATACAGTATCTTTGCTTTCATTTTTGAATTAATGGAAAAGGTATTGTGGATCCTGTGTAAGGGAAGTGTATTGGACCATAAATTAGAACTCTTTGGCTGGAAACATGGCTACAAAAGCCATCACTTTACCACTAGTTTTCCTTATGTCTTCATGTCTGCTCCATTCTCTGACCTTGCCATTATCTTGCTTTTTCCTGCTGAACAAAAATAATCCCATTTCCTAGATCTGACCTGTAGAAAACTGTCACAACACAAATCACTTAATCACTGGCTCGACAACCTGAGTCATGTCAGAAAGTCACTGCCCAAATCTGTTTTAGAAACTCCTGAGGACCTGACATAATGAATCAGTTCTCCCTGGTGAGGTTTGCTGTGGGTTTCTTTTAGGTTTTGGGTTTTTGGTTTGTTTTTTAGTGGTTTGGTTTTTGTTTTGGGTTAGTTTGGTTTGTTTGTTTTGGTTGATTGGTTTGTTGGGGAGATTATTTGTTTATTTTTGGGTTTTATTCAGTTTTGCCAAAATGATCTGTTAAGAATCTGTCTGTTTTTCACTTTCTTTCTTTTTTGTGGCAATGTGGTTAAAAACAAATGGGATGTGTGCATAAAGCATGCACAGTGCAGTTAGTTCACTTCAGGAACTTCAAAGTTGCCACTTGACCAACAGAAATGTCAGCATGAATGATGTCACGCAATGATTACAGTTAGCCTCTCTGCACTTACTGTGCTTTGCCTATTCCTTTGCTTTTGCCTGCTTGACATGGAAGATTTTTTAACTCATCAGAAGATAAGTTTCAAATAATTGGATTTTAAAAAATCTATCAAAAATTTGACAAAATACCTGAGGAAAATAGAAAAATAAAAGAATTCTTGTGTTGTTGATATGTCACTACTATTTTACATTATTATGTCTTCAGAGATGTAGATGGATTATAAATAATTTATCATGTTATCAGTTATTAGGGTGTTATCTGTCATCAGAAATTTCAGACTCCAGTTTCTTTATGCTTTTTTCTTTTCCTAAAGTGAATTGACTCATCAGGGTCAATACCATGACTTAGATGTCATTGGTTTTGTGCAGGAAATACAGAAAGGATCATCGGCTATGGAAATCTGTAAGAGAAGATTAAGCCATTGTAATTCTGAAGCTAAAAGACAGTTACAGAGATATAGAAAAAAGTTTTTGATTAACATTTCTGTATAGAAGGATATCACAGCAAGATGCAGGAGGAATTTCCTTCTGGAAATTGGGGTGAATCCAGTCTTCCAAGCTTCTTATTAAAAAAATGTGAAGGCACTAATCTAGGAGACCCCGCCTTTATGATTCCACTTACTCTTTGACAAAAAGAAGTCCTCCTTATGATACTTAAGAACCTCCTTATGATACTTTCAAAAACCAGCTAGGTACCATTGTTTTGCAAGAAAGCCTTTAGTCCCTTATTGAAGTTGTCAACCTCTGTATTAATAATTAAGTAACTGCTAGAAAGGAATTTATGAGGCAAGACTCTTGAACCATGATAACAACTTTCTTAATATCTGTCGGATTTCTTGCCTGCTAAATGAGTCCTGTACTTGAACAATCACTTCTTAAAACTTTTATTTGAAATTCCATGTTCCCTTCAATATCTTCTCATTTAAGGTGTGCATTTGGTTTTGACTATAAGCTTTTGGGTTAGAAAAAAATCCCTGACCACCCCTATGCAGAAGCATCTCTGCATCCCTAATAGGTCTACAAAAATGATGAGTATATTTAAAAATTTAAACAATACAGATAAGTACATGTGTTCCTGAAACATCTTTGCTCTGCCTCCCAGCCCCATTAAACTTGCCTTAAGAGTCTAGGGTATAATAATTTGTTACCTTCTTGCAGTTTGAGGTGTGGAGGGAGCCGTTCATCTCTAAGCTTGTAGTTTTAGTGAAAATTAAGTTTTACTGGTACTTCCACTAAAATTATACAGCTTTAGTTGCAATTTGCCATCTGCAATTAGAGTAATCTTCTCCAAACTAATGAAGTGTAATTTGTAAATGAACTGTTTGTTTCTCTGAAAGGATCACTCCAGTCATTTAACTGTCAAGTCTCCTCCAAATGGATGCTTTGTTAATCATGAATGTCAGAGTCTAGCCTTTTTGAATTAGACTGACTTTCTGGAGCTGTCACTTGGCGCTTTGACAAAGACTAGCGAGGGCAGGAAAGACTTCTGTTTCTGATTTTCTTCAAAGCCACAGAAAAGCTGAGGTGCAGGCTACTTTATGCCTTCCATCTTTCTTTTGACAGTGTTAAAATGGTCTTTGAGATCAGATCTCCTTACACATTTTCCTGTTACACATTCATGATGATGTGGCATGACAGAGGTGAAAGCTAAGAACAATTTCTTCATGATTATAATAAAGATCAAATATGACAATTGCACAATACACTTTACACAGCAATGATAACATGATATAGAACCCTGGGACTGGTTAGCCTTTAAGAGCTTTAAATTATCCTTTCTCTAGTCATTTCTTTCTAATGTTTCCCCTGGTAGTGCCTTCTGATTCCAGAAATATCAGTTTTTAATCATTCTTTCAGCTGTCAGGTAATATATCATTCTTTTCAGAATATATTCTTCTCACAGACTGATACATCTGTGTGTGTCTGTGTGTTTTGGGGCTTGGGCTTGCAGAAGGGACAGGGCCATTGGGCTTTTTTTTTACTTAGCAGCAGCAGCAGCAGCTAATCTTGTTCTGAGACCCTGTATACTCCTGATAATAAAGTTCAGCTGGTTTATACTGTTCCACTAGCATTTATCTAAAGGGTTGAGCTGAGCTAACAGTTGTGCTTTGTGAAACTGAAAATGCATACAGAATGCATAGTTCAGGATGGCAAAACTAATATTCAGATCACACTACTTATATCAGTTTCTTATTTCTTATTTTTCTCATGCTTCTGAACTTTGACAATGAACCACTTTGCTGCAAGCTCTGTTTTTTGCATCCTGATTTGTGACAGTGTGTACAAGCTCCCGAGCAGCATTGCATATGCTTCTGAATTTGGGGGAATAAACAAGTTTGTCAAATGAGGTTCAGGATTTGTAATGATTTATAAGAATTACAAGTAGGTTATTACTATTTCCAATTCCAGTCATTTGGGATTGGCCATTCTACTGACAGAGAATGGCATCTTTGAAGACAGACATAGCAAGTCAACAAGAAAAAATAATGCAGAGACAGCTGAGATGCCAGTATTTGAAATTTTGGCCATGTATATCTTTAACATTTATATGATGCTGCTAGCCAAAAGTCAGAAAAGAGGCCAGAAAGTGGTGTGTCAGAAAACTGATCTTACTAATATATTCTCTCTCTTCTCCTTTAGTAAATTGAAATGACACTTGTTTTCTCCTATAATAATTTGAAAGCATTTAAATTAATTCTTTATTTAAGTTTTGTTTTTCAATTAGCTTCTTAATTGCTCACTAATCAGTTACAGTATTCTCATCTCTACCCTTCAAATCCATAATTTTCTCATGCATGTTCGTCTTTATGTACAGAAAGCTTCAATGTAATTTTGGAACAGTTTTACTTATGATATATCAATTTTTTTTTTTTTTTTTAGTTTTTAGCTATCAAAGTCACAAGTCATTGATTCTGCCCATTCCCCCCACAATGATTAGATTATTTTGACAATATCCAACAGGGTATGAACAATAACTCTTAAAATCAAATAGATATTTCAAATATATGAGGAATGAAGCTTACAGTTCACTTATGTGTTTTCATGCTAAAATGCTTGAGAGCTCAGAACTCAGCAGAAAGCAAAGAAAAGACACCACAAACATGGCAAAGTGAAAATTAGTTTTGCATTTGAACAGATACTAATGAAAATTTCTCTAATACCATTCACATTGCTTTGCAGTCTGTGGTAGTTTCCCCACCTTCTTCTGCCACGACAAATGTGGACTTTATGTTCCAGTAGAGCCAACCCAGCTTTCCTGATGCTCATCCCACTTTAAACTTGCCTCTGTTCTGCCAGCCTTACATCTCTCACCTTCTGCTAGTGTCAAGGTGTCTTAAGAATCACCTTTGTATTCATACACATACAGTAGCTTCTTCAAAAGCAAATAGTTGTTCTGGCCCAGGATCAGATAAAGGCACTGTGTGAATTGGCAGCAGAGGGTTTTTTCCTTCCCTTCATCTCCAGTTCAGTCTGCTGTGCAAGGGAACAGAGTAAATTATCTCCCTTGTCCTCCTTTAACTTACCATGGCATAGCTTATTTCCTTCTTGTGCTGATGGGCAGCTACTTTTAAGAAACAAGGCTCCACCTTTACCCACTTCTCAGGTTTGGCTGCCTCCAGACACCTTTGTCTGTCACAGGACATTAGGCAGGCATTCCTTCTTTTCCCTGTCATGTCCAAAACTTAAGTAGCATTTGTAAACAAAGTTAAAAACATTTGTAACTGGGATAGGTAAAAGTTATTAAACAAGAGCTGTTTAATTAAACAAAAGCTGTGATACTGGCTTGGATGGCTAAGATTTATGAAAATCTCAATTCAGAACTACTTTGCTAGACTGAGATCACATCTAGGAGCCAGCTGATGAGTACAAGGATTTTCACAAGAGAACATTTATTGCAAATGAAGGAATAAGTGTGTTGGCAATTAGAGACTTTGGGGGAATATAAAAGATCAGCCCCTGAAATTGAATTTAGATGTGACTGTTCTATTTTCTGTGATTGATCAGGCTTGTGCAATGGCTCAGCTTTTCATTAATGTTGATGGCTAGACTCAGGGCCTCTGCCACTTCAGCAGAGGGAAGGCCACTTGAATTCTGCTTTCATTCTCCTTTTCTTATTTCCCTGGGATTCAAGGGTCAGCAATCAAAGTGCACATCAACCAGCTGAAACTGAAACTTTTTCTGCCTCACTGAGCAGACTGAAAAAGCCCAGGTTGCATGGATCATTTGTATTGCTATTTGCCATTGCTCTTTATCTTACAAATAGGAGAAAAAAACATCACCTGCATTAGTCCTCGCATCTTGTATGAAATTATTTCTCATGTCTGTGCAGAGCATCTGTATTTTATGTTTATCCTATAACAAGTTACGATTTCCATAGTGCCTGTGTCATTCAAACACACATAAATACCCTTCAGACGGAGTGAAAGAGCTAGCTTAGGTCAAGGGTGATCCTCATTTATGGGATAGACTGTGAGTCATTTGTTTTGCCATAAGTGAAAGGATTATCATGCTTCCTGAACCATTGAAGGCCTCTCAGAATTTATTCCTAGAACTTCTCTTGGGTTTTATGAAAACTTTAATCATTACAGCATCTTAAAAATGAAACAAAACTAACAAAAAACCCAACCAAACAAAATAAAAAACTAAATAACAGTAACAAAAACAACAAGGCAAAAGTAGGACTTGACTAATAAGTCAGGAAATATCCTTCTTGAAGTTTATGGAAGTCAATTGGCTAAAACTTGAGGAAAATGGCACTCTGACTTTTTATGCAGTCTACCCCATACTTTTTTTACTTACTCCTAGTATGGTATTTTTTCTCTCATCTAAGGCACTTGAAATGTAAATAATATATGGCTATCTTTAAGGTCCCATCCAACCCAAATCATTCTATGACTCTATGACTTTTTCTGGCACAACATGGAATCATCTTCTAAGGAAATTTGTCCTACAATGTCACTGTTAAGAAAAGAACAGCTTATTTAGGCACCACGTGATGAGTGGTGGAGTGAAACTAAACAAAGGGAAATGACATATTATGAGCACCAGAAAGGGCACATAAAGAAGTGATACATCCACTTATTCTTTCTCCTGTTTTTTTCTAGACCACCTCTCTCCAGCAACTGCTTCTTGCTTTGTTATTTCTCAAGCTATTAATGAAACCTGGCAGCTGTCCTGCTAGCTACCTGACTCTTTGGTTAACCAGTTGGACAGTGTTGATGAAATCAGCAGCTATTAACACAGAGGCATACATTTTCACCTTCATGGTGTGCTTGGGCTCTGCCTGCCAACAGTCTTTAAAAAAAGACATCTCCAATTACCAGCTGAATATTTTATTTTATTTATATTCATACACACACAGGCACACAAGCCTGACACACATTTTCTTTTAATTTTTATTTTTACTCAGCAAAAAAATTATTAGATGGTTCAGTATGCACTTGTATAAAAGCTGTAATTTGTAGAAGGTTGGACTAAAGGTGCATTAAAAGAGAGAACACCGGTAAACTGCATTTGCATGGAGTTGTTTCTTTTTGCTCTCACTGCTGTGGTTGATGTTTTATTCAGATGATCTCTAAAGACGCTTAGTTAATTAGCTCAAGGAAGCAACACAAAAATTTACGTTGGGTCAGGTAATGAGTTCTGCAGTTTCAGTTGGCTTCCCTGGGTGATTTAGCAGAACAGCATTATGTTTTCTCTTGGCCTTGGAAATCCTCAGGCTTAACTCCCAAACTTCAACTTGAGCACTCACAATATCTGATATCTAACTGATAAATTAAAAATGACAGAAGATGAGAAATGGAGAATAAATTGGCTATTCCGAGTTCAGCACTAAAGGACAGCAGCTTGGATGATTCACCTTCAGGGACCAAAGGCAGAAATAGCCTTTGAAAGCTGAGTGCTCTCCCTGAAGGTATCTACCAGCCAGTGTGAATTTAAAGGATATACCATCCCTGGCTTGATTTCCACTGAACCATGAGGGTCAGTGGCAAACAGTTGGAAAGGGACTCCTGCCAGCAGGAGTCCATCAGGCAGCTGGCAGAGGTGGAGCAGTGCAGGCAAAAGCACTGCTTGGGTCATTAGGGACACACAGCGTGCGGACATATGTCAGTGCTGCCAATTACACCATGGTTGTTACACTGTATGCAAACAGAAATTAACTGTATTTTCAGCAATAAGGCAACAAAAAGTCCTTTAGTTTCTTTTCTTCCATGCATGTTATGTACAAAAAATGCAAAAAGAATATGATTAGCCTGTGTTCATACCATTAACCCACTTTATTACAGTGTTTTAAATCCCGAAGGAATGTTACCTGTTCTCTCCTTTTATTGATTGGTAGAAAATCTCATATCACTACTGCTGCAGTTGTTTCTGCTTCTTTTTTTTTTTTCTGGACTCCAGAGCTTGTCTCTTTTTTTCAATACTGAAAATTACTTAATATCTCAGTTTGAATATGGCATAATTTCCCATTTCTCTAGAGAGTGTGAAAACAAAAATACTGAAACAAAGCAATGTCTTCACCAATTTGTTGGAAAAAATGCAGGAATAAAGTAGTTTATTTTTCGTGTAAGTATAAATAGAGAAAAGGTTATGACCAAAAAAATGAATGTTCAGAGAGAGAATTTATTTTGCAGAGTGGAACTTTTATATTGCTCTCCAGTCAGGACTTGCATTATTTATTTAGTCATATGAAATTTGTCTCAGAAAAAAAATACATTGGAAATTGGATTTCCCAGATGACAGACGGTATCATTAGCATAACTTGCATTAGTTTCACTGTGGTCATTTCAAATTTTTCTTTTTTTTCTCTTTTTTTTTTGTGTGAAACAAAAGAGAAATGTACTCTTTGTGTGGGGTTGTGTTATTGTTGCCAATCAGGGCGGTATTAGTGGTTACAAATACCCTTAAGAATGCCGGACTACTGAGTCGGCTAAAAGCTATGTTGATCAGATGCTAGATGCAGTCTAGCAGTACAGGAATGATGCTCAACATAGATTCATTCATTCACATCAAGTTGCATTTCCAGTGTACAACTGTACTCCGCAATGCAACATCACTTCCACTACTAATGGTATTTTTGTTATGTTAGATAGCTCTGTACAACATGGGAAAGGCAGTACTTCAGATCTCTGCTGGATTTCTTAAAATCAGAGTCTCACTTGGCCTTTCCCTGTTCATAGGAACTGTCACACAGAGTCAGCAGTGTGCCCTGGCAGCCAGGAATGCTATCTGTGTCCTGGGATGCATCAGAGCTGGGCAAGGGGGGGGGGGTTGTCCCGCTCTGCTCAGCACTGGGGCGGCCTCACCTTGAGTGCTGGGGGCAGGTCTGGGTGCTACAGTATAAGACATTGAGCTGTTAAAGAGCATCCAAAGGAGGGCAATGGTGAAGGGCCTTGAGGGGAAGCCATATGAGGAGCAGCTGAGGTCACTTGGTCTGTTCAGCCTGGGGAAGAGGAGACTGAGGGGAGACCTCACCGCAGTTACAACTTCCTTGTGAGAAGAGGAGGGGCAGGCACTGGTCTCTCCTCTGTGGTGACAGTGACAGGACCTGAGGGAATGGCCTGAAGTTGTGCCATGGGAGGTTTAGGTTGGATATCAGGAAAAGGTTTTTCACCCAGAGGGTTGTTGGGCACTGGAACAGGCTCCCCAGGGAAGTGGTCACAGCACCAAGCCTGACAGAGCTCAAGAAGCATTTGAGCAATATTCGCAGACGCATGTTGTGATTCTTCAGGCTGTCCTGTTCAGGAATAGGAGTTGGACTTTGATGATCCTGATGGGTCCCTTCCAACTCAGGATAGTCTACTTTTTATGATTCCATGGAATGCACTGTGGAAATGTCTGTGAATGAAAAGCCCGAGGTAGGACTGATATTGAGGAAGGGTTATTCTGCTTGTGTCACTTTCTTCCATTTAAAAAATATTTATCAGTATAGAATCATAGAATCAATAAGGATGTTAAAAAACTTCTAAGATCAAATTGAACTATTGGTCAGAAATGTGTGTGTGTATGTACACATACACACATATATATTTTTATATATATACATACACTATATATATATATATATATTTAGGACATAAGTACTTATATGCATGGCTATATTATGTTAACAACAGCCGTTCTGCTACCACCTTTTTCCAAGGTTTTGTATAAAATCCCTGTCTTAAGGTCATCTAGAGGTGGAAGGAGATGATTGTTTTTGTTTTCATTTCTGCCTCGGGTAGCTGACTACACATTAATTTCAAATGGCACTCCAGAAAATTTAATTCATAACCAAAGTATCGCAGAATGCTCCACTTGAATAGTAAGTATAGAAGAAGAGCTACTTAAGTGTGCATGAAATCTTTTGTCAAATGCTTCATATTTGGGTTGCAGGCCCAGGTTTTGGTAGCAAGGGGACTACAAGGGTGGCTTCTGCAAGAAGCTGCTGGAAATTTTTTCCATGTCCAGCAGAGCCAATCCGTGGTGCCTCCAAGGCCAAGGCCAAGCAAACCAGAGACAGGAGCAATGCCTCCGTGATAGCACATTTAAGAAGGGGTAAAAGATTATTTTGCAGATGTAATTGGGGCCAAAGAAGAGTAGGGTGAGAACATGTGAGAGGAACAACTCTGCAGAAACCACGGTCAGTGGAGAAGGAGGGGGAGGAGGTGCTCCAGGTACCAGAGCAGAGATTCCCCTTCAGCCCGTGGTGCAGACCATGGTGAGGTAGACTGTGACTCTGCAGCCCATGGAGGCCCATGGTGGAGCAGAGATTCACCTGCAGCCCATGGAGGACACACACGCTGGAGCAGGTGGATGCCTTAGAGCAGGCTGTGAACCTATGGGAGGCACGTGCTGGAGCAGAGTCCTGGCAGGGACATGTGGGCCCATGGAGAGAGGAGCCTGCACTGGAGCAAGTTTCCTGCTAGGACTTGTGACTCCATGTGGGACCCACTCTGAAGCAGCCTGTCCTTGAAGGACTGCACCTCATGGAAGAGTATTACCATATCCTGCAGCTGTAAGGAGAAGGAGAGAAATCCAGCAGACAGGAATTGTGCAGCAAGATTGATTTATTTATTTATTTTACAAACTCTTTTATAGATTTTTTTCTTCATAGTCTAATTGGACAAAAGATCAGCCACCCCTTGGGGGTGATTGGCTAAAATCCTAAAGCATCCATTGTCAAAATATTTTCCTACTGTACTATAAAGAAAGCTCAGCAAGGTCGCAGGTGTTCATGGTTTATAAACTCTGCGAATATCTTCCGTGAGAGAGAAAAGTATCCCACGGACTTAGGAAGTACCAAGAAAATTTCTTGCTAGCAGAATTTTTGTATCCACAGAGTGACCCATGTTGGAGCAGTTCATGGAGAACTGTCTCCCATGGGACAAACCATAAACTGAAGCAGGGGAAGTACTACTCTCCCTTGAGCAGTGGCAGAAATTCTCATGTGATGAACTGACCATAAACCATAAGCCCCATTCCCTGTCTCCATGCATTGCTGAGGCAAAAGCCTGTGAAGGAGGTAAGGATGGGGGGAAAGTGGTTTTATTTTACTTCTCATTTTCCTGCTCTGATTTTGTTGGTAAAAAATTCAATTAATATTCCCAAGCTGAGTCCATGTTGCCTCTGATGGTAATCAGTAACTGATTCTCCTGGTCCTTATCTCAACCCATGAGCATTTTACTATATTTTCTATCCCCTATCCAGTTGTGGAAGGGAGTGATAGAGCGGCTTTAGCGGATACCTGGCATCCATCCATGTTGAAATCACTACAGTATCAACAGTTGTGCAGACTGGAATAGTATGACACTGGCATGTGTCATATTAGAGATGCATCTCTAATACCATCCCTGCCCGGCTCTGTGGGGTCCTGCATGCCCCCACAGATTCACAGGTGGGTTCAGTGTTACAGTTGGTAGCAAAGAGTCCAGAAGGGCATTTGCGTGCATTCCACCAGGAGCATTTATTGCTGCTACACTGTTGAAGGGTGCAGAGGCAAATACCAACACGATCCCAAAACTCACAGTTTTATCCAGGGGTGGGGAAAAGGCGAGACCAGGGAACGGGGACCAATGGGGAAGCTCGGGGGGAGTGATGAGGGGTAGAGGCCAACAGCCAACCAGGGAATTCAAACTGGGATAGATTAACGTAACAGAAGCATCCTGGGAGAAGCCTTTTGGGTCACCCTAACATAAAGTGGTTCTTGTTGTACTAGGGACTTGTCTTACTGAAAACTCTCTGTCCCTTGTACTGTATGTTCACCGGCCACCACACATCTCTATTCTTTTAGCACCAACTTTGAGAAATGGTCACATGAGGTGTTTTGAAAAATAGAGCACGGGCCAAATTCCTCCAAAGTTATCTATTTTTCTTCAGAACAAACAAGTTACATGTCTCTTAAGAAGTGATTTATAATTATTTCAGCAATAATTAACACTTTCTGCATTTAAAAATATACCACACATCAAAGGGAGGTATGGTTTCTTCAAGTTGTGCTGAACAATTTTGTTTAACCAGTGAAATCTGGGAACTATTAATACCTAAAATCTGGAATATAGAAGAAGAGAAAATTCCAGAAACATACATGTGGCTTCTGCTTCAGCTAAGACACCCCTGTCTCAATGAACAGGCTCATTTGATTTGTGTGGGGCTCTTCCTCTAAAACCTATTCAAAAGGAAAGCAACAATAATAGTGTCACCTTGGATTTCTCTCATCACACAACTAAAATTATCTTGTAAGAGTGATCAGTATCACTATTCTTGTTATCCAGATTGGAAACAGAGGCCCAGAGTAGTAAAAAATACTTGGGCATAATTAATCAGCAGGTCTGATAATGAAAGGCAGTGTGCATGATCTGCGGACTTGAACTTGGCCACACTACCTTTCAGCATATTGGCTAAAGCTCTCCAATAGTGTTTAGCGTCCTAAGTGTACATTTGTTTCCCATTTGGGCAGCATTCCTTCTACCTGTGCATTGGAGGATGTATGCCACAAGGGACAAGGCCGTTGTTTACTCTTTTGGGCAGAAACTCCCTACTTCGATTTCTTACAGAGCAAAAAATTAGTGCTGCTAGTCAAAGAGGATGGATGTGGCTAAAATAATGAATAATAACTAATAAATATTTATAACTATAATGAATTATGTGATGCATAATTGATTGTGTACTGTATAATACATAATACAACTCTGTATTGTAGCTATCTACAATATATAATTTATATTATACAATTATAATTATACTTAATTACAGTCATTCTGGTAATATCTCCCCCTCAGTCTATGTACTTTGACTACTCTAGTTTATTATTCAGCCACTTAATCATTGCTGTGTATTCAATATCAGTTTAATATATTTTAAAGGCAATCAGAACTTGTGATTTTGCGTTTGAAAGTCACTTCTAAAGGACAGAAAGTTTCACCCCTCTTATTTTCTGTGGAACTTTTCTGAAGGGAAGAAGTATCTATGGATTTGAAGGCCCCCTGACAACTGATTCTTTACCTCCCTTTGCTATTCCCTCCTAATACTAATGGCTCAGCAGCTACCACACAACTCTCTGAGAGAGAAGTCCAAGGACCTTTGCAGACTTTCTAAATTTAGGAAATTTCCAGGAGAGAGGCGGTGGCATATAAGTTTCTGAACATAAATAGTTTTAAACTTATTCAACAGATTTAAACTGAGATTAAAGTGTGCACTATCCAAATTCCAGCAAAGTATGAGAAACTGCACGCTGTTCGGCTTGATTTTCTGTAAATGTCCTCAGTCCCTGAGATGTACTGCTTCCAAATTTATAACAATTTAAAAAAAAAAAAAAAGTAGGTGGAAGTGTCTGCCTTTAAACACTTGCCATATCATGTTATTTGCCTACAAACAACAGCTTAGAATTTATTAGCTTCTTGTGCTTAGTGTAGAGAGGACAAACTACTTAGGCAAAACTAGCAAGCTCAGGCAAGAAGTCATCATAGTCTCAGCACATGGATATTTGAAAGCTCTCTTGGCTCCAAGAGAAAACATGATCAATGCTGAAGTCAAATACTGCTTTTATGGGTAGAATTTCAGCTCCCTTGGACCAAGATAGATGATGTTTTGCAGTGCTTTCCAATTTCAGCAGATAAGAGCCTTTCTGATTGACAGAACTTCATTCACTGGAGGAATTAATAGGGCTGTTGCTTGGTTTATGATAAATTAAGTGGTTATTGATAATTTTTTTGTGTCATGTCTTATAGAGTGCAGAAGAAAATCAGTATATATGAAAACTAGTTATCCCTTTCCTTCAATTATTTTACTTTACGGCACATTGTGTTACCTCCAGTGCTCTTTTGAAATAGTATTTTCTCCGATAAAATCTGCTGTAAACCTGGCTAAAGATGGAAACACAAAAACAGGCAGGGATGAAGTGCAATCATCAGGGTTTCTCTCAACATCTTTGGAAGAATGTCCATCCCTTATTCTTGAAGAATTTTTTCTTGAATTTTGATACAAGGATTAACTTTCTCATTATACCTGTGTAATTCTGAGAAGAGCTGAATTACCTTCAAATCGTACTTGCTTTCTGACATTTTGTTTACACTGATATGGATGGGAATTATGGATGTTTAGTACATTTAAGAATCAGTTTCTTCATCCCTGTGATGGAGGGATGCTCTGCTGACTTCTGCTTCCTCTATGTTGCACACTATTTCTGCAGGAAGAACACTGTTGCAAGTGAATTTGTAGTGTGTTTTTCTCACAGCAATCTGGGTCTGATATTATGAATTTCTGTTTCTCTGTTCCCAGTTTTCTATGGTACTGGGTCATGATGTAGAAATCAAGTATCAGTTTCCCTGGAAACAATAACCATATGAGATATTACATAACTTCAGGAGGTGGGGGCTGTAGATGAGGTGGCTTTTATCCCTGCTAAATATCTAAATGGAAGCTGAGGATGGAGTCACCATGGTAGGTATCAGTACAACTTGAGGACACACAGACTGTATACATATGACAGACGCTGTGACTTGGCCATATGAGCCACTTCCACATAGCTGGACTCCCAGGCCCTTCATCAGCCTGACAGTGCTTTGGTCTCAGCTAACAGAGTGGAAACTGCCACCTCCCTTCTCGTTAATGAGAAATGTGGGAATGAAAGTATATACTGGTTTTTGTTGTGGTTTTTGGGTTGGGTTTTTTTTTTTCCACAGGCAATAAAATATTTGTTCTGACACTGCAGTAAGACTGGAACTTCAGTTTAGTCCTTTTTTTAATACTTGTTTGTTCTTTCCTTATCTTCATACATCTTAGAAATAAAATATGTCAGCACTTCTGCTATAAGAAATCTCCTAAGCAAATAAAGAATATACAGTGTTACAGGAATTTATCTTATGCAGTTGGACAGTGTCTGTGATATCAAAAATAAATGGTGGGGAGGAGACAACTCTACTCCCCTGGTAATCAACCATTCAGAGGCTTCATGGGGTGCTTTGCAAGAAATCTGCAGCTGAGAAACTGCATTATATCTCATTACCCCAAGGATGGTGAATGGAGTCTACAGCACTGTAAGGATCGTTCTGCTTCTGCACTCATTAAGGTGAAGGATTGAGAAGAATGAATCAGGAATGCAGAACATTCTTTACATTTTTCACAGCATGGAAAAGTCCAGGTTATCAAAAGGCAGTACTGACAATGATTTTGAACAATGCTGCATGACAGAAGGGATGGAGAGGCTCTGCCATGCACACCCAGCCCCACTCCTTTCAAATGGAGACAGGGTAACATTGGAACCAAATCTGCCAAAACTGCTGCCACTTTGCAAACAGTTTCTTTTCCACTATGCTTTCTAGAAGAGATACAGTAAACAAGATTAGCCTTTGGGTGAACTACATGCTGCTTCAGCAATTGTATATTGCATGCTTTCTAAGCTTTCTTCAATTTGTTAGATGTTCTTAACTAACCTGAGGGTCATTTTGACCACCTTACATTTTCTACCTCCAAATCTATCAGAATATCACATTACTCCCATTTTTGCAACACTGCTGAATTTGGTTTTGCCCTCTCAGACAGCTTTAAGTTTCTTTGTAAGTACACACATCATTTTTATGATTCAGTGCATATAGAGCAAATAACAATATGACAGATCCGAATTGTCTAGGTCCATCTCAGATAGCTTCTGAATGTGCCCCTGGCTCTTCGATTGTCTCTCTGTTATCAATGGCAGTGAAATCTTCTCTGCATTAATCTCACAGCAGCAATCCCTGCAGCGAGACTTAAGGGAGAGTCCAACAGAACCAGATTCCTTGTTAAGATTTCAGTGACTAAAATAGTAATTGGGTATCCATAATTGTTTGTTTCCTGTTATATAAGAAGAATGCAAACCAAATATAACTTCTTGAGAAAAGAAGTAAAGACTTGGGGATGGGGAAAAAGTAATTGTTCCTATAAAATAAGTTATACCTGAAGATATGAGAGGAATTTATACTGCATATGTATGTATAAATATACATATCCCATATAAACTTACCATAGAAATATATACTCAGATTTCTTTGATCTTTCACTATTACCATTATTGAAAAGCAATTTGCTATGAAAACTGACTGATGCTGTTCTAGAATTCCATCATTCCTCTGAGTTGCTGAGTCAGATGTGTAAATCACCCTCAGTTTTGGTGATGACTAAATTTTAATTCTGGCACTCTTCTCCTGAAGTGTATTGTGTGAAGTACCTTAGATTCTGTAATTGAGTCATTAAAGGACCCTCAGTCTCAAATTGAAATTCATGAACAAAAGGGAAAGCCTTAGAAAGCTAACTATTATGAAGGAAATTGAAACTAGGGAGTGAGATGAGGTAAAATAGTTAAGACAGATGAGTGGTGACTTGATTTATTCTGCTATAAATAATCATGTTGTACTCTTTTGTCTTGGAAGGGTTATGCTACTTTTTCTGGTTTTGCTGCTGTGTCAGAGTAGGCAGTTATAGACAAACTCTTACACCTTGTTCCAAAAGTGACACACCACCCTACTTGCAAGTACAGAAGCGTCTGTTTAGGACAGACAAGGTCTAAAGGTTCATCATGACGACAAGTTTTACCAACTTGTGAAGATCTTTCAGACAGAAGAAAGACAAGACATAAATTGTTCTTGTTTATGTTTTTTTTTATTTTTTTTAGAAAAATATCATGTAAAAATATTGGACCTTAGCTAGATAAAGATATTCTTAACACCTAGTGTTGATTTGTAGATGCTTAAAATGGTTATGCCAAGCTTCTTTCAAGTCTATATTTCAAAGTAATACAATCTTTTTTCATTTAAAAGTTTATTTTTTTGCCAATTTTACTACACGAGTCATTTGAATGCCATTCTCTGATCAATTTTTGTCATTACTCACAGCAAACTGGTTTTTGGTATTTTTAATACTTGGCTTCCTTTAGCCAAGATGGTTTCCTCTTTCCCTAACAATGACAATAGCTGAACTGCAACAGCTGCATAAAAATTACTTCTGGCCTCTAAGTATCATTTAGAATAGTGGCACCATTTAAATGTGGCAGTTTTAAGACGTTTGAATGATGGTTACGAATCTTCTCTTCAGAACCTTTTTGATATTTTGACAGTAGAATTTAAATGAGATAGGAAATGTGTACGCAGTTATATACTCCCTTATTTTCCTTATCGCTTCACCATGGTGGGAGGAAGAAAGAATTTAAAAAAAAAATAAAATACCAAAACTTCTGGTTTTAAACTTATAATACTTGAAAATACCAAAACTGCTGCAGTAGGAGTGAAGGAAATTAATTAGTGGGTTTTTCCTCACTAGTTCACACATTTTCTTGGTGTCAATAATTGAAGTTCTGTACAAGTAGCTTTTATTTCATGGTGAAATGGTGTATTCCTATTTCTTTCTGGTTTAAGTTGTGTGCTTGGAGGTTCAGGTACAAAAAAAAAAAAAAAAGCAATTATGTGAAAAAAACTAACATGAAACCAACACTTGCATATTCCTCACAACTTTTCTTTCACATGGCATTTAGTTAATTGCTCAGTTAGACAGCCATGAATAGGTTGATCGCATGTATATCTAGTGTTCTGATTTCTCCAGAGTCACCAATTATATTTGTGTCAAAAGCAGACTATCTGAAGGAAATGTATTCTTCTGGGAAGCGGAATTAAAGGCAATTTGTTTCTTTTTTCTTACTGCTTTTGGAAGTGTAAGAATAGTGAGAAGGATGGCTTTTTCTCCTATCCATGATGGGAAAAAGGATATCTGTCTGTCAGCAGTTCCACTGGTTCAGGTTTCCATCTGTGACTCAAGTGGGCAGGTTCTACTTTTCAGCTTTATTTTTTGTTATCGTGAGCAGATTCTTTACGTAAATTAAAACCACATTATCTGTTTTCAAGATCCTTGAGCAGTTCAAGTTTGGAATTTTTTCTAGCTGATGTCTGTAAGTCTTGAGGGATTTGTAATGTCCCTGGGGAAAAAAAAATAAATGGAACCATTAACCTCAGTCTTATTTCTGTTCAGGTCTCAAAATAAATGTTCTTTCCTAGCTTCTTCAGATGACCTACCTGGAATAGACAGGGAATCTCATCTGCAGAATAGTTTCTGATCATAGGAGCTAGTCCTCTCTATTTTTTTCTCTTTTTTTCCTTTGGCACTTAAAGATCAGCCAAACCATGATAGACCATCCCACAATCCCCACAATTTTTAGGTCTTCCTAAAATGCAACTTGTGTCATAAAACCAAGAGCCTAGTCATCTTCTTTCTCTCCATCACATCAACAGAGATATTGAGTGTTTGAAAAGACCTCTGGTGAACACAGACAAAGTACCTCCATGACTAAGTTCAGTACATTGGCCAGAGAAATGTATGACTAACTGTCTCTGTCTCACAGAAGCTCTAAAACTCCTGCTCTTGGCTGTTGGGGTCTCCTCCCCCTGCCATGGAGCCCTGGGAGAGGGGCCCTGGGGGGGAGACACGGGGTTTCCCTGCCCCTGCTCAGCCTCGTTCCCATTGGTTGTTTTGTGTTCCCCGGTGTGGCCAAGGACCCTCGGGTCCCCTGACTGGAGGAGTTGCTGAGCAGAGCCCTGGCCATGCGGCTGGAGAAATAAACATCCCTGAAACATGTACCAAGAATCTGTCCATACATATTTCCTTTCCATGAGACTCCTGATTTGATATATGCGTGTTACAGTAATCCCCACTGTAGCACTTGGCAGCACCTGAAAAAAAATGTATAGTTTTGACTAAGTTCATTGAGGGCTGTGTACAGAGAATTACACAACAATGTGGGTAGTTTTCTGAATCTGGGGCATGTCTTCTGCTGTCTTGCTATAGGCAAAATATGTTTTGCAGAGAAGTTATTCTAAACACTCAAAGCAAGAGGTCGCTTCCCCTCTAGCTTCCTATTTATTTAATTTTTCCTCTTGACTGTGATTCATGGAACAGACTGTTGTGCCTGTCCCAATGAGAGGTTATTGTCTCCAGGAGGCAGAGTACTGAGTAACGCAGCAGGCAATACTTTCTGTTCCGCCTGAAGTTTGTGTTTACAGTGCATACAGTGTGTCATTCTCTCCAAGCAAGGAAAGCAATCGTTTACACTTTTATCAACCTCTTTAAGAGCCTTAACTATGAAACAATCACAGCAATATCCTCGGCAGTATATCAATAAAGAGTCTGGCATCTCTTTGGTAATAAAACTGTGTCTGTCTCTAGCTCTGACCTTTATTTCACGCATAAAAGTTGGGGTTTGTAGAACCAGTTATACGTATCTATCTATCTCTCTGTATCTATGCAAATTTGATTCTAATTCTTCATTAAATAAGGATTAATTTATAATAAATACATTATTAATTGGTAGGGATAAAGACTGCTTCACCTTTAATCATGACCAATCCATCTTCAGTAAGTTTCAACAGGGTGGCAAGAGAGTTTTAAATTGAGTTCTGCACTTTTATTCTTCTCTTCTATGACTTTTTAAATGCACATAATGGCAATAGAGAACATGCTTTATTCAAAGTACTGAAATTACCCCTTTCAAATTCACTTGTCTACACAGAAGACTAACATGGCTACAGAAAGGATGATTCCGAAATGAAAGAATCTTGCAGCCCTTAGCAATTTTCTCTGCTTCTTAAACAAGGCTAGTTTAAGAACTGCATTATTGCATTAAACTACATTAAGAATTGCATGTAATTACATTGCAGTCTGCAGGGAAGTCTTTCAAACCAGCCTCTAGGAATTGAAGTAGGAAATCTATCAGTCCAAAGTAAATATGTAATCTTCATGTTGGACATTGGGACTTTGATTCCTAAACCAGATTAGCCTTAAGGACACTAATGTTCACTTTTTGAACACTTAATGAACATTTAAGAAGGTATACCTCTCTTGAAACCTTTTTATCCCTCAAGTTCTGAAACAGCACAAAGCTAGTGAGCAAAACCAAGTTTTTTTACTTTGTTCTTTAATGTCCGTAAAAATCCTTACTCAGCTATGTCCTGAGGAATGGTAGGAGGGCAAAAAATGCACCTTATTGTCTCTTAATCGCACCATCGTTATTAGGAAGACAGATTTCTGCTAACTTTTGGTGTGTTAAACCGCACCAGCCTTTTCAGGCCAAAGTACCTAGTTACTTTGATACAGTGTCTGTTTTGATGTCCTGTTGAGAGATTTCTACTCAGACACTGTATCAAAGGCAGGTTTTTTGGGAAAAGCACTATGTAAAGAAATTCTCTTATACATTTGACTCTTCAGCTACGGGATTTCATTTCTGATTTCTACTTTCACTCAAATGTGTACACATATTTTAATTAAAGTAGTAATTTCTTTTATCTGACGTGTTTTATTCTGTTTTAATGCAAGAAAAATGCTATTTTCTTAACATGGCCTATTATTTTAAAATTTTATTATCTTGATCCTGATGTGACGACAAAATTCTTCTATATTCTAATTTTTTCTTCCTCCTGGCTATAGAATCCTAGTCAATAATTTCCAGAAAAAATGGAAACTATAGTTAGGAACCTAAATAATTTTTTGCTATCATTTGAATACCATTTAATTCCAAGTCCTGCTAATTTTGCCTGGACTGAATAAAAATGCTATTTTCAAAATCAAATAAACCTAAATAGTATAAATGGGAATGAATGAGCTTGAGTTCATTTTAAGGACAAGGTACTTGCTAACAAATGAGATCAATCTGTTGGAGGAAAGAGTGGGTGTCAAATTCCATCTCATGGGCAATAAAATAGAACAGAATCACCTTAGCTGGATGGTATCTACAATGATCCTTTAGTCCAACTGCCTGAACAATTCCAGGCTGAGAAAATATTAAAATTGACAGGCTTGGTTGTTGCGGTTTAACACCATCCAGCAACTAAGCACCCCAAACACACTCACTCTCCCACCACAGGATGGGGTAGAGATTCAGAAAAGTAAAAATGAGAAAACCCATGGGTTGAGATAAAGACAGTTTAATAGATAAAGCAAAACCCACACATGCAAGCAAAGCAAAGCAAGGAATTCATACACCACATCCCATGGGCAGGCAGGTGTTCAGCCATCTCCAGGAGAGTCGGGCCCTCACTCTGGATGGCTCACCCATCCTCCTTCTTCTCCCCACTTTGTGCACTGAGTGTGATATCATAGGATGTAGGGTATCCCTTGGGTCAGACAGGGTCAGCTGTCCCAGCTGTGTCCCCTCCCAGCTCCTTGTGCATCCCCAGCCTCCTTGCTGGTGGGGTGGGTGACGTTCAGCAAAGGCCTTGGCTCTGTGCGAGCCCTGCTCAGCAGTAACAAAAACATCCCTGTGTTATCAACACTATTTTCAGCATGAATCCAAAACAGAGGCCCGTAATAGCTGCTATGGAGAAAATTAACACTGTCCCAGCCAAGACAAGCACAATGGAGCATGAAACCCCACTCTAGGAAGCCTGTTCCAGGGTTTGATCAGCCTCTTAGCAAAAAATTGTTTCCTATTGTCAAGTCTGGACCTCCCCTGATACAACTTTGAACCATTTCCACATGTCTACTAACACCGAATTCTAGAGAGAAGATCTCAGCACCTCCCTCTCTACTCCCCTTCCTCAGGAATCTGTGGAGAGCAGTGAGGTCAGCCTCAGCCTCCATTTCTGCAAATGAGATCAGTCCAGGGTCCTCAGCCACTCCTTACAGGACACAGTACCCAGCCCTTTCCTCAGCTTTGCTGCCCTCCTCTGGATAAAATCAAGGGCCAGCACGTCCTTCTCAAACAGAGTGACCCAGCACAGACACAACAGTCAGCTCAGGCCACACCAGTGCTGAATACAGCAGGATAATCTTCTCTCTGACTGCCTGGCTGCACTGTGTTTGATGCCCCCCAGGATGCAGTTTGTCCTCTTGGCTGCCCCAGGCACACTGCTGGCTCACAGTGATCCTGCTGCCAGATCCTGTTCTGGAGGGCTGATCTCCAGCCACTCCTGTCCCAATTTATGCTTGTATACAGAAGTACTGGGCATTAGCCATCCCACTTTCCTGATTCAAGTTCACTCAGCATATTACTCCTTCCACCATCTCATTTATTTTTTTCTTTTCACACACAGCTCTGAGGAACGGTGCTTATCCATCTTCACATGAAACTTCTACCTTCTTACTATTCTTTATCTCCTTAGCCATTCTGTCAAAAAACCTTCTACTCTCTAAAATCCTGCGGGTAAACCACATTTTTTATCAGCAACAGCCTATTATGGCTGTAAATTAATGCCACAGTCTTTTAATTTACTTCTCACTAAATAATAATAATAATAATAATAATAATAATAATAATGCATCTTGGAAAACACCTGTCCTCTCAAAACTGTTTTTGTTGTAATAATTCATTTTGTTCCTTTTCTGTGTATCTTCTATCTCTTAATAAGGCAGATGTAACCTGTAAGGTTCCTTTTACCCCATACCTATTTATAAACAGTACCAAAGAATAGTTAAAACCTGGAATTAAAAAAGAAAATAAAATTAAATTTAGTCCACTCCAAGGTTAATTACTTTTGCTGCCCATTTTGCTTTCAATATTTTCTTATCTGCCATTTCATTCTCTGCATCTGGACATTTTTGCTCCACTGTGCCTTTTCTAGTCCTTTTCTCCTTTTCTCTTTCTCTGTAATTTCCCTTCATTTTTCTGCTCCCTTTCTTCCACCCCACCCAATACTATAGTATTTCCCATTTTCTTTCATGTTTTCTGAGTGCAGTCTTCCTTGTGCGTGTTTTGCCTTTTTTCCCGCCTTTCCTGCAAGCTATTCCATTTCTCTTCCCACCTGTTTTGTTTCAGTTTGTGGGTATTTTTGGCTTGTTGGTTGGTTTTTTGGTTGCTCATTTGTTTTGGTTGGTTGGTTGGTGGTGGATTTTTTGCAAAACCACTCTAGATCATTCTTATTTTCACAACATTATCTCTTTGTGTCACCTCTTTTTCCCACCTCTGCTTTTCTTGTTTTACATAAATGTGGGAGCAGCGGAAAAGGTCAATGCTGGGATTCTCAAAACAAGAGGAGGAATTTGGGTACCTTGGCAGACCTCAGTAGAGAATAGCATATGGATTGCAGATATCTGTATCAATCCAAATTGCAATTTTCCCTTTGTATGTAACTCTCTCTGTATGTTATTTTTAGTTGGCGAAATAACATTAGTTCAGCATTGGAAGGTGAGTTGAAGGCATGGCTGTGTCCCACCTTGCAGTGCTCAAGCATTGGTCTTTGACTGCAAAGGAGCAGGAGGTATGTGGTTGACTCTATCCACTGTTTGCCAGGATCAGGACATTCTGGAGAGCCCTTCAGAGGAGGAAAACCCTGGCTGTGCTCTTCTTTATGTCTCGGCACTCACGGAGTGAACTGGAATATGGCCTGGCAGGGTAATTGACAGGGGAAGATGCTGGTATGAATTCAAGCCACCTACAGTGACTTGTTCACTAGAGTTTGAATTGCCTGTGAACAGCTCTCAGCAGCTCTCATTTAAGCCACAAAAATGTCAAAATATTTTATTGAGTGAAAAACACATGTGAGTTACCAGAGCTGACTGTTTCTGAACTCACTCCTCTTAGCAAACAACTTCTGAAATGAGTTTTCCCTCCTCCACCCAGCTAGCAGTAAGAGATTCATATGTTTTGAGGTTGTGAAGGGTTTTTTAAATTTCTTTTTTAAAGCTCTACTTTAAAATAAAGTGCTTCTCATATAGAGGGATTGATTCTTTTCCTAGTGTAGTGAATGATAAAACTACTGTGGACTATGAAAAGGCAGCATAACATTTTCTATCTTCAGCTGCGTAACTTGTCTGGAATCCATCCGTTCTACTACTGGATACTGAAAGATTTGAAAACATTAAGGCATCAAGGAAAAATTGCAAGTGGGAATGAAGAGGAAGTATTGTGATCAGAACAAAACCATCTATTGCCATATGCCTTCCCTACAGAAAAAACTGTTTACACACCCATTACATGAAAGAGCTCAGCTAAGCCTTTCCCTGAAAATAGTCTACTTACATAGTAGCTAGACAAAGTAATGTTTATAATTTATCAGCAGTTCTTCTGTCCCTTAATTTAATTTAATTGACCAAAGACTTTTCAGAACTTTAAACAGAAATACTGGCTTCTGATTAATTCTCAGATTTTCACGAAAGGTGAAAAATGGTGAAAAAAGATATTACCTTCTTTCTTGTTCTTATGCTTATTCTTACTCTTAATTTTTTTTTCTTATGCACATTCTTAATTTTTGTTCTTGGTCTTATCTGCACTCTTATTGAACTCTGCTTCTCCCCATGTCTGAGGCTGTGATCACTCACTGAAGTATTTGGGGACTGTGAGGAGACATAAATGCTGAAATTTTTTCAGCATCAGGTCATCAAGACATCTTGTATTTCAAGGTTAGGGGTTGAACAATGCAGGAAATGCTGTCCATGCTTTAAGTTCCCTGCGCTTTTTCTGAAGTAGTTTGTAATGCAAACGTAAAAGGAGTTTGGGGTATCTGCTGCAGATATGTGATGGCTGAAAGCAAAGAACTTATTCAGAAAAGCCTGTGTTTTTATATTTCACACTGGAATCATCCAAAAGACTCCTTTTTAATTGAACTTTTTGAAAGAAAAACTGACCCATTTGAGAACAATAATTGTTATTAATTTAAAGACAGAAGCAAATAAATTTTTAGCAGCAGTACTTGTTTCTCCTATTACATTCAATGTGAATTGAAAAATAATTAAAATAGCACAACTTTAAGGTCTACCTGGAGGTATAAAAGTTTGTCTTATATTTGATGATGTCATTTTATCTCACAGCCATTATCTCCTTCATTTTGTTTGCCCCTCTATTCAAGCTAGAATTGTCCTAATAACACCTGTGAACCTCCTATCCTCCTTCAAATGCCTCCATAATTCTCATGACAATTTCTAGCAAAGAAAATACTCACAATACTTGTAACTATCTTCTTATTCTCTGATGAGCTCTTTAGAGCTGTCTTCTTGAGCACCCTCACTTGCCAAAGACCTTTGCTGTCTTCTGTCACTTTTTCTAGTACACCCCTTGCAAGAGTGTATATAAAATCAAGGAGGCTATAGCAGCTATGCTTTCTGGTTCTGGATTGACATTCAACCAACAAAGTTTGAACTTTTCATTTTCAAATCAAGTTTCAAATCAAAAACTAGAACTTTCCAATTAATTTTGTGACAACATGCCTACAAGAAGAGGAGGATCCTAATAAGGCCTTCAGTAAAACAGTCTTCAGATAGTTCACCTTTTTCTAGTCATCAAAGAGTGCACATAGGAACTAAAACATAGAAAGAATACATTGTTAAATTACAAGTCTTCATTAATTCTGCAGGCCAAGGAATTGCTTGTTCTGTAATTCAACATATCATAACACAGTAAGATCCTGATTCATCTCTCTAATATATAGGTAGTGTGCGACTGTTCATGGCCCCCTCCTATAAGTTTTTGTACCAAATATCCTCACTTTCACATCTTTAGCATACGTAAGTCCCTTAAGCACAGCATTTCATCTCATTTAAAAGGTCTTGTGGAGTAGGATTGTGACCAGTTATGGATATTGTTAAAATTTCACAGTAACCCTTTCTCATATTTTGCCAAAATGAAAATTCTTATTTTTTGTCACACTTCAATCAAAATAAAATTCTGTTATTTAACTCAGGAGGAAAATGCTGTTAGGGAAAGTCTACCCAACTTACAACATAAGGGAGCGTAGTTCAAATGTATTTATAATCCCATAAGCAATTCAGTTTGACCAAAAACAAACCTCACTGCTCTTCTTTCTTTCCTTAGGATACCTGTCAATTATGTTAAACAGAATTAATTTTTATCCCATGATTTGAATAAAGATAGCTAGTACCAAACTGTGTTACTTATGCGAAATGGACAAAAACACCCTTATTTTTCAAGAAGAAATGATTACCCTACCAGTTGTATCTCATCGAAGCTGAAAGAGCTTTTATTATTGTAATTATATTCTGATTGAATTTTTCAGGCATCTATGATTATTGTAATGCAGCTTTTATTTTCTTTTAAGCCATAGATTTCATAAAGACATATACAATGGCTGGCACAAAAAAAAAAAACAACCTAAAAAAATGTTTTAGGGGTTTTTTTAACTCTCTGTCTTTGAAGCGAAAACATATTTATTAGTCAGAAAACAGCAAAGCATAGTACATTGTCTTGAAATCTTGCATTGTGGTTTAAAAACTGAAGGCAATTTGGGAAAGTGGATTTCATAATGGAAATATCACTGTACCTTGGCTTGGGTTTTTTCCCCTCTCTGCCAAGCCAAAGTCAAAGGTCTTATAACTTCTGTTTCATGGTTTAGAGTATAGTTAGACAATGGTGTTGCTTTCCAGATTAAAAAAAAAAAATCACTGTGGTCTAGTTCTATAAGTAACTATGCTTCCCATAATCTTTGTGACGAATCAAAGTGATAATGGCAATTAACTGAAGCAAAAATATTAGAAACAAAAGAAATTTGTAATTGACAATCAAATTATAAAATATAAAATACAACAGACTAGACTATACTGGATTAGTTTACACTGGACTAGACTAGTCTGGTTGGAGGAACCCACAATGATCGTCCAGTCCAACTGGCTGAACACTTCATGGCTGACACCATGTTAAAGCATGCTTTTAAGGACATTGCTCAAATGCTTCTTAAACACTGACAGACTTGGGGCATTGTCTACTTATTGAGGAAGCCTGTTCCCGCACCTGAACACTCTCTCAGTGAAGAAGTGTTTCCTGATGTCAAGTCCAAACCTCCAAACCTCCCCTAACACAACTTTGAGCTATTTCCAGCCTATTACTGGATTGCAGAAAGAAGAGCTCAGCACCTCCCTCCCTACTCGCCCTCCTCAGGAAGCTGTAGAGAGTTATGAGGTTTCCTGTCAGCCTTCTTTTCTCTAAGCTACACAAACCAGAGTCCTCAGCTGCATCTCACAGGACTTCCAGCCCTGTCATCAGCTTTGTTGCCTTCCTCATGGTGTAACAAACATGATCTTCTGCTGAAACTCATGTATCTTCCTTTGCTCATCATGTGATTCTGTCTGCACTGCATCGAAAAAATGTGACAATCACTTTAATATCAGATTTGACTTTCTTTTTTTTTTAATGACTCATCAAAGTCTAGAGATACTTCTCTGCAAGGAGTTTCTGCATGACTTTACTCAGTCCACACAAGATTTGTTCCAATGGCATGAAATACAGCATATGTTTACGTAATAATACAATGACATAGGAAAATCCAGTGGGAGGTTTCGATGCAAATTCTTCAAGGTGTTGAGTAAACAATAGAAGCAGTGAATGTCTGAATTTTATATGTGGATGCTTTTTTTACATCCACAGTCTATATTTTTCATGAAAATCTGTATTTACAGCTCTTCCTGTTTATTAAATCTTATCAGTCTGCTTTCTTTTTTTAGTTCATATTGAAATACTGATGGTTTTCTTTTTCAAAGTAATTTTAATAGCCCACAGGGTCATCACAACAACTGCAGCACGACGTTATTTATATATTTATACACAGATATTTTTCTAGGCAACAGATTTCAGAATAAAAACATTCCTGAGCTAGGGTGTACCTGGAGAACGTCCTTTAGAAATTTTCTGCTGCTTGCACTGTAAACATCTTGTGTAGAGAGGTTCATAACAGAATTATACATGGAGCTAAACTGTCAGACCTTGTAAACAAGAGAAAATGGTAGGGACAGAGATAACAGAACTTGGCTGTGTATGGCTCTTTTCTGTAGGATTTCACCCTCAAATAAGATGTTAGAGAGAACTTGTGCATTTTTCACATTAAACATATCCTTTCTGCCACACCACTATGAAATTAGATTGCAAGGCAAGGACTATCACACCCTCAAAAATTCCAAGATAACCATTACTGATGGCTAGACTGGAAGAACTGAAACCTGCTTTTACTTCTCTGGTTTATTTTAACACTTCAGATCTGCAGTGTTAAATCTCTTTTTTATGTACATATTTGAAATGCAGGTTAAGGTTAGCACTTGCACTATTGTTTTTGACATAGTGCGGCTGGCTAGCAAATGCAAACCAGCGAAAGCTTCTCTGGCTTCATGAAGGACAGCAACATCATGAAAAATTTTGAGTATAACATTAAATTTGGGCTCATTTTATTAAAATTTTGATCAAGGTCTGTTGCAGCGGGGATTACTGCAACAAGTATATTTCAAACCAGGAGTCCCATGGAAACGAAGTATATATGGACAGAGTCGTGGTAGATGTTTCAGAGATGTTTATTTCTCCAGCCGCACAGCCGGGGCTCAGCTCAGGAATTCCGCAGTCACGGGACCCAAGGGTCCTTGGCCACCCCGGGGAACACAAACCAACCAATGGGGAATGAGACTGACCAGGGGCAGGGAGACCCCGTGCCTCCCCCCCAGGGCCCCTCTCCCAGGGCTCCATGGCAGGGGAGGAGACCCCAACATCTCACCCGTTTTATTTTAATAAAAGGAGAATGAAAACAACTGGATAAACATAACAAGAACAGTTTCAAGACAAAACAAGCCACCCTCCTGAGTCTTTAAATGTCCAATCAGATTCTGTGGAACATCTTAGGGCTGACAGAAGGGAGACAGAACTCTCCGGGCATGCTTTGTGGGGAAACTGAGGCAGGAGAGGGTTTAATTTCTTCCCTCCCCCTTTTCATCACCCCCTCGGTACCGGAGAGGAGTTGTAGGGAAATGGAATTGTATAGGGAAGCCATGGGGTGAAAAACGGATTAGGAATGAACTGGGGATAGGGTAAACTTAGGAAGGGGTTCATATTGGGTATAGGGTAAAAGGGGGAAGTAGGCTGTGAGTAGGGAAATTGCTGGGATGGATATTGTTTATAATTCTGTGCATAACGGCTGCCTTTGACTGGAATACCCCCAGGCCCAGTAACATTTGCTGCTTGTAAACCCTTCCTTCCTTGCACTCTATCAAATTGTACAACCTCCCCATCTCCTACACTTTGCAGGTAAATTTTAGGGTTATTCCTTTTAATGGCAGTTCTATGGATGAATAGATCTCCCCCTGTATCATCTCGTGTTATAAATCCATAGTTGTTTTTGACATTGTACCATTTCACAGTTCCTGTGACTTTCGTGGCTATAACTCCTCCTATCACGTGTTTGCGTGTTCGTCGTGGCTGCTGGTCCCGCGTGGCCGCCGCCTCGCCGGCTCCGACGTCTCGGCCGGGCCCCTCTGTTGCGGCTGCTCCGCGCTCTCCGAGCGGCGCTGCTCCAGTCCGTGTCTGGGCTCTGCGCGGCCCCGCGTTGCCATCGCCGCTGGCTCCGTGCCCTGTGAGCGGTTCCGCTCCGCCAACTCCACGCTGCTTTGAGAGCGGCCCCGTTCCGGCTCGGCGCTGTGAGGCTTCTCGTGTCGCTGTGGAAACCGCAGCTTCTCCCTCCGCAGGGCTCTCCGAGCCGTGTGCTCAGAGCGGGCTGCCACGCCGATGCCGGTTCCTGGCTGCTCGTGGCCCACGGCACCCGCGGCGCCTGCGGCATCGCTCCCTCACTCGCGGCCGCGTGGCCGGGAACCCCGAGACAGGGATGGGGTCTGCGATAAGGAGCGCGCTCCCGAGGGGGCCGGGCGCATCCAGCACAGGCACCTCCGCCGGCACGGCTGCAGTCATGTGCTCCCAGGATGGCGGCCGCGCGGCTTCAGCCATGGGATAAGTAGGATCCTCTGCTTTAGGGGTAATGGGACCATACACATGCTCCTCAAGAGCTTCCCTGATTATAAGGTATGCACGGAAAGCTTCTCTTTGATCCCATACTTTATCCCAGATCTCGTCCCAGAAACACCCCTCACAAGATACAGGAGGTTCGATATCAAAAAGTAAGTCTCGAGAAATATCGGAGAACCTTTTGAAAAGCCAGATGAAAAAGTGTTCTAGATCTCCCGTGTGCATTACTTTTTTGTTTTGTTGTTCAAGGATTCCTTTTACTTCTAGATACATATTTTTCTGTGGCTCAGAGAGCCCCATTTCCCACGATTCTTCCATAGTCCAGAGAGAATATCCAAACCAAGATGAGAAGAGAGAGGTCGAGAGTGGTTATTTTACTCACGAATTGTCCTCAGGGATCGGTGTCATGCCCGCATTCCTCCACCAGTTTGTTGCAGCGGGGATTACTGCAACAAGTATATTTCAAACCAGGAGTCCCACGGAAATGAAGTATATATGGACAGAGTCGTGGTAGATGTTTCAGAGATGTTTATTTCTCCAGCCGCATGGCCGGGGCTCAGCTCAGGAACTCCCTCACTCACGGGACCCAAGGGTCCTTGGCCACCCCGGGGAACACAAACCAACCAATGGGGAATGAGGCTGACCAGGGGCAGGGAGACCCCGTGCCTCCCCCCCAGGGCCCCTCTTCCAGGGCTCCATGGTAGGGGAGGAGACCCCAACAAAGGTCACCTACAGAAAACTTAGTTTATTTGATCTGAAAATATGTTTAAAGTACAAAAAGACTATTGATATAAAACAGATGATTATTCAGTGATTATTCCACATCAGGAGTATCCTAGCTGGTTTCTCCATGAAGACGATGTCAGAGAAACCACAACTTTTAAGAATAAGAGACATATAGGAGCAAGGAAAATAACAGCCACCTGATTTTGCAACAGACTTGCTTCCCATTAGACAACATAAATAATGGAGATGTAGTATGGCAAACCTAGAAAGCTGTTAACCAAGAACCCAGAAAGCAAACCTGCCCATGTTCATCAATTTAATGATTTGGAGGATGGCAGAGAGATGCCAAACTCTGATGCTTCATTGGACACTGAATTGTGACAGGGAATAGTAGCTGAGAAGCTGATGCAGAACCTCGTTATAATCCATCTAGTGAGACAGACCTCTGCCCAAATTAAGGTGCAAACAACACTATCTGCTGAAGTGGATAATATAGATCTTATTTAATAGTAAATGTGAAGTAGAGAAATAGAAAGAAAAGAAAATGGGATGGGGAGAGACGAAGAGGAAGGGAGACAAAGAGGGGGAAAGGAGAGAAAAAGGAGGAGGGGGCAGACAGACACATGGATCCAGTACCATCCCGTTGGTCCTTCTTCACCCTGGGCTTCCAGGTTGTGGGGGTCCCAAAGTCATTCTTCTGGAGGCATCACCTTTATACAGTCCACGTTCTGGATCCATGGGGTGGTTGTAAATGTCAGAGTGTAACTTGGAGTGGCATGTGATTGAGCAGTTGCTTTCTTTCCCCCAGTTGGTCACATTCTTGCATTATAATATGCATTATAATGTATTAACTTAGATGTGGTAACCAGATTTCATCTAACCAGGCCTGAAATTAGCACCTTCCTGTCACAAATTTCTGCCTTCTGTGCTTACCTCAAGTTCCCACTGTGGTGGCTTGTCTTACGGCGAGTTCTGTAGCCTTGACAGTGTTTTGAGACGGGCAACTGCACTCTTTTAAATCCTTACAGACCTGTGTACAATAAGCAGTTCCTCTCTGCTGCTGTCCTGTGTGTAACATATGAAAATTTGAGAAAAATTAACACAGAAATCCAGTGCACTCTTTACAGCAAATCAATATAAACAGAGAAAAGATTACATTTACTATGAAATAAAGTAAGCATAGTGTGGTTTTAGTCATTTTGCTTGGCAGTTATGTTGTTAAAATCTTTAAATGGAAATGTTAAGCTAAACACATCTTTTTTCCCCTGAATCCAATGCATCTTGATCTCTAAATTCTCAAATTAAAATAAGAAGAATTTGTTTTATATATTCACAGGGCATAGTTAAAGAACATGGAGCATTTAGGTATCACTCATAATTCAGACATGTCTGTTAATGATGTTGTTTTAAGTATTGGTTTTTTCCCTGCTACATGAACTGTAAAAATGAAAATATCTCTAAATAATGTATTTTGGCACACACTTTTTGGTACTTGAGATGCTATCTAGCAGAAGGTGAAGGCTGAAGAACTTGCAATATAGAATTTTGTATTCTGTTCATGCCTTGCAATACTTGATCTCATATATGCATAAGAGGATGAATGCAGGTCTGGCCACTGTGCTGAACAGACAATACAGAGGAGGAAATTCATTGCTTCTGTGCATTGAAATCAAGCACAACTGGAGCATTTGGTTTGGGTTGTGCTGAGGCACCCTGCCCTGGAAAATATATCATTATAATCCTTTAATACTTTAAATCAACCATCTTGTCTGTAAAAAATCAGCCCTGTGTAGAACCATGTCAGTGTACAAGCAGGCATCACTATGATATCATCAAAGTGTAGACAAAAGCAGCTTTTTATATCACACAAAAGGGGCTAGTCTGTCTATCTTCTTTCTTATTCCATTGTGACTGTTGACATTTGAGGCATTATTCCATATTTACCCTAGTGAGACATGATCACAAGTGAGTCTCCATCAGGAGTTGAAGCTAAAATGTGGAGGGAAAAGTGCTCCTTTGAAGGGAGCATATAAGCAATTCCACATTAAAACGTATTATTTAAGAAACAGTTAAGTGAGTACAGTTAGACAGAATGTTATTGTGCTTTAAATCTCTGGAGGAAAGGTGATTAGATGCAGCTGCTATTTTTTCTATAATAAATTTGAATAGAATATTTTACTTGCACACGCTGCAGAATCTGAGCACAAATTGCCTCACTAAGCTCTATTATTCTGGGGAACAGCAAGAATAACAAGCTGAGACACTGGTGAACTCAGAGAAATATGAATAACACATTAACACTTAGGAAGTATCAATAGCATGCTGTCTGACACTGGGGACAAACATCTTGAGGATACAAGAAATCGCAAGAATAGGTCATCAAAAGTGGGTCTGAAAATGGGAAATTTTCAAGACCACTTCTCCAGGGAAGACAGATGCATCTGCAGGGGATAAGAAATCCTGTCAATAAAAAGCTAATGGATTTTGTCTCTCAGATATTGTTAGTCTCAATGGAAAAATGGGGGGAAGGCTAAGCAGGAGGAGTGATTTTTATTTTTGCAAACAAAGAACATGGTATGGGGATATTTATGATACTCAGATGGTTATATCTCAAGCTTACTGCTCTCCCAACCATATTTCCTGCTTAAAGCTCAGGAGAGTTCAATGCGTGAGAGAACTTCAGGTAGGGAGGGGGAAATACTGCCAAGAAATGTTCCCTGGGTGGCCTTGTTATATCACAGCACAATATAGTCAATGCTGTTGCAAAGAGTCACAGACATACACAAAAAAATAAATACATTCTTTATTGGGAAGTGTTAAGAGTGCACAAAGAGGACTTTTTTTCTTTCAAGAGATTTTTTTTGTCTGCATTTGGTGCAGCTGGATTAACACCACTTACACCAAAAGTCCTCTTACCAGAGAACAAGCAGCCTGCTCCTTTTCTTGAATGACAGGCCCTTAAGCTGTCAGGGCTTAGCTCTATCTGTCAAGCTTCAGTCCTTTCTTCTGAAATTGCCCAGCGGGATTCAGCTGGACTAAGCACACCAGCTTAAATCGTGTACCTCACAAAATTGCTGCAGTGATAATAGTTTTGTCACTTTCATCCCAACATCTGTAGCTTGCTCTGATTAAGGAGGAATTTGCAAAATTAAAGAACTGAATATGTATGTCAATGAGAATTTAAGATGCTGTATGCTGTAATTTGCCATTGATTATAATCAATCAGAGAAAATTCAGCTTTACTCTTGATCGCTTTTGAAAGCTGAGCTTTACAGGGCAATCTAAGGTACTACTGAAGGAGAGCAGCAGGAAATTATACACTACTTCACTGGCACAGCCAATTGATTTAAGGAATCCAGTAGGAGCCAATAAATTCATAGTTCTGATGTCATTATTAGCCTGAATGCAGTCTGAGAATTTCTGGGATTATAAGAAGCCTATCAAACTGAATGTTAGTGTATCATTAAAAATTAAAAAGTGCTTTGATAATTTTCAGCTTCTTCCCTCAACTCCACCCTTGTGAGACCTCACCTGGAATGCTGCATGCATGTCTGGGATCTGCAGCACAAGGGTGTGCACCTGTTGGAGCTGGTTCAAAGGAGAGACGTAAAGATGATCAGAGTACTGGAATGTCTCTTCTGTGAAGACAGCCTAAGAGGGCTGGAATTGTTCAGTCTGGAGAATAGAAGGCTTCAAGAAGACTTCATGGCATCCTTTCAGTACTTGAAGTGAGCTTATAAAAAAGAAAGTGCTTTTTACAAGGGCTTGTAGAGATAGGACAAAGGGTAATGTTTTCTTAACTAAAAGAGGAGAGATTTATATTAGAAGTCAGGATGAAATTCTTTACCCAGAGGATAGTGAGGCACTGACATAGGTTGCTCAGAGAAACAGTGGGTATCTCAGCCCTGTCAGTGTTAAGGCCAGGTTGGATGTGGCCCTAAGCAACTTGATCTTCCTGCCCACTGCAGAGGGATTGGAAACAGATGATCTTTAAAGTCCTTTACAACCCAAGCCTTTTTGTGATTCTATCATCCTATATTTTAGGTAGAAAATAATTGCTTCTTTGCCTTAAATTATTTTTTCTGAGGCAAAAACAAAGCTATAAAAGTACTTTATAGCTTCAAAATCTTCTTCAGAACTCAGAAACTGCTCCCCCCACAGGGTTGTTGGGCACTGGAACAGGCTCCCCAGGAAAGTGGTCACAGCACCAAGCCTGACAGAGTTCAAGGAGTGTTTGGACAATGCTCTCAGGCACATGACGTGACTCCTGGGGTTTCCCATGAAGGACCAGGAATTGAACTTGTGGGCCCCTTCCAACTCAAGGTACTCTATGATTTTATGATTCTGTTACATTAGAAGCAGTGTCTGTTCAAGGAGGAGAATGTGAGATGTCAGGCACCCTGTGAATAGGATCCAGCCTCGACAAGCCAGAAGTGCAAGTTTTACTGGTTTTACCATTGAGGTAACAGTCATTAAGTGTTACATAAGTTTATTGCCCAGACTGTGCTGACTAAAGTATAAAGAGCTTTGTCTCAGTATTTTCATCTTTACCACCCCAGAATTATGATTTTATAAGTGTGAAAAATGGCTTGAGGAAATCTTGGCCTGGTGGAGTACCTATGACCTTGCAAGAAATCAAGAATCATCTGAAAGTTTTTATTTTTTGGCAAATAAGACCATCTCTATATTTCAGGACAGCCCTAGATGACTTCAAACAGTAAAGCTGGGAAAGTTTTAGCACGAGGTGTAAAATATCAAGTCAAGTCAAAACCAAAATAAACACCCATGTATAACCCTAACCTCAGTGTTTGGAAACATGAAAATGAAACAGTGACTTGAGTTGCTTTTGTTCATTTTGAGATTGTGGCAAGCATTAGGTGGCTTCATTTACAGTAAATTAGAAGTATGAAAATAAGATTTGTCCATTAGTTATAATTGTGGGGTTCTAGGGTGGTTCCTGTGCAAATACACATTGCAGTAGATTCATTATTTTGAGGGGGAAGAGGAGGCAGTCACAGCCAGCTGTCAGGAGACATGGGACAATGGTCTGGCTGCAGATGATGGACATTTACAACTGGGTGACTAAATTTTCACAGTGAAGTCTTTGATTGGTAGGTCCAGGAGTCCTGCAGGAGGGAATTTTATCCAGGTTTTCCCCAGGGAAGGTGTTGTGTCTGCTGTTGTATGCTTAAACTTTCTGGGTTAACTTCCTAGGTGGCGTGAACCAAAAATTTGCCTAGGCTATTCCTGCTACAGAAGTGATCAGACCAGACATTTATAAATGGTCAATAGAAACTTTCAGAAGTGGTCATGTAGAATAGTCCTTCACATGTAGCTGAGATAATATATATCAGCAGAGATCATTAAAAATTCAAATGCTTCTGCTGGGGCGGTTTTAGAGGACCAAGTCAGCTAGGTTGTAAGAACTGTGCAGGACTGAACTTTAGGGAGGACCTCTTCATCTGGTTGAAGACATCTCAGTGAGAATACTCCCACTGCCACCAGACAGAAAAGATGGCCATCTGGCTCAGCACATTACATTTCTATGTTGACATTATTGTGTGTCAAGATTTTAATGCATTAGTGTAGGGGTTTTTTTTCTTTTTAACAAACACTATGTATTGAACAACGTATTCCTATGTCTTGTTCACCTATCAGACTACAAAGTCAGGCTAACAACAAGGATAAGTCACACAGCTACTCTAGGTATGGTTTGGATCTCAGATGGGATGCTTCCTGTATTCAGCACCTTTTTTGCAGTAGAGTCATTAATGTTTGAGGTTTTTTGAGTTTTTGAGGTGTTCTCTTAGCTATGATAGCTGAGTGAAGTGGCTCTTCATGTCAAGAGTGTAAGTTAAGTGGACCATGACCTAGATAAAGCTTCTCTTTCTTTTCCCTCACAGTGTCAGCCTATCCATAAAAACGCCTTCTAACACTCAGTAACTCAGATGTATACTCAGTCTACTCAGGTGCATAATATCTGTTTAGAAGGCAACAGAAATGCAGGCACATTTAACACTGAACAAGAAGCAGTTAATAATGTGACATGGGTGAACTTCTTCTCACCAGCCGGTCATGGGTCTCAAGTTCTTCTGCACACACACACACCACCACCCACCCCCACCCAGAAATTTTACTTCAGTATGAGAATAAACACTTACAGAAATATACCTTTTGTTGATTTGTAAATGAGGAGAGAAGCACCATTTATGCCCAGTACTTGCTGAAATGAGTCATGGTTTGCTTTTCCATTTATCTGGAACTGACCTGCTCTGGATGTTTGAATAGACGCGTCTCTACTGCATTCACTTGCACATGTAGAACATTGGAATTAAAAATTGCTCACTTTTGATTTAATGTTCAGATTAACATGATTGAAATGTGAAAACTGAAGAGAAAGAATGAAAATAAGAAGAGAAGGCACATTCTACCAGTTCCTAGACATGGTGATCTTGGAGGTCTTTCTCAACCTTAACAATTCTATTATTCTGATTTTTGTACTCTTGCAGAAGCACCAAAACTTTCCTCTTCCAGTAAGGCCGATCTGATTGTGTGTTTTGTATGGCTGTTCCACTACATATTCTGTATCCAAGTGTGCTTTCCATCCCACCACTGAGCAAAATGTCATTAACAGAACTAGTTAACTCTTTATTTTTTGTTCAAAAATTGAGGTCAGATACCTAAATATCTATATCAAATTAAAATTATTCATCTGTTAGTAAATACGAATTTCCAAACAAATAGACATTCTTCTTTTTTTAGGCACCCGCTATTACCAAAGAGTCACAGAACTTAAATGCAATATGCTGTCAGCAGCCCTCCCCAGTGGAGTAGCTGGGCAACCTTTCCTGTAAATTCTCTTGTCACCAAAGACATGCTTTATGGACCATTATGTCACTGTGAGCACTTCTTTCTCCCTGATGTTATTACATCATGTCACATGTGGCACCTTTGGGAATGAACTAATGACACAGCAGTTTTGTATGCCATGGGGAGAAGCATTTCTAAGAGGGTGCTGTGGCAATGGAATGGATGCGTATATGAAAACCTGCTGCGAATTACCAGCAGGTCTTGAAGCACAAGGAAAACACTTTTAACACATTAGGAAATACCTTGTTGAGGAAAAGCTAATACTTCAGTTCTCTGTGGATTAATTAGGAAAGGAGCCCCATCCAGGACCCACAATTGTTTACTTGAATAGTTTTCAAGCAAACTACAGTGTTTCAGCTGAGGTCTAATTGTGCCTGATAGACCCATTACTTTGTAATTTGAACAGTGTTGTAGAATTTTCCCTAGTGATTAATTAAACTGGAGATAGTGCCCAAATCTTCATAGAAAGCAAGACCACTTAAATTTTTCACCACCTCTCCCAAAGTTGATGCATGTATATTGTTCCAAGCCAGTGGGGTCTTCTACCCCTCACTTCCTAGGTTTACAATATTGAGAATAACCCAGGCTGGTGTGTGCCTTTGTTCCCCATCATGGCTCTGCCCTGCAGATGCCCATAGGGGATCTCATAAGTCCCTGGAAATCTCAACTGCTTTTCACTTAGGCTTATTTCCTACAAAGATAGTTTTCTGAATAAGGTTAAATGTGCAGCACTTGTGAAAATGCCTATGACTGTAGCCAAAAGCACTTACAAGACAGGAAAGCTGTCACTTAACTGCTGTCCACTTCAGAAACCACTGAGGGCAGCAGGAAGCAAAAAGAATAGTAAGATGATTGCATCTTTTACAATTTCTTTTCATTGCTGCTACTACCACTGCCCTCTCAGTGATCTGACTTTTATCATTTGATCTTTTCTTTCTTTCTTTTAATGCTGAGTGTTTTTCTGAGAAAGGATCACCCCAGAAAATTTGCCTTGTATAAGTGCAGCAAATGTAGGGGAGGAAGAGAGGGATGGAGAAAGACAACTTCTTAAAATGTTGCATGGAGGGTCACAGAGAGCTCAAGAAAAATAGAGAAAAGCAATGATTTAAAGGCTGATCTGTGAGGTTTAATACATTCCTGAGATGAAAGGGTGAATATTTGGACTATGTGGGGTCTGAGTGAGAAGCTAATATACCTGCAGTCTTTAGCTAAAATTGTTTCAATATTTGAACTGAATTCATGTGTTTACATATTTAATGTGTATAGAACTGTCTTTCTAAGAGACCTCTTTCCATTCTTGAAGTAGCTTGCGTTACAAATGTATTTATTTTGAGGGCTGTTGGAGCCATTCTCTCATCCAGGAAATGTCTTCTGTCTTGTTTGCATTGCCCAATGGAGCATCAGAAACTAGAGGTGAGAAAAAAATTCCATGAATGATTAGCTATTGCTATCATCCAAAAGGTGGTGGAAACATTTTTAATTGTTCTGAAAATTTTGACAGAAAGTTTTTTTATTTAAAGAGGTTTTTACAGAAGTGGCTACATTTTACATAAAACTCTGATACCAGAGATAAAATTTGTTAGGAATATCAGTGGTTTTATTTGAAGATCCAGCCTGAAGATACTGTGTCTTGTTAAATGCATTTAAAAGAAAATCAGCCTATTGAGAAAAGTTTAAAAATGAGAAAGCTGCAAATGATGGCACATTGTATTGAGTCTGGCTAAGCTGGAATTCATTTCTCCATAACAGCCCCCATAGTGCTGCTTTGCTTTGCATTGGTGGCTACAAAGGTGGTGATAACACACCAGTGTTTTGACTATTGCTGAGCACAGCACCAGCGCTGACCCCCCAGCATTCCACCCCCATCCATAAGCTGAGGGTGGGCAAGATCCTGGCAGAGGGCACAGCTAGGTCAGCTGACCTAAACTGACTGAAGGGATGTTCCATGTCAGCTCAGAGATAAAAGCTAAGAAAAGGAGGAGCAAGGGAGGACATTCATTATTTATGAGGTTTGTCTTCCAGAGCAACAGCGTTATGTGCTTGCCAATGGGAAGTAGAGAATAAAATCTTTTGTTCTCCTCTTTGCTTGCGCATGTGTAACTTTTCACTTTTGCTTTAGTAAATTGCCTTATATCAACCTACAAATTGTATTCCATCTTATTCTCTCTCCCCTGTGCAGCTGAGAAGAAGCAGTGATAGAGAGGCTTGGTGGGCACCTGGCATCCAGATAAGGTGGACCCAGAACTTACACAAAATAAAAAACAAATCAGATTTTACAATTTTATTTTATTCTTTGAAAATACTGATTATATTCAGAGTTTAATTATAGCACTCATACAAATAATTATTTATTTGGAAAAGAATGCTTGCGAGTAATACCCAGTGATGAAGTCTCCTTTACAATGAGAGGAATTACTTACGCAGAATTAATCCTCTGTGACAACCTAAAAGTCCTTAGGAAGCTCAAGGGGTTTGCAGTTTCAGTTGCACTTTTTACCTAATAAAGACGAAATGATCCACAAAAAGTTAGAAAAAGAAATTTCAGAAAATGCAGTTTAAATGCAGAACCTGCACTTTGATTTGGTTTATTCAGGCTTCCAGGTTCTTCCCAGGAAATTAAAACCAGATATATTCTTTCTGCCCATAGAAGAGTATGAAATTACTATGAAAGCCTGGTCATTCTAGAAATCTTTAATTCAGTAAAAAGAAGATGAGAAATCCTTTAAAATAACAGGTATAAAATATTTTATAAGTAGCATAATCAACTTGTGTCAGACTGACCTTTTTAGGTGTTGATTTTTTGTGTGCTAAGTTGCTCTCTTTTACCTGGGGGGGGGGGGGCGGGGAAGGCAGATTCAAACAAGACCATAACTTTTTAATAGTACCCCAAAGGTGAATTACAAGAAAAAAAATGTGCTTTCAGACTACTAATATTTCTGAAACCCCAAAAACCATGAAATCTTTCCCTCTATAATATAATAATAAACTAATCAGACCGGCTGGATATTCCACAGTACATTTTTCCACATGGGATACAGTGTAAATCTTTCAATTATTAAAAATAATTTATTCATTAAAATATTATTATTTGTAATCCATCACCAGGTATAGCTCCCAATCCAAATTACTTGTTTTCAGTACTGCACAGGGCACATAACAGGCAACTCCTCCAGAGAACTTGCACTCCAAATGCACAGTATATACAAATGCACAGTATATACATTAAGAGTTATGAGTAAAAACTGTTGGGGTGCTGAAGAAGAAAGGACAGTCTAGTAGAAAGTGCTGAATGAAAATATGTACCCTTACTATAATCTCTGTATTTTGAGCCACAAGTCTATCTGACCTGAATATTTACACTACCATAGAAGCCATTTCCATTTATAACATTTCTGCTCCACAGAACTAGCAGTTTCTGCCTTGTGCTCTTGCTCACCGCAAAGCTGGTCAGCTGTACCAAAGGGAGTGAGTGGGAAGTGGATTCAGGCAAGCCCAAGCAGTGATTTGCTTGTAACTGTCCTCCTTCATGACTAGCTTGGGTGTCACGGGATTTTGGTGTGGTTTTGGTTTTTGTTTTTCAGATTTGTGAATGGATGTTACTTCCATCTGTAAGTTAAATATGTCATTATTGTCTACGCAGTATTGTCAGGCTCAGTAGGACAGACTTAGACCTGCTGGTCAGTGCACTTATCTTAAGGTTAGATTAGTGCAGTTTCTCATTGTCAGCAATGACCCATTTTGTTATCTCAAGGATGCAGATTTGTATGAGTGTTCAGCTACTCCTCTTTGCAGTCATTTTATGTAGTTCCTCCATTTCATACTCAGGTTATACTGACTTCCTTCCTGAAGGAGTTTGATGTGCATTGTTATGATAGTTTGCATCCTTAGGGAGAGAGAATGTGAGGAATGACAGCCAAGGTCACCCCTTTATAAAAACCAAGAAGTTGTGAGCGCTGTGCTCTCTCCCACAGCATGATTCAAATTGGGGCTATTTTGTGACAGGACTCTCTTGAGGAGGAAAGCAGAAACAGCATCCTGGGTGTATATTTGGGGAAGCCTTTTCCCAGGCTTGGGGAAATAAGCCTTACAAATCTTGCCAGCAAGCAGGGCTTAGTTAGTGAACTACCAGCTGCCTGATCCTACACATATCAAGAGAGCAGCTGTTTGAGTGATCTCATACCACTGATTTGCTGCTGTTTCCTGACAAATGAGCATGCTCTTTATTAGCCCTGTTCATAGTCTCAAAAGGCAAAGTACTGCTCATGTAATTCTTCCCTGCACTTACAAAGTGCACTTTTTATCATTCAAAGTGTTCTGCTCTTTTACAGCTTTTAAAAATTAATGATTTAATTTGTTCTCTTCCCCCACACTTTTTTAAAAAAAGCTTTTTGTTTCACTTTTACAATTAAGATGTCCATAGACACAGTGGAAATGTGCATGGACCTGTAAAAATTTCAGAGTGTGTCATAAGGTCTCTTCATTTATTGTGATTTTGTTGTGGTTTAAGAAATATATTATCTGTGCTATAGAAAACTGGAGAAGCAGTCTTGGTGGGATCCCACTTTACCCCAGTGTCACTGCACTCCTCACCCACCTTCCAGGCAGATGGAGAACTAAGCCTGAAGAGACAAAAATCCCATTTTCATGCTTACTTGTGCTTTTTGATCTCATCCTCTGATTTTAGTTTAAATCCTCTGGAAAGACTGAAAACTGCTAAAGTCTTATTACTAAATACTACTTTGGAGGTTAAGAAATTTATACAACAACCCAACATGAATTACTCTCCAGTCTCTTCAGAATCAATTATTACCATTCAAGAGAACAAAGTGTTGTAGAAAGATTACAATCCACAGTAAGAGCCAGAATCCAATAACCAAGTGCACCTGAGAAAAGGAAGCACACACTTTCTTTTTTTTTTCTGAACTACCTCAGAGGAGAGGTAACAGCAGGTCAACTCAAATTAGTCACAGAAAGGGAGAAAAAAATAAATGGTACAGTCTTGAGGTGAGAAGATGCAGAGGATGAACTTCCTAGAAGCTTTTTGCTGGTTTAAAAAAATTATTGTGATGAAAAGTTCTGACATCTTAAAATTATTGGAAATTATAAATGAATCATGTTAACTGGCTAGATTTGATAATAGTAATTAATCTTGAGAAACATGAATTAAGACCCTCAGATAAGTTTTACAGGAATGTTCAAACCTTGATTTGGCATTCAGTGCTCCCAGATTAGTCTCATATCTGGCACAGAACCGGAAAACAGATCTGCTTTAAATACTATGGTTATATAACAAATATTTTTTCATTTACTCTGAGCTTAAGCCTCTGAATTCTTTCACATCTTCCCTACCATTCTCACCCACCCCTCTCCAAAGCCCTTCCAGTTCTATTGGAAACAGTAATTTGTAACAACTGATACAGTTTCCAAACACAAATTTTGAGTTAATTCACAGTACCAGACCAGGGCAAGAGACTTATAATTATTTATGCTATGTCCTTCCATAGCCTCTCTGTAGCATAAAGAAACCTTCAAGGGTATCCTAAAGGCAAAATAGAAGTGCCTTGATGTTTTAAATAAGTTATGAGAGAACTGTGGGAAAAATGCAAAGCAAAATTCATATCAGAAGTCAGTTCTAACATTTGCAGGGATTATAATAGAAGCAATATTTGATTATAGGTAGAGCCAAGAATATGATGCAGTTAAAAGTTAAAATCAAAGCAAAATGTAGAATACATGGTCTTAAAGGAAGAATTTTCTTCTTGTTTACTGAGAGGTAACCTTGAATTCGTTTTTCTCACAGCTTTTCACAGTTTTTCTTTGCAATCTTGGCTTCTTCCTTAAATGAATGAGGATTTCAGTGTTAAAGTGAGTGTATATTTCTCCTTCAAAATGTTCCAGGTTGGATTTGACTTTTAGATAACATTCAGTGTGAAGTACATTTGTACAAGTATGTGTCAATATGTGTGTTGGGCGTACATATATATTAGATTAGGCATTAAATTAACTTTAAAGAATTATAAAGCAAGTAATTTACCCTACCAAGAAATATCTCTTGCATATAGTAATGGCACCTTAGAGTTTGAAAGAAATTAATTCAGAAGCAACTAGGCATCACAAAAACATGAATGGGAAAAGTATTATTAGATGAAACATGACAGCAAGCTCAGAACAAGAGTATCTTTGTTTTTGTCCTGGTGTTTTTAAGGAGTAATATATGCACAGCATGGTGAATTTTTCTGAACTTTTAGCACATGAGACCTAAGGGACTACATGTCAGAGAGGTTCAATTAGCCAAAACATTAGTGCTTGGAGATGTTTGATTTTAAAGACCATATTCTTGAAATTTTAAAGTGGATAAAATGTATTTCATTATTTCTAGCATGTAAGCCACAATATGCCTTGGAGAGAAGGATGACATGAGGAACTGCAGCTTAAGAACATGGTTGATTTTTCAAGAGGCATTAAAGAGCAGCAGTGAGTCTAAATGCCTACATGTTTGCACAGCAACACTGGCTTCTGGAGACAGTTTGGTTCGTCTGTTATTCAGAAGGTGTGCTTTCAGCATTCTCAATGGTTTCCCCTTACGTCAGCCAAACTTCGAGAAATCACTAACACCAGCCGTATTGAAATGGCAGTCCTGATTTTTATTCCTGACTTATAAAAAGTATAAGCCAGGAACCCCACTGCCCATAGCTGTGGATGTGAACTTATGGTTAGGTTCCACAGAAAAATTATTAAATCGAACAGCATGGTCTTACTGCTGTACTTCAATACAAAATGCTTCAAACCAGAATGTTGGGGGGTTTTTTTCCACTTTCATCTGCCCCTTAAGTTGGGCACCAAATTTATGTCTTGGTTTTGGATACAAAACTTCAGGAGGAAACACTCCAGAGTGAGTGCCTCCTCCAAAGGGAAAAGGGCCTCCGCTTTTCCTTCACGAATAAGACAAGTGGGTCACAGCAAGTTAAAGTGGGAAAACCAAACTGTTTATTAACACACAATCAAAACAGGGTAGAACAGGATAAAAAAAAAAAAAAAAAAAAAAAACTCAAAATCCAACAAATTCCCGGAGAGGGAACAGACACGCGGGCTCGGACCAGCCGGGGCCACCCTGCGGGCCCGCCGGGGCCACCTGCAGGCTCCCCGGACCGGCGAGGAGGGAAGGGAGGCAGTGAGGCAAGGGGAAGAGAAGGGAAAAAGAACAAGAAAAAACCAACAGAACCTTTTCCCAGCCAGCTGGAACACAAAGGAAACCCAAAGAGCAGCACAGCGCTCCTGGCACACTCCCTCCTGAGCCCCCAGAGCCCCCGAGCCGCTGGGCCCGGCCGTTCATCGGCCCCGCACTCGGTCCTGTGGCCCCGGGTCCATCTTAAAGAAACAGCGCCTTGGGCATTGAGCGGATGGGTAAGGAATAAAGCGGCTTCATAACATCACCCCAGGACAGTGTGATTTCAGCATTAAGTAGGAGACAACCTCCCACCATCTTAGCTCAGTCAAAAGAGGGGTGAAGAGTCAAGGTTTATGAGATTCTGCCCACTTTTCAAAGATTTAAAAATTTGCTGTTAAAGCAAAATGGCAGTGTCCACCATATCCTGTGACTCAGGAGAGGCCTGTGTGAAGATAGATTTCCACAGCAGCTATGATAAAGTCTCCCCTGGAGAACCTTGCAGAATACCTACATAAGGACTGAAAAAGAAGGAAAACGGTGAAGGGGAGAGACAAATACAGGCACAAATTAGGAAAGAAATTTTAGCTGTCTGCTAGGCATCTGCACCTAGTCAGCATAGCTGCAGTTATGGCATAATTGCAGGCTATGCAGTCTGCTCCCCAGGGCCCTTCTTGAAGTGTAACTTTCAGTGGCCCCTACTCCTTTTATCCATGTTCCGCTCAATCACATAAAATTACCTTCTATTTGTCACCAGCACTCACTAGTTTTGATGTATATGACAGTGTTTTGTGAACAGCAGAAGAGCATGGCTGAGAAGAGGTAGATATGATCTGAATTGTCCTCAGGATACTACGTAACCAGCAGTATCTGTTAGCACTGCTGTGGTTTGCACTACCCAGCCTCATTAGTGGGGATACGTCTTCACATTTTGCTTCATGCTGGAGATGCATTAGTCAAAAGTGAATCCGACTTGTAATCACCCTAAACCTAACTGAACTAACAGCTATCCATTGTAGTTGATACATACTGAATTTGACTTAGTTATAGCAGTAATCTTGTCTCAGCATCAATTCACAGAAAAAAAAGAGAACATTGACAGCAAATAACAAAGGAAGTGGGCTAATAGGGTTAATAAATATATAATAATAATAACAATTCCAAAAGGCATGCAGTTTTGCCTTTAGGAGAAGGTTGAATAATTGCCTAGTAATGAAGAGAGGCCAGGTTATGAGCTCCATTCCATAGCAGGAGCAGCTATGGAAATGGAGACTTGTACACAGAGGTCAAGACTGACCCAGGGTTGCTTTCACCCACTGGAAATAACCTACTGGAAGAGCAGCAACAGCATATGGCTCATCAAAGGGATTTTGAGGACTACAAAGTGAGAGGGTGGATTGTTTTTGATGAGATTAGATGTCATGCGATGGATCTTTATTAGTGCAGTAAAATCAACTCTTTACCTCAAAGTTCAACACTGATACACCATGCTGCCCTTTTGATTTCCAGTGTTACTATTTGATCTTTATGAAGATCTTTCCTAATGAGCACCAAATTGCTCCTGGACTTCTTGAGCATCATTTCAACCAGGCTTATCTCTTTGATCTGTTGGTGGGGTTTTTTTCCCACATTTTATAGCTAAATTTAAAAAAAAAAAAAAAACCAGGAGGTGGAAAAGCATAAAAACATTAAAAAATTGTGTATCCTCCCTGTTTCTTAATAGACAGATCCATGGATAATAAGCTCTAAAATCTGCAACCCCAAAATTGTAGATCATTAGAAATTACAGCTTGTCTATTTACTTATTTAAAAATTCAATTTTTTAAGGCAGTTTTTACTGGTCACCAAGGTCTTTGAAGCTAAGACAACTTCAAAAGAAAATGAAAAAATAACCAGAACTGATTCCCCAGTGCACTTTTTCTATCACATCTTTTTGGGACGTTTTTGGGTCTTTTTTCTGGCTATAAATTATACCTCCCTTCCTCTTATATTCCCTGGTGTGTTTCACAAGCTGCCCTTAGATTATACATTTAATACTAACTTTCTTACCAGATGGGAAACCATGATTATCTTGCAATGTTATTCTGATGAGTTTAGTATATGTTTTCATTAAACACAAAAATATTTATGCATGGATGTACCACTGCACTATACAGCTTTGCCAATTGGTACCTGATTTTATTCATGACTACTATGCATGGTTGGAAGACAGCAATTGATCCTCCCATAGGACAGAACTGAAATCCCAAAAGTTTTCCATTCCCTGTACTTGTGCGACACATCAAATAGTTGTCCAGTGGAGTGTGGGACAACCTGCTCCCTCTACAAATGTCATGGGAGAACAGTGTGGGACAACCTGCTCCCTCTACAAATGTCATGGGAGATCATGAAGCAAAAGCTTGCATATGGTATTCTCAGAGCTGCCCATGCAAGCTCTGAAATCTCATCAGCAGGAAACAAAAATCATATGCTTTTGTAGTATTTTTCTGGCCAGATACACACCTGCCCCCAAAGACACAAACATATGCACATCCTATTTTTTTACCTTTTTCTTTTTTTTTTTTTTTTTATTGAACAGTGTGCTCTTTTAATAATTACATGGCTAAATTGAGCCATGTAATTAGTTAACCTGTACGTACTAGGATGATGGGCAATGATACTTCTTGAATTAGAACCATCTTCACAACTGTATTCAAAGTACTAATCATCACCTAATTACCAATATATCCTAGAAGAAGGAGAGATGGAAAGGATGAGAGGTGTTCTTTCCTGCAGTTGTGGTGAATGCAGAGAGCACATTATGGTGTTACAAGACACTGCTGCTGTAGCAGTGCTGACTGAGAGAGAAGTTGTAAGCAGATCACAGGAGGACAACAGCAAAATATAAAAACAGTGTTTGAGGAGTCGTGAGGAATACTTGCATTCCTAAAATGGTAGAAGGCTGCACATGTGTTCCCCTTCCTGGCCTCAACTTTTGTGTTTGCCTTGTTTAGCAGAGATGAAGGTCAGTGGAGAGAGCCATCCATTCATTCCCTAGCAAAGGTATTTGTGTACATCTCAGACTGTACCTTCTGTGTGACTAGCTGCTCTGTTCAGGTTACCAAGAACCATGGGTGATGATTTTTCCTAGAGATGAAAACATAATTACATCCGTATTATACCAAAGAATACAGAGTAAGAGAACACAAATTTTAGCTTTTGGGGAAACCTTATTTCCCTATCTTCAAGTAAATGCTGACGGTTTGCTCTGTCAGGTACCTTCTGAGTACAATGCAAACCAACATTACAGCAATGCCAAACACTCATCTCTGACTGTGTCCAAATATTGACATGCTTCACATCGGTGAGAAGTCATAGCTCTGCCTGGCTGCAAGATATATGTGTATAGCCTCAGGCTTCTGAATTTCCACAATTCTTTTTAACAAGTAATACTTCTTATCATGCAATTCAATGTAGTGCTGTAAAATGTCCAGTGAAATTGAGAAATTAAGAAATAAGTGAAAAAAAACCCAGAAAATTAGCAATAAAGTATAATCTAGGATTCAAAATATAGTAAAAGCTAGTACTTTTTCCTCATCTAATTTTTCATTGTATGTCTTAGCCATTATTCATTCACCTTTATTGTGAAATGTCCTCACACACTCTTAAGTAATATTTTTCTTCTTGGTTCTGCAGTTACCTGGTAGGAATATTTTCATTATTATGAAATTCAATGTTGAATTTTAAAACATAAAACTGAAAAAAAAAAAAAAAAGTATATATAGGTGAAATTTTTAATACCTCAAGAACAATATTTGCATATTTTAAGGAAATATTAATCTTTCACCTCATTGTAAGCTATCACATACACCATGCTTTTCTTTTAGAGGAAGAGTGAATAAAAAACAGCTAATACACATGCAAGTTCAACATGCATGCAAACCCTGTGAAAGCAATATTTGTTAAATGAGATTAGTTGGAACACATTGTAATAGAAAAGTAAAGTGCCTTTTACAATACAGAAAGATACTTCAAAATTCCATTTACATTATTAAAAGTTACAAACAGTTCTTACTATTCCATATGACATTATGAAATCTTACCTGTGCCTTTTTATAAAAGCACACAAATGTCTTCCTTGGATGTGTCTTTTGCCTTTTGTAGCTGCTAGGTAATTTCCAGATAAACACTTCAGTCTTTCAGATAGTATCAAAAAGCCAAAACTGGGCAATTACTTAAGAAATAACTTAGGAGATTTCTTGAGAATTTTTTTTTTAATTAGCTGTTGTTATGTACTAGCTTTTCCTATCTTCTGCCTTTCTGGCACTTTAGCAGCTTGCTTGTGGGACATCCAGCTCTAAACCAAAACCTGGAAGCACCTAGCTTTTAGTGAAGAGATGCATGGAATGGCAGGTGCATGCCTAGCTTGCTGTAGACCAGTTGCAGTTGTGCAGCTCTGCGGGCAGTGTATACATTTACACAGATCTAAATATATATTGTTGCCTGTATCCCTACTTTCAAACTTAATAAGGAAAGTTGTTTTTCCAAATGTATCATCAGGACATATGTCAGAGTTACCTTAAAAATTTTCTATACATTTCAGGATAACTCTTTTTTTAAGCGCAGAAATAACCATTAAATGGGCTAAATAGCCCCTATTTTGTAGTGGATTAGAGTTTTATTTAGTATTGGTCCCCTGTGAAAATGAAGCTATACTACTTAATAAAGCACTATCCTCTGCCAATAAGCATAATTTGAATATATATGTTGATGTTTATTTGGTTAGAGAAGACTGCTGGGCTTTATTTTTCCTCAGGAATTGGTAGGAAACGTAGAACATAAGGAAGCATATTTCCAGAGGACTGTGAGAACCTTACTTTTCTCAAACAACTTTGCTCTGAATAGGATGTGAATCTTACTGAAATAGTTGCCTGAAATCTTACTATGAAAACATGGAAACGTGATGGTTTGGTGTGGTTTTGGGGTTCTTTAGTCTGTTTGGTTGGATGGTTGGTTGGTTTGTTGGTTTTTTGTTTGTTTGTTTGTTTTTAAGGAAGAGTCATAAGACAGTTTTACTTAATGTATCAAGTGCTGCCTGAAAGAAAAAGAGAAATCCTTACTATTAATGACTGCATTAATAACTCGTCAGACAGCTGGATTAGTAAAAATGCTTGAAGGAATAAATAGAATGGAATGCTGTGTCCAGTTCTGGGCTTCTCAGTACAAGAGAGATCAGGAGATCCTGGAGTGCATGCAGTGGAAGGCAACAAAGGTGGTAAGAGGACTGGAGCATCTGTCTCATGAGGAAAAGCTGAGGGATCTGGGCCTGTTCAGCCTGAAGAAGACAAGGCTGAGAAGGGACCTTATCCATGTATACAAGTGTCTGAAGGGAGAGTGTCAAGAGGATGGGTCCAGGCACTTCTTGTGGTGCTGAGCAACAGGACAAGAGGCACCAAGCAGAAACTGATGCACAGGAAGTTCTACCCAAACATGAGAAAGAATTTCTCTGCTGTGCAGGTGACCATGCACTAGATCAGATTGTCTAGAGAGCTTGTTGAGTCTCCTTCTTTGGAGATATTCAGAAAGCTTCTGGACACAACCCCAAGTAATGTGCTCTAGGGGATTGTGTTTGAGCAGAAAGGTTGGACTAGATGAGCTCCAGTGGACCCTTCCAATCTTACCCTTTCTATGATTCTGTAAAAATGCATGTTTTTCTCCAGGAAGTGTCTTCTACCTCTAGTATTTCTGGCCTACAGCTGTAGAACACTGCCTCTCATTTTCCAAACAAAATAATTAAATATCATCACTGGATGGAGGTATAAACCATCCAATTAAAGATTTGCAGAAATCTATCTAACTTTTAAAGAACCAGTCTTCCTTTTCAACAAGAAAAACACAACATAATTGAGAAAGCAGTATTATGACCCTTCCAGGAGGTAGGAGTTACATTAGAATAAAGATTGAAATCTGATCAAGTCTGAATCCTCTCTAGCCACAGTCCTGCTGCATTGTTGGATGGAAACATTATAGACTCCTTTGCTTTGCCAAGACACATTATTTGGTCCTGCTTGCTTGTCCACCGAGGAACTGAGGAGAATTTACAGTCTTACAAATTGTAGTATGTGTGAATATTGCAAACAACGTATGTTATGGTATGCTTTAAATAACCATGTCTTTTGCAACTGTAGTTCACAGACAGATAATTCTAAGATGTTTGAACAAACGTCTAGTTTTTTAATATAGAACACAAAAAGGTCTGTTAACATAAAAATATGAATGCATTTTCACCAGATTGGCAAATAATGTGAATAGCACTCTGTAATTATTAGAAGTACAGGTGAATAGATGTAACGATAAAGTGTTGAGATCTTTTTAGCTGTATGCTATTGTAATGTTTGAGCACACTGTTGTGTAAGCTCTGAACAACAGACTAAAATATTTCTGTCATCAGCATCGGCCAATAGGAAATGGCAATACTCTGAAATCAATGAAAAATGGATAGATGCCCTCTGCCAAAGAGTGGTCAGAAGTCCTATTTCCATTTGCACAGCAGTCTTGTCATGAATGAACATTGTAAGTTTCAACACTGAGTTTAAAGTGGCTTAAAAGCTTTTCAAGGATTATACAAGTTAATAAGTAAATAAACAAATAAATAAATGGGAAAGCACTTTTCATTTTCCCAGCTGGTTCATCTAGGAGCTTAGGGAACTTACAACTAATTGAGTTTATGTCCTGTTTAGAATATTTATTGGATCAAATTTGAACTCCTAGATTTTTCACAGTAAAATTCACCAGTTCAAAGCCCATGTTATGAAGAAGTCCTGCCAGCTCACATAAAGTTCTTTTGGTCCAGTTACACAAATCTCTCTGAGGAACAAATCAGAAGAGGTCACTCAGGACAAATTCACTGGTCAAAGTTCACTGCTCTCTTGCTTCATTGTTTTTGTTTTTGTTTTCCAGAATGGAGCAAAGCAAAAGATGAGTTCTAGGTTTACAGAACCCAACACTTTTAAAACACTAAAGCTGTTTAACATGTCTTTTCTCTAGAAAACTAAAGTAGTAATAATGGTAAGAGCAGAACACCACTTGAACAATGATAAAAATGAGTTCTTGGTTCTTATCACACTGTACTGAAACTTCAAAAGTACAGATTTCTTGGCTCAAAGGTAGGCTTCCTTCAGGACCTTGAAAGAACCTTTTGCTTTACCTTTGTGTCCATTCTAACACCTGTAAAGTGAAGATGAATGTGTTTCACAATCCATTTGTTTTTGTTTTGTGAAAGAAGAGTGTGTAGCCTGAGGAGTATAAAACATGAATACCAATGGAGCAACAAGAATTTTAATGGAAGGGTTGGGGTTCGTGCTCAAAACTTTTGGTGCAGTCTCCCAAAATCGATACATTATCTACTGAATATCATACTGCAAATAAAACTACTTAAATCTTTTAATATGTAATGAAACTAAAACCTGAGAGGATTTTAAAATTACCTGCACTAAAGTTAAGGATTATCCCAGATTTTCCAGTTGTTTGAGAGAACCTGATGAAAAGAGGTTCAGATAATTCACAAAATGCTCTGCTGCTAATTCCCAGCCCAGTTCTGAGGATAACTGTGCTCCGATGATAGCTGTGTTCTGACCTATATCAGACTTACATCAAGCTAGTGCAGGACAAAAAGTGGCAAAGCCTAACTTCGTCTCCTGGGGTATGAAATCTGTTAAGGAATTTGTGTTGATGGAATCCAGAGGATAGAACAGAAGTCTGATTAAGAGGTCATAACAGTCCCTGCCTTCTTTAGAATTTAAATTCCATTTTACATATTAAAAACAAGTTAACATGGCCTTTGCATTCAAGAAATTAGATAAAAAAGATCCTCATACAAATTTAAAGGTTCCAAATAAGAAAGGATTTCCTGTACACTGAAAAATGAAGGTAGATGTTGATCCTCACTGGTGTTCCAATGTATGACTTTGTATGGTAACATTTCCTATTTCAAGGCTGATTTTTTTTAACAAGTTGTCTACATCATAATACATGTTATCAGAAATTTATACTGACATAATCATGTTTCGAAAATCTCAGAGGTTAATAGTATCAATTGCCTGTATTAAAAAGTGCTTCTCATTATAGATTTCTTTTGGTGGTGGTGGTGGTGGTGGTGGTGCTCTTTTCGGTTTTTGATTGGAGTTTTTTTGTTGTTTTGGGGCTATTTTGTTTGTTTGCTTTTTGGTTTTTGTTACTAATAAAAACACACAACTTCCTTATGAAATAATTTCAAGTTTCATTATTAGAAAAATAATGTCTTTTCTGTTGAGAGGTTGTTTTCTTTTGTTTTCAATTAAAATTGTGAACACTGATATATGAGTACATGCTATTAGCTTACAAAAGAAACCTCCACTGTTATTTCTGTGATTGCCTTCTTACATTCTACATCACTTTCCTTTATTAAATGAAAACATAATTATTTCATTAATTAAAGAATTAATATAGCAGTGTTGCTAGAGTATTTCATTACTTCAAAGCACTTCTTCAGTGGTAGCACTTGAGTTTTCAGCTATTTTCAGCTGAGAAACTGTAGAAAAGAGGGAGAAACCAAAGTACCTCATTTAATGCAGCATCGGATGTGATAACTTCACAAGTGAAAGAAAGAAAGAAAGCTTCAGCCAGACTCATCCCAAAGTGTGATGTCTTGTGGAGGGCTTGCTTTAGCTTTGGGGTTTTGTTTTTTATATCTAAGATGTCGATTGGGCATTTATCCTACTACATGTTTTAGTGAAAGAACAGTTTAAATTTTCTTGTGTCTTTGTAGCCTCTCCATGCTTTCCTCTTTCTAAGGTTAGCTGTTGCTTTCCACATTTACTCTGCTCAGAAGCAGTACTCTGCTGCTCTCTGGCCCTTGGTCACAAACAGAGCTTTAGTAGCTTTTCTATTCCCTCTCTGCGATTCACTGTCTTTGCAGGAACAGGAGACTGCTGGGAGCAGGTGGATTACAATAAGATATTGCCTTGCCCAATCTTATTGACAAATTGTTTTAGAACACCTAATATCAACTTTATATGGATTTTACCTGTGATGGATGATTATCATTCCTATGCAATGAAGAAGGTTGGATTTATTTCTCTCATTCAGTGGGACTAACTGGGTGTGGCAGAAAAGGGCAAAAAACCACTGACCGGCTCTACAGAATAACTGAGTTAACTGAAATCTGAAAAAATATGATGTCATCAAACAGGTGTCATGAATGCAGTCAGTATTAGGGTCAGACTTGCTGGGAGATGGATAATTTCATGCTTGTATAGGTAATAAGTCCACTGCTCTTCAGTCTGAATAGGGTTCCAGGATTTTCGTTTCTACCCTTCCTGTGATTATAGATTTCTCTCTTTTTCTCTCATTTTCCCCCTAATAAATACTGTCTACTCAACACAGTATTTGAAGTTCAAAATGTTGTCCTGTGAACAGCAGAGTATTTCTTCTCTCTGAACAGGTAATAAAACTAGGAAGATTTGACTTGATTTGTTCACCTTTGAGAAAAAGTGGACGCAGACATGAAGAAGGAGTTGCATAAAAAATGTCAGATTTTTAATGCTTCATAGTATCTTTCATTTATAATTAACTGGCACAGGAACTCACACAGGCCCTAGCCATGACAGCTGTGGCCAACACAAGGTCAGGAGGTATCAGAAACAAAGACCAGCTTGGCCAGCAGTGGGCTAGTGAGTGTATGCAAAAGGAGTTTATATACACAATCCCCATTTGTTCACAGTAGCACAAAGAGATTGCTCCCATATGCAGCCTAAAAAACCAAGTCTTCAGTATACCACAATTTAAGAAATTTATATTGCACTATTGTCACTTTGTTATAGTTTCCTGTAGTTACATATCTCTTTGTGATAAGCAAGTTATCTTGGTTACAGATATTTTAACAATATCACTACAGAAAAGACCTGATTTGATATATTTTATTTTTGTCCTCAGTGGTTCCCATACAGTCAAGGCAGCCTGAGCCCTTCTTTCCTTCTTTTCCCCTAAAATATCACCATTTTCTTATGTTTCTCCACTGTCTAAGTGGCATTTCTCTCACCACCCTGCACACCAGTCTTCTCCTGAGCTTCTCAGATGTTGTTCTCACGGTGTTCAAAATATTGCCACTGTGGAAAGATTCCTACATTACACTCATGTATTTTTCATTTTGCAAGGATCTTGATCATATTTGGAAGTCCACATATTGTATAATTTGTACCTGTGCTTCCAGTTTCATTTTCTTTCATCTGCTCCTATTTTGTAACAAAGTCATTTTTGACTTAAATTTTGTTTTCTGTATCTCCTTCCATGATGACCCATCACCTAGAAATATTGATCCCTGTCATGAAATCTTTGTCAATCTTTGTCATGAAATCATACCTACTTTGTATTAAAATCTACAGATGAAAATATATCTCCTTTCTTTGCACCCATGTGAGGGAAATTGTGGAGATGTTCTCAGCTTGCTCAGTCATTCAGCTCACCATTCTGTGCCTAGAGAGGCGGCACAGGCAATCCAGCAACTCAGTGGCTCCAAAATGCAGCAAGTGATAGTTGTAAAGCCAATGTCAATAGCAGAAGCAAAGAGGTAGAAATATAGTGCAAACTCTGCGCCTCAATCCTGTTTGTTTTATTCCTCCTGTCCTGAGAGAGAGACAGGAGCATCTCTTCGCAGAAGTGAGGCCAGGGCAAGAGCAAGGCAGAGCGTGCTCGGCTCGCCTTTTATTCGGGGGAAGGGAAAGTGGAGCGCTAGGGGTGGAGCCGGGATAACCAGCCAATCGGACTGTTTCGGGGGAGACCATGTTACTTGAAGTTTTACCTGCACTTAGAACAAAGGGGATTCAAAGCACATGGTTAAAAAAAAGTCTGGACTTGTCTGGCCAGTCCCGGGGCGGTGCTGCACCTCGGGGCCAGGCAGCAACAGGAATGATGAAAAGGAGTGAAGCGAACAAAATAAACTATGAAGTGTTTTGAGTGCCCTGTGAAATCCTTTGCTGCCTTATCCCAGGCATCTGCCTTCATTGATCTGACCCATCTTTTAACTTTGAATTCTTAGAGTAAATTGAATCAATGGATTTCTGCAGAGAGCCTAGCCTGGAATTCTCTTTTCTATGATGAAAATGCATCTGTATAAATTTGCCTCTTTATGAAGTTAAATTATGATAAATTTGACCCTCTTACTCTCAAATGATCATTTCAGTTAAGTACTTCTCAACCTCATGCATGTTTTGCTTCCATTGTTAGAGCAAAAATTTGCTTCCAGTATCAATTACAAGCTCATGTAGCATTATTTTTAATGCTGAACTGGACAGGACGTGCAAACTTTTTGAGATGCAATGTGTATTTATGGTCAGCTGCTACTAGCAGGCCAAAAGGTGAGTGCATAGAATAATACAGTGTTTAACATACCTATTTTCTGAAAAGATTGCTGGAGTATTTTCAGCTGCCTGTAATTAAAATGAGTAGATCTTGAATCATTCATAAATAAATCCTCAAACCGAGTCAGTACCCAGAGGATTTAGATATTTCATTTCTGAACATGTTCTAAGGCAAAGTTGCATAGCTAATCCTTCACCTCATCTTCACCTTCTGAATTCTTTCATAGAACTGAAGATGTTCTGCTACTGGACACTGTTAATCTTTTGATTTTAATAAAGCTTCTCAACACGGGAAAAGAAAGCAGTGATCCAGATTTGTATTCTTTTCCCTTAAAAGCTGCAAAAGGACAACATGTACCCCGATAAAAATGTATATACTATATGTTCAGTGACCTGAACTCTTGAGCATCATCTGTAAAGGTGCAAGTAATTGTTGCATTATGATTATTCTCATCAGCCTAAAGCATGAAAGCAATTGAGTGAAAAAAATCCTCATGTTACAGAAAATGATTACTGCCTGTGAGCCATAATAAACAATGTTGTTCTCACAGTGGTGATGTTAAACAGCAGAACAAATGAGGACAGCCTGCTGATTGTACAATGTCTTGATCATTACCAATTGCTGGAACTCCCAGTAAGTAAATGATTTAATTATTGGGGTGTCTGCGTGATCTGTTTCTAAAAGGAACAAATGATAATGCTGAGAATGCATTTGACTTTTGACTGCAAGTGACTTAAGCATCTACAGTTCTTAGTGTTTCTCATTGTTGGGCTTTGCTTCTGCTCTGCTGGATGTCCAGGAGATGTGTTAAAATGCTACCACAAAGGAATATTTGGGAGATAAGAAATAATGAACAGAATAAAAAAAAAACTTCAGGAGAGCAGAAGGGAAGATGTAGAAGGGAAGGCTGGGATTTATGCCTACAGTGTACAACAGTAGCATCACCATACCTTCACAAGGTTTATTGCTTTACCATTCCTGCAAACCCGGGCTTCATTCAGAAACTCATCAATTTAATCGTGTTACTACTATATTAAGAATTTGAACTAAATGCTGATTGGAGAGCAAAACAGCCATAAATAGATGAGTCCATGCAGCAAAGAGACTTCCCCTGTATTCCATGGGAATCCTCCTTTACACAAAGCGGGTGGGCAAACATGATTTACAAGTTGAATAGCAAGATATCAGTTTGTATGTACAGTGATTCAGACTGTCAGCTGCGTTGAATAATGGGTCCTGAAACTGAACAAAAATCATTATCTGACTAAAGTAATTTGCACTTAGGAGCTACAATATAGCTTTGAGAAGTTTGCCCTTAGTTACTGTGCTTCTACCTGGATGAGAGCCAGATCAAGCATCTTAATACAGCATTGTAGCCAGCAGTGTGCACACACACCAAATGGCTTAAAAACAATAATCCTATCTCCAACAGGATGCTCAGCACTTATGAACTGAAGACTTCCTGAAGTCAGGCAACTCTCCATGTTTCGTTTTTTCCCTTCTGGTCAATGTGAGTTCAGAATCCATCTTTGCAAATATAAGTCATGAAATCACAAAGTTTTTTTTAAAACTTTGAAAGTCTTATTACTCTGACTACTTTGTGAAATTAAATAATATAAAAAGGGAAAATGTAGAAGTAAATTACTTTTTTTAGACAGATCACAGATTCTCTGCACTAGTGTTTTAGTTTTTAAGGACAGCTCTTTGAAGCAGGAATTATCTGTCTCCCTTTGTATGGAAGATGTTTAGCACTGGCTGATGCTTTTAGCTGCCAAACGCATTATATTTCTTGTTGTCTTTGCAGGTTGGTAACATGCATATAAGGTGGCTTTATCAGTCCCAAGGAATACTACTTTCTCTCTCTTACTCATTTTGAGTAGATTGCACCATTCTTCCTCATTAGACTGTAATTGCTCTGTAATTATTTTAACTACAGCTGGGACAATAAGTCTTGATGGAACAGTACCGTAAAAGGAGCACTGAGGATTCAAAAAATCATCCTCTCACTTGATTTTTATTACTGCTCACCTTCTCCTGCTGTAAGTACCACAAAAGGTCACAATAGCAGAAAGAAAAAGGAAAGATTAAATAATTTGATTCAGGATGATCACCTAGATACCCCTCTAGTAATACATCCTCTCCAGAAAACCTACATATGCTGGATACCTTCTGGGGTGGAAAAAAGTAGATTTTGTACTTGCATATGCACCCATGAGCACTTCACTTACTAAAGCATGTATCAAAGAAGGATAGAAAAGAGGAAAAAATACTACAAGGCCTTCACAAGGTCAGTTTTCTCTGCTAATATTTTCTGCTTTCATCTGCAAGCACTTCCAAGAGTTTCCTAACTTCATCTCAAGTTCTGTTTGTTAGATGGGAAAAAAACTCTTTTAGCCTTACTCTTTTTTACATACAAGGTGTACAGCGTTTCAGGACATGTCCCAAACAGACCCAGTAACACTTCACAATATATTTATATCTATCCAGAAAAAAATGGTTTTCTTTCTGTGACCTAGTTCACAAGCCTTACTTACTGGCTCAGTTTTCTGAGAATCAGTTACCTGCAGCCATCCATTTCACAAGAAGCATGTTCCTGCAGAGAAACCTGCCAAATAGAAGTTTCAAGATATTTTTCTAAATACTCACAATTTTAAAAATCAAGTAAATTTACATTACTACTAGGATTATTACACTTTGGAAGGTTCAGTTCTTTATGTCTTTTAAGGGAAAATGTTTATTATTCTACTTTTGTTGAAATTCATGCTAATCAATTTAGTACTTTTCACTTTGCCATTATTTTTTCTTACCAATTGTATTCTATCTTATCTGCATCCAATGTGCTGTTCCAGTTTGTTCCATGATTGGAAAAAGACTGTATTGAAAAAAGACCGTATTATAAATCAGCAATGTTTTTTTCCAGTCTGAAAGCTAAAATTAATACAAAATACCTGACCATCTCTCCCTTCATGTCAGCTATTTTCCAATTTGACTAAAAATGTAGGAATTAGTTTTATCTGTTTCATTATCACACTTCAGCTTTTCTTAGAGAACTGTCTGTATTTGGTAGGCATGGCAAGGTCTTGGTAGCAGGAGGGTTACAGAGGTGCCTTGTGTGAGAAGCTGCTGGAAGCCCCAGGACAGGCCTGTTGGTAGCCAAGGCCAAGTCCCTATCACTAAATGTGGTAAGATATTGGAAAAGGGGGGAAAAGTTACTGTGCAACAACAATTGCTGTGAGAGAAGAAAGGAGTGAGATTAAGTGAGAAGAACAGCCCTGATGCTTGCTCGTTTGTTCGAGCCTTGGCATGCCCTCGGTTGGAGGGGACACAGCATCAATTCCCACAGATATCCTCTGGAAGCGTCTTCGGTGGGGAATGGCGCACTGGATGTGCACGCATGCTGGCTCCTCTTCAGAGGAGGCTTGTCAAGCACCGTTGTCACCCAGAGGCAAAGAAGTCAAGAGAGGTCCCTGGTATGGGTTTCAACAGGTTTTATTCCAAGCAGGGTCCAGGCACCAGAAGCACACGGGAAGGGCTGTGCACAGGACTTTATAGGGGAACAAATTAGGGTGGAGTAAAGGGAAGGAACCAATGAGATACAAGTAAGGGGGAGGATACAACTTACCAGTAACCAACAGGGGAAACAGGGAGGCGGAAGTTACAACAAGGAGCCAATAAACAACCGAACAGCAAAGAACTTTCTGGAACAGGGAGAGGCGGGTTGAGTCAGGGTGCCACCCAGCAGCACGCTGCTTATACCTCAGTGCCACCCACTGACCCGCCCTCAGACTCACTGTCATGGGCGGGGAAATCTACCCATGGGATGGTTCTGGCTTGATTGGCACTTGATCGCCACAGCCCAGGAGTGGTCTGGGCCACCGCAAGCCCTGCAGACACCAAGACCAGTGAAGAAGGAGAGGCAGGAGGTTCTCTGGAGCAGAGATTCCCCTGCATCCCCTGTAAAGATCATGGTGAGATCCAGTGGAGGACTCCCATGCTGGAGCAGGTGGATGCTGTGACCCCATGGAAAGCCAACATTGGAGTACACTTGTGGCAAGACCTGTCATCCCTTGGAGGGAAGAGCCCATGCTGGAGCGGGTTTGCTGTCAGGACTTGTGACCCCGCAAGGTACTTGTACAGTCTGTTCCTGGATGACTGCACCATGAGAGGGACCCATGCTGAAAGCAGTTCTTGAAGAACTTCAGCCCATGGAAAGGACCCACCCTGGAGCCGTTGGGAAGGACTACTGTGGGAGGGACCCTACATTGGAGCAGGGAAAGAGTGTGATGAGTCTTTCCACTGAGGGGATAGGAGCATCAGAGACAACATACGATGAACTGACCACAGGCCCCAATCCTTGCCATCCTGTGCCACAGGTTGGGAGCATGTAGAGACAATCAGGAATAAAGCTGAGCCCAGGAAGAAGGGAGGGGTAGGGCCATGGTGTTTTTAAGATTTGGTTTTATTTCTCATTGCCACACTTTGATTTGATTGGGAATAAATTAAATTAATTTCTTTGAGCTGAGTTGTACCCATTCCTGTAACTGGTGAGCAATCTCTTCCTGTCCTTACCCCAACCCACAAGCCCTTGGTTTATTTTCTCTCCCCTGTTCAGCTGAGGAGGGCAGTGATAGAGCAGCTTTGCTGGGCACTGGCATCCAGCCAGGGTCAACCCACCCCACCAGCCTTAAACACACTGGGACCAACACTCATAAGCTTTTTAACTGTACAGCACCTAACACAAATTCATACTTGTGCTCCTCTTTTATTTTCAGACAGTAATAATTTGCATTCATGCTATATGTATTTTATTTCCTTAATAACAAGCACAAACAAGCCCTCTAATATGAATTTAATGGTGCATCCTCTCTTCTCTTCTACCTATCTGTCATGTTTTAAAATTCTGTTTGTGCAGAACAGTTGTCTGAAATTGGGTGCCCCAATTTCTCCCCTTTTATTCCCACCTCATTCATTAAATGCAGTGCAATACCTGTGCTTGAACTGAATTCCTAATTTAATGAGACTCCTTTAAAATACCTGCACATCAGGAACACATATTTGTACTAAGTTGTCAGGTAACCCTGCAATCTGAATGTCTTAGTAGCAGATTTCTTGTAAGTGATTTGCTTTTGAAAGTAGTGTGTTTACAATACATTATTTAATTATTTGAATAAATCTTTAATTTGTAACTAGTTTCAGGCACAAGATTAATTTTTGGCATAACTCCACAGGTATCAGTGATGGATTGGCCTAGAGAGCTTGTAATAATCCTAATTGGCTTTATTTCCTTAGTAAAATGGAAGATGATGTTCAGAAAGGTCTCGTAAAATGAGCTTAAACATGATAATTCAATTGCAATTACTTCAGACATCTTTTCTTCTGTGCTGCTATCACAAAAAGGACAACTGTGTAAGAGTAATGAATATCGGTAGAAAAGGTCTTTCTAATTGCTGTTCCTTTGTTGTGATACTGAGCTGAGCCTGCTGTGGAATTCCACCTGCTAATTCATCAGGTCTTCTGCCTTGGAAAAAACCAATGACTGCACTCACCAGCTTTCTGCTTACACTGCTTTGTTGAGTTTGTATGGCAAGGTTTGGGTAGTGGGGTGCACTATAGGGGTGACAGCTTCTTTGAGAAGCTGCTAGAAACTTCTCCTGTGTCTAATGGAGCCATTGCTAGATGGCTCTAAGACAGACCTGCTGTTGGCTGTAACTGAGCCCATCAGTGATGATGGTATCACCACTGGGACAATCTGTTATAGAAGAGGGGGAAAAAAAATACCCAGCAATTTCATCCAGAAGAAGAGTGAGAACATGTGAGAGGAACAGCTCTGCAGGTATCAAGGGCAGTGAAGAGGAGGGGGAGGAGGTTTCTCAGGCACCAGAGCTGAGATTCCCCTGCATCCCATGGTCCAGACCATGGTGAGTCAGGCTGTGCCCCTGCAGCCCATGCAAACCCCAGGCGGAGCAGAGATCCATGTGCAACGCATAGAGGACTCCCAGGCTGGACCAGATGGATGCCTGTGACCCTGTGGAAAACTATGACCCTATGGAAAACCTGCACTGGGGCAGGCTTCTGGCAGGACCATTGGCCCCATGGAGAGAGGACTCCAGGTTGGAGCATGTTTTCTGGTGGGATTTGTGATTCTTCAGGGGAGCCACACTGGAACATTCTGCTTCTGAAGGGCTGCACCATGGGACAGACACATGCTCGACCAGTTCATAGAGAACTCCAGCCCATGGAAGGACTCGCTTTGAAGAAGTTCGTGGAGAACTCTGTCCTGTGAGAAGGACCCTATGCTGTGGCAGGGGAAGTGTGAAAAGTCCGTCTTTGCTTTCCAAGAACCTTAGGGACATTCTGAGTGCTTATTTTACCGGTACTAAATACTCAGGTTTTTTAAATAACTCAATTCCCTTGGTTAATTCCACTTTTCAATTTCTCCTCTCCTCCAAATGATTCTTATTTGTGTGTGATGTGTAGTCACTGCATGCTCACCAGTCTATATGATGAGTTTCACATGGGATATGTTTTTTCTTTCCTGTTGAACCAAAAGATGATTTCATACTTTCCTAGTCTACTGCATTATAATGGAAATGCCCATGTTTCCCTGGCCCTTGGTATATTCAAATTAAGAGTACACTGGGCCCCAGAAGCTGTCCTCAACCTACCCACCTACCTAACTGAAAAGGAGAAAGTGTGAAGCCATTGTGCCGTCAAAAGGGAGAAAATTTTTGTCTTCTGTATGTGCCAAGTGTGGCAGAGAATTCTTACGGACTGATAAACGTTCCTTCCATAATGGAGGTGCTGCCAGCTGGGAAAATAAGTATCTGTAGAGACTCTTCTTACTCAAATGGACTGTTGAAGATTTGTAAGTGACATACACAGCAGTCCTTTTGCAGTATCAGTTATTAGGGAGGAGTTTTTATGTGTGGCAGGGGAAAGGACAGAAATATAGGGATAATTAAAAGCAAGACTTTACTAGTGATTCTCTCTTTGTGAGTATTAGGGAAAGAGAAAAGGTTGGCCGTTACCTGCAGTTATCACTAGGCAGTGATAAGCCCTTTTAAATGTATATGATTATGCCTCACAGACAGAACGCAATCTATAAACACTGGACATGAAGAGGCTTACTGTAGTCCTTGATCCAAAGCCAATTAAAGTCAATATAGAGCTCTAGGAAAATCAAAGTACCGAATCTTGCTTACAGTTTATGACTGAAATGAAGCTCTACTGTTACTGAATTATTCCTACCCCTTTCTCTTTGCGATGAAGTACTGGTAAGTTCTTAGAGCATTAATGAACTAATTCTCTTTCCAATTAGTCAGTCCTCTAGAGCTAACATAGGACCTGAGCATTTACACTCAATTACCTTGCATTAAATTTGGAGGAAAAAATGGCTGTATTAGCCAAACTCTTGATGTTTTTCCATGCTAAGAAACAGCTTTATTTCCCTATACCTAAGTTTTAGCTTTGATAAAACTGTTGATTTTTTTTTAATTAAATATGGTTCACAAAAGATGAATAAAATGCCAGTGTGTCCTCCCAGAGCTGCATTACAGATTCCTGTGAAATTCCTACTTGAGAGAAAACCCCTGGCTTTGTAAAGTAAAGAAGCAGACTGGTTTGTGCTGATGAAATCCCTCCAGGATTCTGAAGGGCACCACCTCATTTTTTTTGCATGCATATTATGTCCTCCTACTCATTCCATTAGTGATTCATGGAAATTATACCTATTAAACACAAAAATATTCATGGATCTGATTGCTGACATGAATATACTGGTTATAAAGACAGTAAGAAACCAGCTGTAAATTGAATGAGACTTTATTTTTTGAAGTCAAAACATGATAATAAGAGGGTATTTTCTTTAGACTTTTGAATCCCTGCAAGGTAAAATTATTTCCTTTAGAAAATAAAATATATTGATTTAATGTGTTTTGTTGTGATTGTAAGTGATAGAGAAGCAGACTTCATAGCAAGGAAAAACAGCACAGATCTGTAGGATGCAATGGGTTTCCTATTACAGCTGGTGGTGGGGTCCGTGGCTGTGACCCAGGAAGAGATGACCGGTCTGGGGAGATGGTCCCGAAAGGAATCGCCTGCCCGAGGTCTGGTATCTTCCTCTCAGCTGCTGGCAGAGGAGCCCTTGCAGAAGCTATCAGCTCTTTAGTGATTATCAGCTCGTGATTTCAGCTCAGCTCTGCAGGGCAGCCTCTAGGCCAAACCAGACCGGAGAGAGAGACGAGAAGTCCCGTATGGCTGGTTCCGCACGAAGGGAGCTTTATTGGGGGTTCCCTCCGGCGAAGGGAAGGCCAGTGACGAGCTCTCCCCCACAGAGGCGAACTTGTCTTCTTTTATAGGGATACAGGGGATCAGCAAGGGGACCAATGGGTTACAGAGGGTCTGGGATAGACCAATGGGTTACAGAATGATCTGCATAGGGTCTCCCAAAGGATTGTGGGTCTACTTTTCCTCACCATGACTCCAAAGTCCTTTCCTTTCCAGGGAGTCCTGCTGGGCAATTGCGAAATCTCTTATCTCAGCAGACATCCCTCCAGGGCAGTGGCTGGGCATATCCCACAGTTTCCTTCTTTCCACATGATCTGGGGATATGTTCCTTTGTATCCACAATCAGTTTATGCAGATTTTTGCAGCCTGGCATCGGCAGTCTGGGCTCTGAGCACAACACCAGCAGCATCTCTTTATTTTCAGCGTAGTACAAAGGGCATGTGAGAGCGTGAAAGAAGGAATGGGAAGAAAGCATTGAAGTATTAACACAGTAAGCTCTTTTCAGACCTAGTTAAAATTGGTAGAAGGTCACTGAGATTATAACAGAGTCTGAGTAAGCAGCATTGTGCATTTAATCTGCGAAGGGACATCTGTGGAGTAGGAACTATGACTGGTACCTCCTTATCCTATCCTCTGGGAAGATGTTCTGTTCAGTTTGGCACTCCTGTCTTGTCTCTGTATGTTGATGCTATCAGGGCTATAGCAAGGTGACCTCAGCTTCCAGATTGACTGGATCTCTAAACCCAGGATTTCAAAAATTGCAGCAAAGCGCTTTCCTCATTTTTCATTTCAGGGGCCAAAGTCCATTGCAGAGATTCACAGAGAAAGGCATCCTCACACTATCTCAGCTACCTTCTAGGTAATTACAGCTCCATGATCTTCTCTAATCTGAAGATGACATGGGAAAAATTGTGCCAGCATATTACCGCAGGCTGGGGCCCTAGGGTATATCACTGTGTCCCGCAGCCATAGGGAGGAGGAGGAGGAGAAGATCCAGCAGGCAGGAATTGTGCAGCAAGATTGATCTATTTAATTATTTTACAAACTCTTTTATAGACTTTTTTCTTCACAGTCTAATTGGACAAAGGACCAGCCACCCCTTGGGGGTGATTGGCCAAAATCCTAAAACATCCATTATCAAAATATTTTCTACTATACCATAAACAAGACTTTCCAAGGTTGCAGGTGGCTTGGTTGTTTACATTCCCTGCTACCTCTTCTGTGAGAGAGAAAAGTCTCTCACGAACTTAGAAAATAACAAGAAAATCCTCACTAACAGCATTTTTGTACCTACACTAGCACAAGAGGTTGATCTTGTGGTCTTACAAAATTAGACTAAAAATACTCAACCAAACTGAAAATTACCAAGTTTGCAAACCTCAAGACAGACATTGAGAGAATTACTGAACAGAGGAGAGCCTCAGGCTGATAAACTAGGTATTCATTTACATATATATCTTATCTATCTATCTATCTAGATAGATATATAATGCCTTCTCTGAACTTGTTTCTATTACTCTTGGCTTACAAAACTAAATAAACCGAAGTAATGAAACAATGACAGAGAAACAGGTTTGAGTTAAAAGGCATGCTGCTAAAGCTAACACCATCATGTGCGACAGCCACAGTGATACCGGGATGATAGCTCACCTTGCTCATATGTCCTTACACATGCCTGTGGTTGCTCAGTTCTGCTGACCTTGCTCAAAAGAAACTGCTTCCTGAGCTGCAGATTTTCTGGCAGTACATTTTGAGAAGAAGCATTTAGCTAATGATACCAAATCATTAACTGCAATCAAAGGTATAATCGCTTTTCTGAACTAAGCATAATATTCTTACTGAAAGGGCTCTCTCAAGGAAGTAGGTGGCTGGAGAGAAGTTCTGCATATCTGCACAAGTGCTGTAAATGAAAATAGGCAGATGTGGATTTTTCATATCTTGACCACTCTTACTAGCAGGACATTGGATTCATCTATGACTCCAGATAGCTAGAAGTAACAGTTCATGCCTAAACTGTGATGACGCGTAGTGTTTTTACTCAGCAGGAGTGTGATATTGTAGCAGAACAATTTTATAGAACTTCCTTACTTTTGAAGTTAACTATAGGAAAGCTGTTTGTGGGGCTTTTTTGTTTGTTTGTTTTCTTTTTTTGCCTCATTTCTTTGGTTGGTGTTTATAATCCAGTATAGGTGTTTTCATTCTGAAGAGACCAGAGGTTTGAGATAGAATGTGCTCAGTTATCCCATGTAGAAATACTGTGATTTCTCACTGCAGGCCTCACTGAGATGCACACAGTAAAGTAAAATATTTTAAAGAGGTAGAAAGTGTACATACACTAGTACCCATTCAACAACTTCTCCTACATTAACTACACATTTAAATTTCATCTTGAAAATCTTGCTGTGCTGTACTGTTTGACGTGGCATTGATAAAATCCAAATCTCCAAATGCAATTCTATAAGCTGTTTAGCTTGTTGTTCTTTTCTAGTTATAAGCTATATAGTATAAAATATTTAAATTTGTGTGAGCTGCTTTCCTCATGCACATGGATTCTTTCTCACATCCTTTTTTGTCTGTCCATCCCTTTTATTAGCCTTCTGTTCCATTTGGTCAGACTGCTGCTACTTCAGCCCCATTTTAAAATCTATCACTTGACACTGTTTTCAGAAAGTCCGGAGGAACTTTACTATTAAAGCTCATTAAAATGTGCTAATGACTTAATTTCTTTGTTTATGTATTTAATTTGCATTCAGACTCCTTATTGTGTCAGATAAATATGTTCATGCAATCTAACTTCCCATGTGCTTGCTCCTCAGAAGTAACTACCCTTACATAACTGATAACACTGAAGTGAATGACACTGTCCTTCTGTCTTACAGACCAGTGTTTTATCTTGTCTCCTTTCATCCCAGTGATACTTGCTTATCAACAGAAGCAGGCTTCCTGGTATGTCTCTCAGGCCACCAAGTTTGTGGTTCCCAGCAAAGGCATAGTAGGAGCTGAGTCCAGTGTACAAGCTGTAGTGGTTTTAGTAGAAAGTGAATGATGATGACATATTGTACATGGCAGATTATGGTCCCTGAGGCTGATAAGCCTGTTCCATGGGCTTATTTCTGCTATGCTGAAGCCAACATGGGTAGAAACAATGCAAAATATTTAAATCTAAACAAAAAATGTATATTGTGTTTTTCCTTTTTCCTTTAAGAATGCTTCTAATTGCACTACAGCTTTCACCCCCTCACACGATTAAAGGTGCGAAGATAAGAAACATCAGAGTACCTGTGGTTCATGATAATAAAAATGGTCTCATAGAACTGCATGCTGACAAAAAGCAAGATCAACACTAGCTGTGGTGGAACTAAACAACAAACTCAGAAAAACTTCAGAAAAAATCTGATTGTCCCTTTCTGCTCTGCACTGGTGCAACCTCACTTCAAGTGCTGTGAGCAGTCTTGGGTACCACAAGACATAAAGCTCTTAGAGTGTGTCCAAAGGAGAGCTGCAAGGATGGTGAAGGGTCTTGAGGGGAAGCCATATGAGGAGTGGCTGAGGTCACTTGGTCTATTCAGCCTGGAGGAGAGGAGACTGAGGGGAGACCTCACTGCAGTTACAACTTCCTTGTGAGGGAAAGAGGAGGGGCAGGCACTGATCTCTTCTCTGTGGTGACAGTGACCAGACCTGAGGGAATAGCCTGAAGCTGTGTCAGGAGAGGTTTAGGTTGGATATTAGAAAAAGCTTCTTCCCCCAGTGGGTGGTGGTGGCGGAACAGGCTCCCCAGGGAAGTGGTCACAGCACCAGCCTGACAGAGCTCAAAAAGTATTTGGACAACACTCTCAGGCACATGGTGTGACTCTTTGGAGTGTCCTGTGCAGGGCCAGGAGTTGGACTAGATAATCCTGATGGGTCCCTTTCAATTCAGGATGTTTTACGATGTTATGATTTAGGTTGCGTTTTGCAAATGCCAACGCCACTTGCTTTTCACTGTACTTAGACTAAAGAAGTTTTTCTGTAAGTATAGGAAGTGGAATGTTTCTTGGAAATTAAGTATCTAGGGATAGGGAAGAGACCTTTCTTTCACATTCCTTAGTTAGCCAGTAGCCATGACTCCACGCACTACTTCCCCATGGGAGCTCAGCCATGGGGAAGCTTGTTTCACAAGAGGGAACTGTGTCTCCTCCTTGTGCCACACCCCGGTGCAGTCAGGCATCCCTTCCCTAACTCTCAGCTGGCTGCAGCAGGTCTGGTTTGCCCCTAACACATTGTCATGGTTTGACACTGGCCCAACGCCAGGCACCCACGAGAGCCACTTGCTCACCCTCCTCTGTCCGGCTGTGGCACAGGAGGGAAAAGGAAAAAAATTAACAAACACTTTGTGAGCAAGATAAGGACTGGGAGAAACACTTCAAGGGTGAAACAGGCTCAACTTAAGCTGTACAGTGAATTTATGACTAACAGAATCAGAGGAGGATAATGAGAAATAAAATAAGCCCTTAGAACACCTTCCTCCGCCCCTCAGCCCCTCCCTCCTTCCCACCGACAGCGCAGGCAGACAGGGCATGGGGGCTTGGTCAGTCCATCACCGAGATTCCCTTCCGCTGCTCTGGGAGAGGAGTCTTCCCCTGTGAGGCCGTGGGTCCCTCCCACGGGAGACAGTTCTCCTGAACTTCCCTGGCGTGGGTCTGCTCTCACAAGCAGCAGCCCCACCGCCCCTGCTGCAGCGTGAGCCCCTCCCACGGGCCCACAGCCCTCCCAAAACTGCTGCGCTGGGGCTCTCTCTTCCCACAGGGTGCAGTCCTTCAAGGACAGGCTGCTCCAGCCTGGAAGCCAGGGCCCCTCTCTGCACCGGGTCTCCCGCTGGATCACAGCCTCCTCCAGGCATCCACCTGCTCCAGCGTGGGCACCTCCCCCACGGGCTGTGGGTGGATCTCTACATCCTGCATGGACCCATGGGCTGCAGGGGCACAGCTGCTTCACCATGGTCTGCACCACGGCCTGCAGAGGAACCTCAGCTCCAGCACCTGGAACACCTCCTGCCCCTCCTTCTTCACTGACCCTGGTGTTGCCATGTTTCCCTCACGTGTTCTCACTTCCTCCCCTTCTCTGGATGGAATCCAAAATCTTGAGTCTTTGTTTTGATTTTCTTCTTAAATATGTCATCACAGAGGTGTCACCAACCTCTCTCACTGGCCCAGTTTTGGCCAGCAGCATGTCCACCTTCAGAGCCGTCAGCATTGGCTCTGCTGGACATGGTGGAAGCTTCCAGCAGCTTCCTCACAGCAGCCATCTGTGTGTCCCCCCTCCTGCCTAAAATCAGGCCGTGCCAATCCAATACAGACATGAAGGAGGGGAGATCCAGGACCACTAGAACCAATCAGGGAGGAGGCGCTGGAGGTAGCTGTCAGCATGCAGGGCAATGTCATACCATTTGCACACACGCAGCTGGTGACAGCAGTGTGGATAGTATTGCACACACACACAGAGGACCATGATACCAGCCTAAAGTCCACTGCCAGGGGCAGGGTGCAACATGCTGAGCAGAGAGAAAATCAAAAGTAATTTTTATGTGAGTTACGGGTTTATGAAGAGGCAGCAGTTAACACTTGACTGAGAGCTAAAAGGCTGTCAGCAGTTCACGCTCTTATGTCAAGAGGTTGTCAGTTCCTAAAGGGCTTACAGATCAATTACACAAATGAGGAAAGTGGTGAGAGGAAGGCGGTGCTGAAGAACTGAGAGTAGTGCAAGACCAGGAACTGAGAATGACTCTGACCCTAGCTGAGCATCAGTGACAGAGCCCAGGTATGTGCCTGTACTTCCCGAATCCCAGTCTGAGCCTTAAAACTTTTCTGCACATCCCAGTGGCCTTGCTAAGAGGCTCCACCTTTTTCCCTCAACCTCCAAAGATTTGCTGTCTAATGAAAAGGATTAAAATTTTTTTTCTTCCATTTGAGCTACAGATTTTGCTACAATCAATCTGCTGTTAAGAGACTTTTTTTTCCTTTTCTCTTTTGAGTTAGCTAAGGTGGTAAGTCCTACATAAAGTAGGACTTATCATTAAGTCCTTATCATGGATTACTATTAAGTTATATAGAACAGCAATAGCTTGTCTAACAGAGTAATAAATGAAGTCTTGAACCTGGAAAAATGCAGTCTCTTTCATCTTTTATACCTTTCCTTCTCTTCTGATCTTTTTGCATTTTAGGAGAACACACATCCATTTCTCTGTAGCTCTCTTTTTTCCTCAGCTCCTCTATTATTTGGTCATAGCCTGTCCTATGTGTTACTATGTTTTTGCTTCTATTTTATTACCCCCTCCATCTCTTCTCTTTGCTATTTTATTCTCCTGTTGCATCCTGTTGCTTCTTATTATACAGCTTTATTCTTGCAGAAGGATTGCCTCCTGCAGATGCTGGCCTGCCCTTCCCTATATCTTAGACTCTTCCCACAGAGAAGAGACTGGTCTCTTCCCACAGAGAAGAGTTGGTCCAGTGAAGACCCTAGAAATCTGACTGATCTTTGAAACACATCATTACTGAGAAGTTGTCAATCATATCTTACTGTGGTTGACTGGAACAGCAAAATAAAAGGAAGGAGAAGGAAAAGTGGAAAAAAAAGGCTTCTGAGCCTGATGTTTGTAAAACAATTCCTCTGTGTCAAGGCTAAGAGTTTTCTTTGCAATGTTAAAATTGATTCCCAGAAGGACTCCTTTTTATTGTGTTGAAGCATGCTACACTGATGACATGTGAGGCCTTGTTAGCTCTTGTGCTCACCCATCTGCTGAGATTTCATCCTATTCTTTATTGGTTTGTATTATTCTTACTAAGCATTCTAACCTGGACTTTGCTTGTATTTGATAGTATGGCAGTTAAAATATTCTTCCTAAAGGTCCAGGATTAGCAATGCAAGAATGTCAGCAATGAACTGAGAGGACAGCCCTGGCCAATGGCAGGGCAGGCTGCACCAGGGTGTTTTCTTCTAATATAAATACATTGTATGCAGCATTTTAAACAAAGGTGTGTCATGACAGCAAGCTGTGTTATAAATATCCATCAGGAGCAGAACAGTACAACAGGCCTCAGCTCTAAATTAATCACCATCAACCTAAGTAGGTAATGGTTGAAAATTTTCAGAAATAATAGTGATTTCTTAAATATTTCAGTACTCCTATTTTGCCTGAGAACCATCTGTTGCATAAATTCAGTATTGAAAACCTGATAGCATTCATTAAGCACTTATCTCCATTGCTTGTAACTCTTGTACATAACATTAAAGAAGGCCAAGCAGGAAACCAACAGTAGTGAGTAAAAATCTAATGTGGTTTTTTTTTTCTTTTATAACCATGGGATTAAGCTGTACTGCCTTGGAGATTTAAAGGGCTCTAATATTTTAGAAGAAGTCAGTCCTTAAATCTTGTAAAAATCACACTGAGATTCTTCGGAATATCCACATCAAACTGGCTGTGAAAAAATTTTGCTAGTAAAGATGGGAAGGCTTTTCTAGTGGATGAATTGCAGGATAAAAGCAAGAATCATCATTAGAGAGGAAAACTGAGCAGATTATCTTCTGAGGTCTGGTATCAAGGACCTGAAACTTTAAAACCAAATGACCATATAAAAGTGGGACCAAAAAAAAAAAAAAAACCAGAAAAAACCTACCACTGAAGTATTCTCAATTGAAAAAAAATCTCAACATAATTGTCATTTTAAATAGCATATGTATATTTTCAAATGCTCTGTAATAAGATTTTCAGCAAACTACTGAATATTACCTTTTTTTTTTTTTTTTGGTGGGGTGGTCTCTAACATTCTGCTGGTTATACTGCAAGAATTTTTGCAGCTTCATCTTTCTGGCTGAACTATTCCTATTACAGTGTAACATTATTTATTTTTTTATAAAATAAATCCTCTATTTTTAGGAAAAGATAGTGATGCATCACTGAGGGAAGCACTCCAACTTGCAGAAATCTCAGCTCACATAAGTAGGATATAGTCAGATTGTAATTTCAGTGAGGTACCATTGTGCCCAGGCATTTTGAGCATCAGAAAACATGCAAAAGATTTTAGGGAAAGAGACTGTTCAGGATTCTTTCTGTTTGAGGTGGGCAGGGAAAATAGGTTGGTTCCTGTTGGGTTTTTTTTTCTTTGCTAGAGAATAAAAGAGTTCTTTCCTAGGGCAAAAAAAAAAAAAAAAAGACAAAGTGCAACTTGTGAATAAAATATTTAGTTTTGTGAAGTTCTAACTTGTAAAAATCAATTTAGAAGGACTTCTGCTAGTGCATGAAATTACACTATATTCAAAAAGTAAACATCATTTCTTTTTGTTTCAGTACCAGAAGAAGCAAAGAGTAATAGAATAAGTAAGGTTGGAAGTGCAACATTGTGTGAGCATTGCTCCTAGTTATGTTAATAACAAACATTTATTTTAGTGTGAAATAAGCTCTTAAAAATAACATGCTGCAATGTTTTACAGTTCCTTGAAGGGTCCCTGTCTTGGAGTGACTCATCCCTAAAACTGTCCCTTCCCAGAAATGAGATTTAAAATTAAATCACACACTTTTAAATAAGAAAATAGAAAAAATGGAGGAGCAAAAAAAAAAAAAAAATGGCCCCTTAATATATTTGTCTTAGTACTAAAAGAACAACATCTGTGCCCTTTTCAATAATGCTGCATTATTCATTTTGATGCACCCAGTTCAATGGACACCACAGAAAACTTCCTGGCTTTTGACTGAGAATTGTGTGGTGTCAGAAAGCTTCCAGTCTCAAAACACATTTGCCAAGGACATACCTGTTTTATTTCATGAACAGGAAACAGTGCAGTTGACTAATACAGACTGACCTTGCCTGCAAGTATCCCTGAAAGCTTGCAAGGTAAAAGTAATGGACAATATGATGAAGTGATGCACAGCTGGGGAGATGATGCTGCCTGATTTGGTAGGGCGTTTTTTTTTTTTTTTGGACAGGTTTATGAAGTGTGTTAGCTTCTTGCAGCAGGACTGCTGCTGTAGGTTAGCAGGGACACCTAGTGGCTTTGACAAATGGAGCTGGGATCGCTTCTCCATTTTGCTCATAGACTGTCAAAGTTTTTCGGAATAGGCTCTAAGTGCCTCCCTGCTTCCGTGTTGTCTCAAAGTATTTTTTTTGCACCACAGTTCTTCTCTGTACTTTTTTCTGCATTCAGTGAAGAAGGGAAAAAAACCTGTATGTGTGTTTTAAGTACTGTGACAGATTTTCAGGAGAAGAAAGAGGGTTGGTGCTTATTGCATGACTGCTATGGTCAGGGTTTTCTCTCACAACAAAGCAGGAGTCCATTAAAATCACAAATTCCACATATTAACTTTATTATTTTGTTGCCATTAAAGCAGAAAAGTGCCTTTCATTACAGTGGGTTTTTTAAAGTTAACCATTTTAAATGCAATGTATATAGAGGTTTTCTTTTGTCATATAGGTATTATGCATTACCTCATTTTTATTTCTTCTGGGACTAAATAAATCCCACTAAATCAATAATTCTTATGAAACTGAGACTCTTAAACGACATTTGAGGAATCTGTACATGTAAATTGCTTTTCCTTTAAAGCCACAGGTCAACCTCTCAGTGAAATTTAAACCAGTACACACCAAGTGTACAAGGTCACCTTGTAGTGCAGCAGACAAAAGCAGCCATGTCAGGTTAGGCAGGATCTAGCTAGTCCATTATGTCTCATTTGCTAGTGGCAGCAACATCCGAAGTGTACCTGTGATTAATGTGAGTGAGCTGTAGTTTGCCAGGGTATTGGACTCCTCCTGAAGAAACCAGAAAAAATCTAAAAGCATCTGAAGGTTAGGTGAATTCACCAAGAACAAAACATGGAACATGGCTCTCTCTGTTGAGCTGCTGCTCTGCACTGGAGCTACATCCTGCCCTAATAACCTTCACGGACATCAGCAGCCATTGCAGCTGCCAGCATGGAGCAGCATGTCATAGCCAGTTTGGCAAAGACTACTCAAGAGCTGCCAAGAGAGAATCAAGATAGTAAAGTAAAAACAGAATAGGTAGCTAGGGGGTGAAAAGCTTAGGATCCAGTTGTAGGGGACTTGGTCCCTTCAGTCAAGAGCTCTAAAGTGGATGGCTTTACACAGTAGAGAAAAACACAACTGATAAGGCTTTTAAATCAAAAAAGATGTGACTCCTTATAGCTGGAATAGGACTTATTTAAGGCCTATTGAGATCCTATGTAGATGAACTTCAAACAATCTTTCTCAGCAGGTAGAGAAAACCAATGTTTTAGGGATTTGCTCTTATGTCACATTCAGCAATGATATGCAGTCATTAACAAGTTACTAGAGAAGTTTGAGGCCATCCCTTTCCCCCACAAACTACCATTATTGTAATAGAAATAATCTACATAAATTATTCTCCCCTAATTTTATTGCTTATAAAAACTAGATATGACATAACCCATAGCTGATAGCGAGCCTTGTTCCAGCACCCATTTCCAGAGATGACAATGAAGTGGTTAGCCGGGATTTTCCTTCTCTGGCTTCATCAGATTACATAAAACAGACCCTCTGAATTATCTTCTTTCAGCATATGCATATTAATGCTAGATTGAATAAATTTTAATCATCCCCTACTTTCAAACAGATGACACTGAGCAGACATGACTTCCACAGGTTTCAAGATTGTTAACTTTTGCTGGTCCTCATAAGCCCATGATTTCCTTTTACAGTATTTCAGTATCATGGTATCTGGTTATACAGCGTTGTAAAGATCTGTCTGTTCCATGTAAGGGAGAGAGGCTTTTCTCCCAGTTTTGATCTAAAACTGCCACATGTCCCTTGAATATTTGTGATTGATATTAATGATCATAGAAACATCGAGGTTGGAAAAGACCTCCAAGGTCATTGGGTCCAAGTTTTGACCAAACATCACCATGCCAACTAAACCATGACACTAAGTGCGACAGTCATTTCTTGAGCACTCCCAGGGATGGTGGCTCCACTACTTTCCTGAGCAGTCTATTCCAATGCTTAATCTCTCTTTCAGTGAAAAAATTCTTCCTGATGTCCAACCTGAACTACCCCTGGCCTAGCTGGAGATCATTTCCTCTTGTTTTGTTGCTGGTTGCCTGGCAGAAGAGACCAACCCCACCTCCTACAGTCTCTTTTCAGGCAGTTGTAGAGAGTGATGAGGTCAACCCTGAGCCTCCTTTTCTCCAGATTGTACACCCCCAGTTCCCTCAACTTCTCCTCATAGGACTGACCTCTGTACCTCCTTCACCCTTCTCTGGACTCACTCCAGCCCCTCAATGTTGTTCTTGTAGTGAGGGGTCCAGAACTGGACACAGCAATCTAGGTGTGGCCTCACCAGTGCCGAGTACAGAGGGACAGTCACTGCCCTGGTCCTGCTGGCCACACTATTGCTGGTACAGGCCAGGATGCCACAGGCTTTCTTGGCTGCTTGGGCACATGCTGGCTCATGGTCAGCTGGGTGTTGACCAGCACCCCCAGGTCCTTTGCTGCTGGCAGCTTTCCAGCCACTCTGCCTCAACCCTGTAGACCTGCATGGGGTTGTTGTGACCCAGAGGCAGGACCTGGCACTTGTCTTTGTTGAACCTCATACAGCTGGCCTCAGCCCATGGATACAACCTGTCCAGATCTCTCTGCAGAGCCTCCCTGCCCTCCAGCAGCAGATCAACACTCCCACACAACTTGGTGTCATTGAGCTTTGCACTTTTAAACGTCAGTCTTTGCTTCCTTTCATAGTTATAGTCTCAAACCAGTTTTACCATGTACAGGATGATGAAGGGCTCCACATATCATCAGTTAACCAATGATGAGAGTTCAGGAAGCACTACTTCTAAGTGTTACTATTGAAATATTTTACAAAGACATTACCCTGTCTCCTGAACAATGGCTCTTTGTTCCTTGTCTTTCCCACAAGGTACTCTGAAAGGAGGCCTTTGAGTAAATATTTGGGAAAGAGATTGTTGAAATTCTCTCATTTCTTCCTCTGCCTACATCCCGAACTGCTGTAGAACTTGGCATTTTTTCCAAATTGCAGTGAATACACTTCTTTCATTATGTATTCTGTTAACATTACTTTCCTTCTACATTAATCTTTTTTATTTTAAATATGAAAAAGCTTCCACTTCCTTACTGCACCACTGCTATACAGTAATACATAGTTCATAAAAGTATGGATACTTGTGAATATTACTTTAGCGGTCTTTATATTTATTAAGATAATGAAAAAGTTTTAGAAAAGGAAATGTATTCAGTTCTTGTCAGTAATCCTAGTTCATACACCAGCAATACCTACCTTTTGCTGAAGTTGTCCTTGCTAATGTGACTTGATTCTGGTTTCACTGCACGGTCTGAGAGTAAAAAGCTGCTCTCAATGTCATTGCCGAATAATGAATGGCTTCTTTGCATTAAACGTTTAATTTCCTATATTCAAACTAGAAAAAACAAAGCCTAATAACATGGTTGTTTTAAGACTTCTTTATTTTTCATAGTTTGAAGGAGTAATTTACTTGCTTTCTTTACTCTCTTCTTTTTTTTTTTCATTTGTCTTAAAACTTTCCGGTTTTAAGGTGTAAAGAAATTTTGAAGTCTCATGAGAACCAGGCTGAATATAGGTATGGAAGTACTTATTCAACAGTGTCTTGCTAACTGAATGATAAAGATATTCCAAGTAGTATAGCATCTGTTTTGAGAATTAGGGTCAGCCGAGAATGATATATTCAGTGTTTTCTTAAATGGCACACATAATTTCATGCAAATAAAGGTGTATATTTCCAGATAATTTTTCATATAACAGTTACTCAAATGTCTATAAGATTTTTTTGCATTTCTTCTGGAATTTATGGTAGGGAACAGATATTCCTGTTGGTATATTTACAGCATGATTCAAGTAGAATATAATACAAGGAAAAGTTTATAGATTATGTACCAATATTACCCTACAGAGGAGCAGAGTGACGGAAAAGCCAATGGAATGGAAATGTGAAGTGCTGACCTCCAATGCTATCTTAATCAAAATTGTCTCTGTTAAAGTTCTTGTACTCCCAAAAACTGACTGCCATGCTTCATATTGTGTGATGAAGTGACTTCACTCTTCATATTGTACAAGAGTAATTTAAAACTTGAGACAAGGGAGCAAAGTTATCACTTCCTAGCTGGAAAAGCTATGAATCACACATAAGAACAAAAATCAAATTAAGGTGGTAGATTGGATTTTTGGGCCTCTGTTGCTGATGACTAGTCAATTTCATTCATTACACCTCAAACTATCAAGTGCAGTACATACCTACACCCATCTAAAAACAGTTTCTGAATGCATGGCAAGTGCTCTGACTGAAAAGCCAGCTAGCACCAGATGGCACGGCAGGACACTGTCTAAAAATGTTGTGAACTAAAACTTCAAAGATTTGCTTTTCTGAAAAGAAGGATATACCTAAAACTCCTCAAGTAAATTCCTGTAAACATCTAGTTATAAGCCACTCCTTAGGAATAGAAGTTTTGTTTGAACTGTGTCTTGCTCATTTTTGCCCATTTCAGCTTAGGTTTGTGCATTATTGAACTAGCAACCTCAGTGTTAACCCACTTACCCAGTTTTCAGACTCTATAAATTTGAAACGTATATCTCAAAAGAGGTTGAGGGTTTCTGGAGCAATTATATAAGCATCAGTTATTTGTGTTACAGGTTTTATTATAAAGGCTTGTTATTTATTCAGAAAGAACACATTTGCTGTTTATATAAGTTCCAATATCTTTAATGTTTAGAGGGCTTTTCAAGGAATGAAAAGGAAGAATAAAGCTAACTTTTCCTTCCCAAGATATTAGGAAAGTTTCAGGGCTTCTGTTGGGTCATCCTTTTGAGAGATGATAGAGGTAGGTTTTATGAGTCAGATGCTGCTGTGTATGTACAGATGTGCCAATCTGGACTTGGTCCTTAAATGACATCATCAGTCTTTTTACAGTGTTGTAAGTACTAAAAGCCACTCAGTCAGAGTTTGAGCATGCCTGGAAGTCATGTAGAACAACTTTGCTGTCTAGGTTTGTTTTGTCAGGTGGTATTGTGATTTATTTAAAAACTAACTAAAACATTTGCATTGCTAAAAAAGTTAATAATACAGGGAGAGTCATTAAAAGGGACGGAGAGCTCTTGCTTGAAATGATGACTCAGTGAAGAAGACAGATTTGGGGAAGCTGCTCCATACAGCAGAAGTTCTCATCCAGAAGGTCCTCCCACCAGCCCCACCAGATTGTGTGAAGAGATGCAGAGGACATGCTTGCTAGCCAGGCATTGGGAAGTGGATCAGGGACTGATACGCTTCATCTACTCTGCATCCACCTCCCCCATGCTTTTTTAAGGATGCACAGCCATTCCAAGTCACAGCCATTAGCCAAATTGTTGTTTGGAACTGTTTGGAAGGATTTCTGGCCTGCATTCAGAATGCCATTCCTCTCTCCTCTGTGCCTTTTTTCCCTTCATCCTACCCCATGTGAAGTCAGTGATTCATTCTCTTTGTTTACTCCATATGGCAGGATGTATTAGAAAAGAAGGATAAACGCTCAAACAGAGCATACGCTTTCCCAGAGGAGGCAGAGGGAAACAAAGAGCATTTGCTCCTTATTTTCTTCTCTTTATATTTGTGAGTAAGTTGGAAGGTTTGGGCTGTTTCTTTTCCCTTACAGTGACAGGTTCTGGTCACTGAGTACCGATGGTACACTTTGTGTGCTAAACAGATAGCAGCACTCTGCAACTATCTAAAATCCTATTCTGGGCAGCCAAGAGTTCAGAAATCAGTGAAGTGTTGATCAAACTCCAAGTTCCAAGTTCTAAACATCTGCCTGATGCTAGCTTCATCTAATATATTCTTGTTGGTGAGATTTTTACAGCCAGTGGTTACACATCAGTATTTGGACGTAGTGACCATGCAGAAAATGAGGTAAATTAGCTAGAATGACTATTTCTTAAAGAAAAACTGTATCAGTCAGTTCAAGCAAAGTTAGATGCAACATTGTTATAAAAGAAAAAAACACCCATTTTTGCTGACAGGCAATATATACCAATCAACAACAATAATGAAAATTTACCAGCATAATTCCTTTTCACAAAACCAGCAAGACAAATATAGATCAACTGTCTTGAGTCAGGCATTAATTTTCCTGATTGTGAACAAAACTGGCAGCCAAGTGATGCTTATTTAAAATGTGTGTATGTTAAAAAGGAAATAGAAATGCTGGTATGGAAGAACCAACACTGCTCACTGGTGTTTAGATTGATATAATGCATCTTCTTCATTAACAATGTTTTAATCCACAAGAATTTGAGTCAAAACTCCACAGAAGAAACAATTGTTGCCAGTACTAATTTTTACATTATGTTCTCATGGTTCTGTCTCAGATATCATAGTAGTCATCTAAAATTTTCATTTCATTAATGATGAAAGTGACCTTTCAATTCTGGCTGATTTTGGATAGGACATTTTTGAAATAAAAAGAGTCCCAGAATCTTGTAGGTTTCACAAGCTTATTTTACATTTCAGAGGTGGTGAAGAGTGGGAATTAACAAATAGTCTGTTGTAAAATCTCAACTGTCAAGATGTTACGTTTTCATCCACAAACCAAACTTCAGTTGATAATGCACCTATATGTGTAGACTCTTCCAAGTCTTTGTTGCATTTGGGTGGAAAACTGGACTTCAAAGTCACTTAAGCATGATGGTCTCTAACTGTAAATACTTAATCTGCCTTTCCTTAAACATAAACTGAAATAATGTTTAACAAATGAGTTATTTTAGTTTCCAAATTTTTGGTGAGTTACTCAAAAGTTATAAATACATATACACTAAAGTAATCCACATGAAAATGGGTCAACTTCCTTCCAAATGACTCTGTGGTTCTGCAAAAATCTGTTCCCACAGTAGTAGCCAAGAACAGTTTTTCCTTTAAATATATGGCTTAAATTTGTTTTGTTAATGAAATAAATGTGGTGCTTTAGTCTGCAAATTCAAACAACACTAACTGGTTATGGTGTTCTGCATTATTGCTCAAAATCCCAGTTCATGATTTTATACAGAAGTTATTACAGAACATGTCCTAATTCACATAGGAATTGCCTGGAAATCCAGCACTCCATGTCTGGAGCACAGATAATGTAGTTGCTTGCTCAACTACATTAGTTAAAGACTTCATAGCTCACATACAGATTATTTTATTATTATTTGTAATGCTATATATCCTGTGTAGCCTGGAGTTAATTTATCCTCTCCCTGTTAGAGTATTATATTTATTTCTGTTTAATTTTATTTCAGTTAAAGATCCCATAGAGTGGCTAACTGCCTACCAGTTCTTGATTTTATACAATACTTTTCTTAAGTCTTTTTGGGAACACTCAGTTAATGAAGCCCTGCAAACAGAATGCAGAATGAGGCACTCTGAATCATTGACTCAAAAAAATAGATATAATGCCCATTATTAATACTGTGTTTTTCTCTGTCAAACATTGGAAGATAATTAAAATGTGCAGTTTTCCCTACCCAAGTGATTGTCAGAGCCCCCAAACACTGAAAATGGAATTTGGGCAGAAAAGTTCTGAATCACAGAACAGAGACTTAGCCTATGTCATTCTCATCTATCAGTTTTCTACAGAGAAAGCTTTTATTTTATGCATGTTTAGACAGCACAACAATTCTCTGCTATTTACTCTCCACCACATATCCCATTACCAGTTACCAACATGTCCGAAGCTGCCACTGCATAAGCAATGGCAGATATTCAGACCTCAGCAATCAGAGTGCAAATCATAAATCTAGCATGAATTATTCTCAAAATTTTATAAAAATACCATTCCTTTTTTTTCCTTTTTATAATTTGAAACTTTTTTGTTGTGTCTTTGCTTCTATATCTTAGAGCTCACAGTTCCTATGAGTAAACTGTGAGTTCCTAAACATGTTGCACTTATGTTTGTAAAAGAGGGCTTGGTTTCTCTGACTAGATTCCAGAAGCCTAGGTAAAAACCTGGAGGCTCAAAGTTTATCAGAATTGACATTGTCACTGCACTGAGTGCATTTATGCATTATGTTTTTTTCTGTTTCTACCTCCTAAGTGCATGCTTTGTATGATACTGACTGATCGCAGATGGGATGTCACAACATTTTCTAATTTATTTTTTTCTTCTAGCAGAAAAGATTATGTTTAAATGACCCTATTAAAAATAAAGATTTTCTGTGATGGAGGGAAAAATAAAAACCCCAGGCACTTCTAGGAATGTTAGAGTGACAGAAATGCAAAAGGTAACCTAATCTGTTGAGCTCACAGTTATCCTTAACCTGACTGACTTCATGTATATGAGTCAACCTGTCGCTTTATGTGCTTTATGTATTATGTGACATTGCTGCCTTTGACAGTACAGGAACCTGAGTGCAAGTGAAAGGACTTTTTATCTGAACCCTGTTTTTATAATAAAGAAGGAACGAAAATCCAGGGTTCTAATCTGAGATACCCACTGTTGGTAATCGTAAAAAAAAAGAACGTTTTTGTACCTTCCTACCTGAGGAAGTCCTGTCTGGCTGCAAGAGACTATACCAGATGCATCAAAGCCAACGGAAAACTTATAAGCTTAGGGAAAGTCTGACAGAGAGTGAAATCTTGCTTATTTAGTATGAGTCTGATCATACATTTTGTACACAAGTGCAGAGACACTGGCAAAATGCCTTGCTTGAGGAAATTAATTGAAGTTTGATTCACAGCACTGCTGCTTCCAGCAATACCATTGGCAAGCTGCTTGGACTTCAGTGGAACAAGCTCCTTTTCATCTTCTTACCTAGTAGAAGATTTAGTTGGAAGTGAAACAAGTGTGTGAGACCCCTCAAAAGTCTTCAAAAACCACAATGTCATTTTAGGAAGCTGTGCCTGCATTCAGCAGTGGTAATGACATCTGACAACATGCCCACTCAGAACTGAGAACAACAGAAGTGGTTCCCATATCCATGATTAGTCCAGGTTTCAGGTGTCCACATGCAAGAGGCACAGGAGTCTCAAGCATTGTGAGTACAAGGCACAGGTTCATATTTTGCAGTGCTGAAGTCATAGACACCTTAACGAATTTCAACCCAAACTTGCTCACTCTGAATTCTCTCTGAGACAGAAGAGACACAAAAGAATACCCATTTGCACCAAGGAAAAGGATGATTCTCTCTGTTCTGTTGAAACATCTTTTGAGACATCAGACTTTGACCAGATCTTTGGCCAGGCTCTTTTTCAAATAAAACTAGATACTAGAGATACAGCCTTACACCCTAAAGTAAAATAGACATTTACTGATATAATCTATGAAAGCTTGATTTGACAAGCCTGGGTTCGGCAATCAAAGCAACCAAAATAAAATCATGATGATAAGATTAATGTTAGGTCAGATACTTAAATCTTAAGAGAAAAAAATAAAAGAGGTGCATGAAATAACAAATCCGATCACAGGTGTGAATAACAGGTGGGGGATGTCCTCTCAGCAGACCTGCTCTGTCCTCAGTCTTAAGCTGAAGCATTCAGTTCTTCTGTCACGGCATAAAGGCACAAAGCAACAAAAAAGAAGGGTGTAGAATTTTTGAGCTGAGCTCAGACAGTTTTACATGGGAAGAGGAATACCTAGAACTTATCGTGATGCCACTGAATTGGTTATCATTTAAATATTCACTAATAAAGTCCTCCTTTAATAACTGCAGACACAGCTTGCATTCTTTCTGTTTTGAAGGAGACTGAAAATGGAATGTTGGATGATTGCTGTTTTATTTTAGTACTGATCCAATTACGGTATATAACTACTTATAAGGAAGAAGTTATGATAACCTCAGGAAAGGAGGAAAACAGCAAATCATTTTTATTTTTCCTTAGACAGAAAAGACAATATTATGGAAACACTGAACACTTTTCAGAGCATTTTATCATCTGCTAGGGTGAGGTATTGATTTCCTTTAAATTTATTACTCAGTTCTGTGTATATATAATTATATGGAGTAAGGAAACCTATAGTCATTGTTCTTTTGCCTTTCCAAAAAAAACCCCTAAAAATATATGAATTTTAACCTTTATGAATCTTATACCCATAGCAGCTGCTTCAGTAAAAGACAGATGATTGGTCATTGGTGCATTCTTTTCTTCCCCTGGTTTCATTTAGGCAACTAGTGGAATTGCTGAGCCATAATATTGCAATGTTTTTGGATCCAGTTGGATGTGGAATCAGGAAATCAAATGGAAAAGCATAGAAAGCTTTGGAAAAAAATGAGCTCGGGGAAGAAAGGGAGCTGGTTTTGCATTTCTGTCATGCACAGGAACAGAGATTATTGCTTTACAGTGGATTTTATGAGCTGTGAGTTATATAAAAGATGCTGAATTGAAATATGGGTGCCCAAAAATACCAAGATGTACAGGACGAATCAGTGCAGCCCAGTTGTTCCTTTCTGAGTATCATTCCTCTGTATTCTGAAACAAAAAAGCTGAATTGGGATGCAATACTGAGAAGCAGCCTGAGTATATCTTGATTGACCTTGTGTGAGGCCTTGAACAGCAACAGAAAGCCATGGAACTTAAGAGTTTTTTGAGGACTCAGTTTGGCCAGTCAAAACATTCCTCTGAGGTTTATGGCTTCTCCTTACATAGAATATGTGTACAGTCAGAGATCATGAATGTGGGGTATTCAAAAAAATGATACCACAGATAACCATTTCTTAGTAGACTTACATGAGTGAAGAGTGTTGGTTTTGCAGGTTTTATTGTCTTTCTGTCTTAGTCATCCCACTTACCAGTTCCTGAACCATGAAGAGTAGCACACCTGGCAATTTCATACCATATGGAAAGTTAGCCAGGATTAATTCCAGTGAGATTTATGGCAGAGTGCAGCACTACTGATCAATGGATATCAGTGTGTTGAGCAGTGGAAATCTCCGTCTCAGTGTGTCATTTCAAGGCTAAAATTTTCTTTTGCAACTGCATGGAGTTCAATTCTGATCCATTAAGTCGAGGCTCACAAAGTATCTAAAGCTACCCAAAGACACTTTAAGATAACTAAATGTATTTGTGCTACCTAGACCTCCCAATTGAAAATGATCATTGGATACTACGTGTGACTTTGGCCTGTAGCTAATTTTCCAGTTAATTATTTCTGAAGACTAAATAACTTAAATAAATAACCCATAGGGAAAAGGAGGTTTTAATTTTTAATCTCCTTGCTAGAGTTACTGAGCTGGGTCTTAGTGCCCATGGATGAAGCACTAGTACATATAGGATTTTTGAATTTTAGCAAACCTTTTGACACTCGCACAGTATCATTCTGGACAAAATGTCAATCACACCACTAGACAAGTCCATAACATTTTGGGTAAGAATCTGGGTGATGGGTTGGGTTTAAAGAGTTACAATGGCTAGGGTACCTGTGGGGTTCCCCCATGTTCAATTTTAGGGCCAGTGCTCTTTAATGTTTTCATAAAGGCTCTGGATGCAGGAATAAGTGTACCTTAAATGAGTTCACCAATAGTACTAACCTAGGAAGAGCTGGACTCCCTCAAGGGTAGAGAGGCCTTACAGAGAAATCTGAATAGACTAGAGATTTGGGCCATAACCAACTATGTGAAATTTTAAGAGCAAGTGCCAGAATCTCCACCTGGGACAGGGTAATCCTGATTATACATTTAAACTGGAGAAGAAGAGGTTGGAGAGCAGCACTGCAAAAAGAGATCTGGGTTGATGACAAGTTGAACATGAATCAGAGGTGCCCTGGCAGCCAGGAGGGCCACCCGTGTCCTGGGGGGCATCAGGCACAGCATCACCAGCCAGGCAAGGGAGGGGATTGTCCTGCTCTGCTCTGCTCTGCACTGGGGCAGCCTCACCTCGCATGCTGGGGGCAGTTTTGGCTGCTTCAGTATAAGGAGGACAACAAACTATTAGAGTGTGTCCAGAGGAAGGTGATCAAGATGGTGAAAGGTCTCATGGGTTAAGACTTAGGAGGAGTGGCTGAGGTCACTTGGCTTGTTCAGCCTGGGGATGAGAAGACTGAGGAGTGACCACATCTTAGTCTACACCTTCCTCATGGGAGGCAGCAGAGGGGAAGGTGCTCTTCTCTTCTCTTTGGTTACCAGTGATAGGACATGAGAAAATGCAATGAAGCTGCATTAGGGGAAGTTCAGATTGGAGATTAGGAAAAGGTTCCTTACTGAGAAGGTGGTCAATCACTGGAACAGGCTCCCAAGGGAAGTACTCAAGGCACCAGGCCTGTCAGAGTTCAAGAAGTATCAGGATGATGCTCATACTCTTGTGATTTACTTTTAGGCGGTGCTGTGAGGAGCAAGGAGTTGGACTCGATGATCCTTATAGGTTTCTTTCAATTTGAGAGATTCTATGATTCTATGATTGGAAAAATTATCATAGTAATGATCATAGCCCTTGTTCAGGAACAGCCTGAAAAGAAAATCTCATTTTCCATCTAACTGATATCATCCTTGTACCTATACATGCAAATAAACACTGCTTTTATGATCATTCTTGAATTCTTCATCATTTCAGTAATGTTTGTAATTGTGGTAAGTAATAAAGCTTAAGACTGTTGTGAATTTTTCAAGTGAAGTGAATTATAACTTACTGGCAAGGAGTTCAGAGAAAATCATATTATATATTCCAGAACAAAGGGACATCATCAGCATCCTTTGCTTTGTGGATATCGTTTCACCTCCAGATTCAGAGGGCATAATATTCATACAAGGTAAATAAATGTCTCTTTTGTTTTTCCCTAGCCACTACAGAGATTTTGCATTTATATAGTGTCTGCTCAAAAATTATGCAGATGTGCAAGATCTCTTCTGGAGCAGATGCTGGAAGATCTCCTGTGCACAGCTTGGATACTGTCATTTCTGTTCATGCATCCTCCTTTTCTGTATATGCATTCTTGCTCCCAGGACTAGTAATACTGAAAATATGCAGTGCTTTTAAGAATTACCCTCTTTCTGTTCTCCTCTTCTTCGATTTTTCCAGTTACTCTGTGGCCTAAGCTATTTTTCAGAGCTAGAAACTAACTGAAAGCATGAAAAATCACATACAGCCTTCATAAAGAGGTCTATCAATGCTTGCTGTAGTATAAAAGTCTATGTCACACAACATCTACAGTAGCTTTTGAATAAGTGAATTTGAGTTGATAGTGTGAATGCCTTCGGTCTTAAACTCCCAAATGATATGGTCTCATCTGATTTCTTACAATTGTCTTTGATATTAATGAGCTTTTAATTAGGAATAAAATGGAGACATCATTATGGATAGATGTATTCATGCCGACTCAAGTATTCTTTTTTTTATTTATTTATTTTTATTTAGGCCATCTGAAAGTGCTCTGGCAATAGAAAGCTATTCTAGCATTAATCTTATTTAGGACAAGGACAAGTACATTAGTCTTGAAGAGTATTAGTACAGATGGTATAAACAGTGCTCTCCTTTAAAGACATCTAAGCATATGTGCATTTTTTTGAGTCCTAGTATGCATGAACTGGTTAAAAATTATTCATTGAAACTGTTTCTAGATAGAATATTATGGTTTTAATGAAATGTAACAATATAGAAAATGTCTTGAGGGAAAAAATAATTCACTGTAAAAAAGTTTACAACAAATGTTAAAAAAATTTCAAGAGAAAAAGGCTTTTGTTTTATGTAGACTTGCACTGTATATCTGTAGAGTCAGGTAGAAAATATAACCTGGATCTCCATCTTTGAGCTGAATTCTGTAGATCTAAACCAAGAAGAAAACTCCTGCAAATATATAGGTGTAGTTGAGGTTTACTACTCACCTTGAGGAGGGAAGTCCAGCAGTGCTATGAAGAACTGTTGCAGGTCTTCCGAGAGACTGTAAGTCCATAGAAGAGCTTATAATAGGTGCTGGACAATGCAGCAGTCACAGTGCTTGCAGCTTTGCACCAGCTCATTGCAACTCGAGCGTCTGCTGTCTGGCATCAGCCTCTGGACATCACACATAGATAGGACAATTGTAGGACACAGCACCATCCACTATTAATGTGATATGTCAGTTTCTTGAGGAAGCAGCAGGGTTACATAGACGTCTTCCCATGAAAAAGTAAGAAAGAACAAAAAATGTTTTCTAGCTTAGAAACTATACACAATTACTTTTGTAACTAGTGCTAGCACATTAGGGCAGCTGAGAAAATCCAATATGGAAAGCTGTGCTTTCTAATCCCTTTATCTTGATTAACCAGGAAAATAAATGTATTTGGCATACTGTTTAAGTGTTAGTTGTCTTCTGCTAGTAATTAAAGAAAATGTTTACCAAATACATACTAATTCAAGTAGCAGAGGCTATACCTTGTACAAAAATTGTTTCCATTAGATCTGATACTAACAGAATGAGGTGCAGTTTCTTAGGAAGTATCTCTTCTTTCTAAATAAATATATAAACATATATAAAAGCATCGAGGTAACAGGTCTCCATTGCCAGGATTTGGAAAGTTGCTAGTGATACCATAGTAAATGTGAGTACAGATTTCAAGCAAATGGGTGACTGTAAATTCTCAGAAGAATAGGTTTCATTTGTGATGAGTAGTTTGTATGTGAAGCATAGAAAAGTTAGCAAATTTCTGTTTGCATCACTTGGAAGCTACCTACAGCTGTGACACTAAGAATTCTGCAATGGGCCAGGCTCAGATCAAGGGCTTAATTATGATTGATCCAGCTAAAAAAAACTGACTACCAAATTTCATCTGCTTGGCATCTCCCACATTATATCTCTTTCTATTCCTTTTTCTCTCAACATAGAGGCTCAGTTCAGCTCATGCTGACACCAGTAGATATCTGGAGTAACATTCATGGAGTATGGGTACAAATAAAGCAGACATTAATGGTTGTGTCTTGTCCACCTGCAAACATGTGACATCTTATTTCCGAATGCACTACCTTTATCTATCTTCAGGCTGATACTGAGTCTAAGTATATTTTAACAATGCCTTTAGCAAACAGGAAATCTCCAAGGCAGTTTGCTATTCTCTTCTTCTCTCAAATGTATATATTGCAATCAACTCTATTTTAATTCAAAGTGCATTAGTTTTGTGCAGCTGTTCCTAAGGTATCTTCCTGATCTGAACTATTAAGTGACTACAGTTAGGTCTATCATGACATTTTTTCACACATGACCAATTTGTTGACTAATGAGTTGGAATATATCCCTTCTTTCCTTTGTGCCACCCTCAAATACCGGCTACAATTTTGTGCTAGGATAGCCGCTCTGAATTCGAAGCCATAGTATCAACTGAGGGCCTTCTGACAAGGACTAAGAAATGTGCTTATTTCCTTTTTTTATCTTTAATGTTTAGCTCCTGTACTGTCTTTCCAGACTTTGACTATTCATGCAGCCAAAAAGAGCAGCAGCAGATAGATCAGCAGCTTGCAGCAAGGTTGTACTGTGAAGGCCTTGTGTGTGATGGTATGAAGATGGTCCCCAGAGAATATACTCCCTGCTTTGTCTGATAGGGTTTCAGTGAAAGATACAAATGTAACTTCTGTGAACATGCTTATTGAGGTGTGAGAAAATCACACAGGATTGGTTTAAATTTTTCTTGTGTTAGTCAGATAAATTGTACTGAAATTACCTGTTGCAGCTTTTCTAAATGTGTCTTGTCTCCCCACTACCATATATGCTATACCCGCATACTTTAGAAATTCCTGTCTTAGTACAAAAGAAAATATATTGGTTTCAACTTCTTTAGCTTTCCCATTTAATTCAATTTTCAGCTATTTTCAAACAATTTTAAACTCTATCTACCTCTAGGTAAGAGAGATTAATGTTACCCTTGTGAAATGAATTTGCTTTTTTCAGATTTACTTAACAAAAAATGTTTCTTAAAAATATAGGTTTAAGTATTCAGAGCCTTTTGGCTAAAGATCCTTTGAATTGTGTTATGAAGTAACAACAGCCCTTGTAGTACTAATTAAATGATCTCTTTTCTTTCCTGGGCACATTCTCCGTACACTTTATCCCCTGCATACCATGATTTGTCACCAGGCTCTGTGTTACTGCCATAAAAAAAAAGTCAGGGACCCAAGTCAGTAGATTTAAATAGCTTGAAACCCTTTTTGGTGACCACAATCACAGGACTGTGGTCGACACTAGAATTAGCTCTACCAGACCCATACCCTCTGAAGTACTTTTGGTTTCACTTTTGCCCTGTTCAAACATAGAGTTGCTAGGGAAAAAGTTCTCAACTCCTCATGGCACATTAATCTGTCTGCCTCTCTTAGAAGGAAATAAGAGGGAAAATTGTCACCTAGATTTCATGTGTGGGCAAGATAACAAATAAGAATTTTTGGTTTTAAAGCTAACAAAAATGAAATTATGCCAACGGGAAGAAGCCTGCAAAACATATTGTCGAAGTTACCAACAAAAGGAAGTCAGCTCATGACTGGGACAGCAGAGTTCTCTGGACTTTAATGTTCACATATTTGAAGGAAACATCCATCTTTAACAGGTTATATCAAGAATGCTTCTTATAATGATCTCGATACAGTGCAGATTGCTTGTGGTTTCCTAAATAGATTACTGAAGTGAAATTCAAGTATGCTTGAATGTATTAGCCCTCAAAAGTCTGCTACCAATCCAGATTTAAAGCAGCTTCCTCTTTTTTTCAGTAGCTTTCCATCACCGAGATCTTCACTCACTGAAGATGAGGAGTAGCTGGATATTAGAATTAAAACTTCAAAGGAAATTCCATCCCTGTTTTTCTACATAAGAGAAACCGTCCAGGCCACAAAGATGTCATCTGTTCTGTTATGCCCAGACAGTTTTAGAAGAAAGACTGTTTATTTCAAGAGGAAGATAAACTTTTAATGTAGAGTTGTTGTTGAAAAAAGAATCCTACTCTTTAATCAATGCAGTCAGCCTTCATACTAATTTAGTTTTCTGTTCATTTATTCAGAATTCATTAGTTACAGCAGATATGAATACCAAGTATAGTATTTAACACTTTCACATTCTCTCGCCAGTGTCCTGTTCACGGTAGCAAAGCGTTTTAAGGTTCACCTGCCTAGACACACTGTGAAACACAAGGTCCACTTTGAAGTAATGAATCCTGACTTGCAAGAGATTTTTAATCTTTTCTAGAATCTTTAAATTTTCAGTCTGCTGCATTCCCCAAGACTAACAAATTTAGCTCTTTGTTGTCATATGACTTTCCCTCCTGTACTACAATAACTTCACCTTTCTTCCCTTGTGATAAGTTGTTGTCAGTATTTGGAACATTAAAATCTTGCAAGAATCATCAGTGAAACAGTGTAAGGAATTTTGCTTTGTAACCCTTAGGATAAATCAACTTCATTAAAATGTGGACTCATGCATTGTTTTTGAAGTCACATATCACTCAAGGGGCTACCATGCATAGACACTTAACACCAGGTCTAGGGATGGAGTTCATGTACAACAGGTGGCTGGTCTTCCAATACAAAGCAGCCCTAACAAAATGCAATATGAACTACTTAAAAGTTGTACTGTTTTCAGAGATATCAGTCTAGCTCTTTCTCTATTATTGCATTATCATATTTAGGTACATCAACACATCTATTGCCACAGTAATTATATTGTTCTGGTCTTTGCCACTGGATAATTATCTCTTAGCAACATCACTTTTTACCAGTAAAATAGGAATACTATTGAATCAAGCTAAGTGAAGTGTGCAAAAGAAATTTTATATAATTCTACCTTTCAAAAATCTGCTTCTGCATTCAGGAGGAATTGATGATAGAAAAGATCTGTCATTCACAGTAGCTCACTAATTTATTCAACTAAGAATTCTTTGTCAAAAACTGTTTCTATGCAAATATTTGCAATTTTTATAAGGTAGTTGATTGTGTGGGTATGATAGTAGGGCTATCATCCCTGTATGGTTGATTTATATCATTAACCTTCACCAAAAATGTCTGAATTTTATTTTACATCCAAGCATCATTTATAGCCCTTCACGTAATTCTTCATATAAGCTTTTCATAATCTTCTTCCCTTCCAACTTATCAGCAAGGTCAGTGGAAATATCAGTGGAAGTTTCTACAATTCTTGCAAACATTTTCAGTTTCTTTTTCTGTTATTTATGCATGAAATGTCTCCTGCGAGACAATCGTTAAGACTTACTATTTTTTCCTTCAGATTTCTTCCTGAGGTTCACTTTCTATGTGAAAACTGAAAGAAATCGGTAAATTAATCTTAGAAACATTGCTTTAAAAACAGAAGGTGTAGTGATGGCATCATTTCTTTGCTTAATTTGAAGAATATGGACTTCAAAGCCTTGTACAGATAATTAGTATAATTACATGAATTTGTCACTGTGATTTTCTTACCTTCTGTCTTTTGGCACACATGCTTCTTTCACTTTGATTCAGACAAAAATATAAGTGTTTGGGGTAAAAACTATACCCACTTGTTTAGTTTTAAAATGCCTGATACAAAGATTTTAACCAATCTTAAAATAATTCTATTGGATAAGTAAATAAAGAAGGTTGCTCTAGTTGCTCTTTTTGCTTTTGTTTTCTTTTTCTGCATTATGTCTTTTTTAATGACCTGGGTCTCATCTTTTCTTCTGAAAACAAATGCAACTTGACTAGTTTTTTGAGTTGATGTTAGCCCAGGGAGTTTTTACTGATGACTTAGTGGACAAGAATGATCCTAGGACAGCAGAATAATTAAATCAAAACTTTGCTTCCAATTCAATGAATTGTCAGACTAGTGGTTGTTGCAGCAACAACCACTTGTTACTCAAGGATTCGTAAATCTATTTATTATCAGAATGCAGACAGCTACTTAATGTTTTCAGTTTACTTAAATGATGAGATGTTTAAGAGATCAATAAAGGGAGAGAGAACAAAATCTCTGTATAAGCATAAAGGCTTGATCAAAGAGACAAGGAATATAGAACACCTAGGTTCATTTGAATAATTCCTGAGATGCTCTGATTTAAAGAAAAATCATCCTTTTGAGAGTGTATAGGCAGTCTTGACTTAGTCTGTGATAGAATTTGGGAACAATACACTAAGCTTAGATAAATTACAGGCACAAGACCTGGTGAGGCAAAGCCTTTGCTACAAACTGGCTCTTTCATTGAAAGAACATATGATGGGAATGTCCAAATTGCTTAGTCGAGTCAGAAAATTCCAGTCAGGATTTCATACATTCTCCTAGTGTCATTGTGTCTCACTGTAGGACCATTTCTAAATGACTAATATTTTCATGTGTCATTTGGCTGTACCTAGAACCATCTCAGTTTGTCTCTTGTTGCAGTGACCGCTACCGTCCACTGCCCAGGCTGGCTCCAGCAGTGTGCAGCAGGAGTGGGGAGCAGCTGGAGGCACAGAGCTTTACAGCTGCTCCTCTGAAGCCTCTGCTCTATCCAGGGGAGCACAGGCTCCAGACACTGTAGCAGCCAGCAGCCCTAGACGAAGGGAGAGATAAAAAGTAGCGGGGAAGCTTGCCACAGAAGGTCACCCAACTTTATTAGAAGGTCACCCAACTTTATTAGAAGGTATCCCCAGAGGACAAGCCCAGAGCCGCTGCGGGCAACACCTTATAAGGGGAGGCATTATGATGGGGATGGCTTAACAGGGGACCAATAGGGATCTTCAGGGGAGGGATATGGACAGGGATAGACATTGACATAGGCCAATAGCCTTGAGGGGTGGAGGGAAATGGATCACATGCCCCAATGGGGTGTCGAGGTTTAGGGGATTTCCAGGGGGGAGGTATCAGAAGGGGCAGGATCTCAGGGGATTGACAAGGACCACATAAGGATAAACAGGGAGGGCTTAGGTGATAGACACTGAACTTTCGGGGATAACGGGAGGGGTTTGGGTGATTGATGGGGAACCGACTAGACCAAGGGGAGGAGAACAACCATATAGGGAACACCGGGGGAGCAGCTTGGATCTGGGACAAACCAACTGGGAATGGAGGTAGGGAAGGTAGGGATGAACCATTGGGGTACAAAGAATATACAAAGAACATATAAAAACAGAATAAAAACACACATCACCACAGTCTCTTATCTTCCCTTCATCTCCTGGGCAACACTTCCTACCATTGCCACCTTGGGCACAGTCCAGCAGCAAAGGTTCCTCACCCTTCCTGCCCTTACCTCGTCTGGTCCAGCACGAAAGGAGTGTTCAAGAAAGCCAGATCAGTTGCTCTTCGAAGAAGACTGCAATAGGTACTTGAGAGAGAAATCTGTGAGAAAAGAGTTCCCAAACCACACTGAGCTGGTCAAAATTTTGCACCACAGTAATTCAGTAGTTTTAGCTGCACATATTCAGTATCTGTCTGCTCAGCACAACAGCAACGCTGTTTTGTTGCAAAGATTTGAACAATGGCTTTGGCTTACTGCTCGCTGAAGTGTGACAGATGATGACAGCCATGCAAAGACAGAAACATTTATACTCCTCAATATCTGCTCCCTGCTTTAAAATACAACAATGCTAAAATTCAGCATTCAGAGGAGAAACAACCTTACACAGCAGAATAATTTACTATCCTTAAACACAGGCTCATAAAAATACCCATCTTGAAGGACTGCACACCATGAAAGGGATCCACATTGGAGCAGTTCATGGAGGGCTGCAGCCCATGGGAGGGACCCATGTTGGAGAAATTCATCAAGGACAGTCTCCTGTGGGAGGGACCCCACGCTGGAGCTGGGCAAGAGTATGAGGAGTGACAGAGGCAATGTGATGAACTGACCACAGCTCCCATTTCCCAAAACCTTGCACTGCCTTACAGGGAAGGGAGAGAAGATGTGGAGTGAAGTCAAGCCTGGGGAAAAGGGAGAGGTTGGGGCAAATCTTTTACAATTTGAGTTTGTTTCTCACTATCTTACTCTGATTTGACTGGTAATAAACTAAAGTAATTTCCCTTGGCTAAGTCTCTTTTGCCTGTGATGGTAGCTGGTGAGTGATCTCTCCCTGCTTTATCCTGACATGTGAACCTTTTGTTATATTTTTTTTACCCCGTCCCGTTGAAGAGGGTAGTGATAGAACAGATTTGGTGGGCACCCAGTGTCCAGCCAGGGTGAACCCAGCACACATTTTTAAAACAGGTACTTCACCTGGTTCTCAGGATTCACTGGTAGCATTTAAGTGAACAACCAGTACAAGTCTGTCTTGTCATGCAATATTTAATCCTAGAGCATTTACTGAATACAGTATCTTTTTGTAAAAAAAATACTGTATTTTAGAACCTATATTCTTAAGTGACCTCAGCATCAGGCAAAATTGTCATCTCTGATGTGATCCACTGGAGTTTTTTGTCTGAAAGACTGGGTAAAGGGGAGGGAAAGGTAAGATCAACACTATGAAATCAGAGCATCATGTGATGCTAATGCAGCTAATGACAGAAACAGATCTTCTGACCTTTTCTGGCTAAAGCTATGTCCCATACAATACTGAAGCATCAGATGGGACATGGAAAAGACCATAGTCAAGTGCACTCTAGCTTTCCGCTCTAGAGGCTTCAAAATTCGTCTGAGGGAAAGGGAAAAGTGAAAAAATATGTAACATATGCATGATTTGGCACATTCCTATATATGATATTTGGAATTGCCCTGCATTCTAAGAGCACATTGTGTTGCTTTTAATTTTTTTTAATTATAGTTTTTCAATTTAAAAGCTACAGGGCACTGTACATTCTTGTAAAGCACTAGTGGGGAGATTCAAAGCTTCAGAACTTTGTACAAACTGATTTGCATTTCAAAGTAGTAGAGATGGCTGGTTTGGGTGAGATTGAACAGAACTATTAACTAATAACTCTAATGAACTTTCATAATTGCACAGCTGAACTTTGAATAGGGTCCTCTTTTGAAAAAGAGTATCAGCCAACAGTAACTTGACTCCTGACTTTGGACTTAAAGAACAGAACCAGAGAAAGACAAAAAGAATGTAATTAGTTTATTTTTTAATAAACAACAACTTCATGTATTTCATTTTTTAGAGTCTATCAAAACACAACAAATACTCCATAAAGGCCAGGAAAACAATTTTACAGGTTGTCATTCACGTTCAAACATAGAAAAACTGTCAGTTCTTAATCATTTATGTTTTTTGAATTTTCATCTAGCAAGCTATAATTTTAGGGAAGCACTCTGTAGTGCAAGACACAGTACAACCACAGAACAGTAAGACTATACTTCTAGTTTACATTTATATGTGTGTGTGTGTATACATACTTGCATGCATACATTTTACTTTCTTGTATGTATCACAATGAAGAGAGGGATGCAAAAAACTACAATGTTGCAGATGTTTAGAGGTAATTCCTATACTGGCAAAGATAAAGTATGTAGTGCTGGTTGTTTAAGCAGGAATGAAAGGCATCATGTCGAACACTGACGCTAACAGTTCAGCACTGTGCCAGTGAAGTCACCAATTAATTAACATCCCACAAATCTAAAAAAATACGGAAAATAATTTTTCACTCCAAGAAATCATCTTGCAGAGAAGAATATCTTTTAATGGCATTATTTCACTCTGATTCTTGTAACAGTAGCATTGTTGATTAACAGGTGTATAGTAATAAATAATGGTGATCACACTGACATGAAATGTACTTTACAGGTGAAACTGTATCCTTTATTATTCTTAGGCTGAAGGCAAAAGGTAGGCCCAGCTAGTGATGTTACTGGGCATGTCCTGAAAATACAACTTTACATTCATTAAATTCAAATGGGACCACATGCAATAGATCATCAAAAATCACTGTAGGCTTCTCCCAAAATTCACCTTGTCCCACACATTTCACTTGCTAGACCTTTTAACCCTAGCCTGAGATAAGGTTACATTTTTTATATAATGAAGATGAAATAATTTCTCCTTAAAGTAGTTTAAAGCTTAGGATATAGTCACAGATTTGCTTAGCAGAAAGAATGGTAGTATCATCTGGATCAGTGTAAATTGTAATAATACATTTAATTTCTATTTTCTTCTAACCTGTACTATTGATCCAAGTTTTTCTGACTTGATATTTAATTTATTATTTATCCTTTTTGAAATGTATTCACTCCAGCTCATATCTCAGTCCTGAATCTTGCTTCCTTGCAAGTGCGTACACAGAGATGCACACACCCTTACAGATAAATATATATCCATCTCATTATCTGTGTGTGTGTCTTAGCAGGAGACTACTATTACTGTTTGAAGTGCTTCATTAACACTACTTTTCTATATTCCAGCCACAGTCAAAAAATCCTTTTATAGTCTTTTATACTGTCCACCTTCTACTTTGTAGTCCTCAGAAGTTTTAGTTACCAGGTGGATTGGATAGCTGCAAAAAGCGTTTCATATTTTTTCTATCTAAACCAAACACTCCAGGAATGCTCATCTTCCACTGAACCTGTTTACTTTGTGCTTCATACATTATTAGATGGGTAAGGTAGGAAATGAAATCCCTGTGTGGCAGAAGTATCAGTATGAAAGGACTAACCTCACAGACTGAGCTCTGAAAGTAACGATCAGAGCACCCCAAAGGCTCTCTGATCTGAATTCATTGCAAACACCTAACTCACAGTCCCCTATAGGTTTGCAGTTTCAACTTAGTGCTTAATGAAGTGAAGTTTACCTCTGAAAACCTTTGTCACAGCTGGACATAACTAGCAATAGTTACTTGCAAGACTACAATTTAAGGGGGAAACTAAATCTCAGTAGGTTGTCCTTCTAGAAAAAGTGGAAATGTGCTTTTATAGGTAATATCCTACAGAATAATTTTCATCCAAGTCTCCAGTCTATATGTCAAAACCAGCATGCAATGTGCCTCATATTAATATATAGTCTCTGCATAGAAGTGTAAAAATGGAAATACAAACCCACATCAGTCAAGACTGAAATTCTTCCACAGAGTTGTGAGAGGAGTGATATATGTGCATCATTCATGTATGGTCAGTCAAAGAATACAGTTTATATTGAGTTCCAAGATAAATGCTTTTTCACTCAGTTCAGTTTTTAACAGAGCACAACAGCTCTTTATTTCTCAGTCCAGTTACAATGGTACTAATGCTTACAATCCAAACCACCCGGTTCTTGTTTAGAAATTTTTATTATACAATAAGATCAACAGATCCAAATACCTGTTCTTTTTCTTACATCTTGAATCTCCACTGTTCTGATCATCCACAGTCTGAGAGTGCAACCCTTCTCTGTCAGGCAGGATGATTTGGTGAGTTATTACATTCCAAGTTGTGTACCAGCAGTGTGGTGTTCCTGAAGCAGAGTTAGTGGTGGGACTTCCTTTTTCATCAGCCTGCAATTTACTCAGTATTATTCTGATGTGCTTCAGACAGCTTATTTGCTCAAATAGCTGTCTGCCCCATCAATTTAGTTGTACCATACTTGTTAATATGTATTTACCCCTGTGTACAGGAGGATTTCTTTTATATTACAATCCATGTGATAGCACATAGACCAAAAAAAAACTTGACTCCAACGTCAGTTGCAAACTTCTTACACAGTAGCCAGATGATCCTCAAATCCCAAAGACACAGATAAGGTGGATGCTTGGCCATTGGGTAATTTTGTCATTGCGGGTAGGACCAGATGGGCAATAGTCAACTGTGCAGGCATGAGACGTAGTTACAGGCAGGAGTTATGTAAATATTTTTACAAGTATAACTAAAATGAAGCCCAAATTAAACAATCCAGAAAAGGCCTCACAAGGCCTGGGGCCCATTATAAGGCTTATTAATATTATGAAGCTTGAATCCCAGCACTATCACTTAGCCCCATCAAGTTGGCTGTGCCATAGGAGTTAAGGCACTTCTACAGTCCTTGCTTGCAGTTTGCTTTACTCTGAACATCTCAAACACACCTTCCTTTGATGAACACCTATATCCTTTCTTCTTCTTTTGAAATGGGTTTTTGTTCATCTTCATTTAGTAGCTACTGTTGAAAAAGTCTCTTGCCTTTGGTGACTAAACCTGAAAAGGGCATCCTTTGAAGAAGGATAGCTAATTAATAGGGGTTATCTTGTCTTCTTCTATCCTCATTTTTAACCTGAAGGCCGGAATGAATAAATCACTTACCAACTGCAATTTCCGTTAAATCTGTGGTGCTTCTTTGGACATTGCACTGCTTAAACACAAACAGCTCATCTTATCTTGTTTTTGTCTTCCTAAAACTCGTTTACACATCTTGGAAGTACAAATATGTATTCTGTAAACCCTTCTCAGGTCTCGGTTTCTAAAGAGTCACACAGAATATCTTTGTGCAGTAAAAGCAAAGAATCAATTTGTCCTATTGCAAATTCTAATCAGAGATGCACCAGTTCTTCCGTCCTCATCTGAGCCATTGTGTATGCATATGTGTGAACAAGCTTCATCTATTTATAGCTGTAATATATGCAATAAATGTTAAAAGGAATCTTTCCATTGTCAAGGAGTTCCTTTTCTGGATTATAATGCATCATTAAGATTTGCCTTAAAACACTAATGGGAGGCATAAGCTTGGTTTCACATAACCTCACAGAAATCCAATGCTGTAAACTTATCACAAATGCTATTAGCTCTTTTTGCATAGTTTATCTCTGGGTTAATTATAGCACTCTCTTGAGGAAACCTACTGAGACTGAGAAAAGACTGAAGCCTCGTTTATTGTTTGCAGTAGGAAAAGCTGGTTTGCCTTCTCTGACATCTGGAGGAAAATGCTGGCTAAACAAATCCTTTGACTGGCCCTATGATCTTGAAGTAAAATCTGCTTTTTTGTTGGTCTTGACATTCACAATAGGTTTTATTGTTTTGTTTGGTATGAAAACACATGCTTTTGCTTTGCAATGGTACTGTTCTTTTTCTGCAGACTTAACTTCTCCCCTTTCCCATCCTCACCCCACAGGCCTGTGACGGAGGGTTAGCCCAGATCAGTGGAGTCATGCGTCACACAGCTCTAACATGCTGGCAGCCGTTCCTGGGTCTGGCTGTGCTGCTTGTCTTCACAAGCCCCACCATGGGCTGCCCGGCCCGCTGTGAATGCTCAGCACAGAACAAGTCTGTCAGCTGTCACCGAAGACGTCTGATGTCCATTCCAGAAGGCATTCCCATTGAGACCAAAATCTTGGACCTCAGCAAGAACCGACTGAAAAGTGTTAACCCTGAGGAATTCACATCATACCCGTTGCTGGAGGAGATTGACCTCAGTGACAATATTGTCTCCAATGTTGAGCCTGGAGCCTTTAACAATCTCTTCAACTTGCGCTCCTTGCGGCTGAAAGGAAACCGTCTGAAGCTGGTCCCCCTTGGGGTGTTCACTGGGTTGTCAAACTTAACAAAGCTTGATATAAGTGAAAACAAGATTGTCATTTTGCTAGACTACATGTTTCAAGATCTGCATAACCTAAAATCCCTGGAGGTTGGGGACAATGATTTGGTGTATATATCACACAGGGCCTTCAGTGGGCTGCTTAGCCTGGAGCAGCTTACCCTGGAGAGATGCAACCTCACAGCCGTACCAACAGAAGCTCTTTCTCACCTCCACAACCTCATCAGTCTGCATTTGAAACAGCTCAACATTAATGCTTTGCCGGCGTATGCCTTTAAAAGACTGTTTCGCCTGAAAGACCTACAGATAGAGGCCTGGCCACTCCTGGACATGCTGCCTGCCAACAGTCTGTACGGTCTCAACCTAACTTCTCTCTCCATCACAAACACCAACCTGTCTGCGGTACCTTACTCTGCTTTTAAACACCTGGTTTACCTGACACATCTCAACCTCTCTTACAACCCCATCAGCACCATCGAGGCAGGCATGCTGTCAGATTTAGTGCGCCTGCAGGAGCTTCACATGGTGGGGGCACAGCTGCGCACCATTGAACCACATGCTTTCCAAGGGCTCCGATTCTTGCGCGTGCTCAACGTGTCCCAAAACCTGCTAGAAACCCTAGAAGAGAATGTATTCCATTCCTCCAAAAGCCTTGAGGTCCTCTGCATTAACAACAACCCTCTGGCCTGTGACTGCCGTCTTCTTTGGATTTTGCAGCGGCAGCCCACCTTGCAGTTTGGTAGCGAACCACCAATGTGTGCTGGCCCAGACAGTGTCAGAGAGAGGTCATTCAGAGATTTTCACAGCACAGCTCTCTCCTTTTACTTCACCTGTAAGAAGCCCAAGATACAAGACAAGAAGTTGCAGTACCTGGTAGTGGAGGAAGGACAGACCGTGCAGTTGATGTGCAAGGCTGACGGGGACCCACAGCCTACCATCTCCTGGGTTACCCCACGCCGGAGGCTGATCACAACTAAATCAAATGGTAGAGCCACTGTGCTGGGAGATGGTACCCTGGAGATCCGATTTGCCCAAGACCAGGACACTGGGATCTATGTCTGTATTGCAAGTAATGCAGCTGGGAATGACACCTACTCGGCCTCCCTGACAGTAAAGGGGTTTACTTCAGACCGTTTCCTTTATGCCAACAGGACCCCTATGTATATGACAGACTCCAACGACACAAGTTCTAACGGAACTAATGCGAACAGTTACTCTCTGGACCTTAAGACAATATTGGTGTCCACAGCTATGGGCTGTTTCACATTCCTTGGAGTGGTTTTATTTTGTTTCCTTCTTCTTTTTGTGTGGAGCCGAGGGAAAGGCAAACACAAAACCAGCATTGACCTTGAATATGTCCCTCGCAAAAACAATGGTGCTGTGGTTGAAGGGGAGGTTTCTGGACCACGAAGGTTCAATATGAAAATGATTTGATGGTATTCTGCTAGCAGTGCTTTTTCTGTGGCATTAAAACCAATTAAAACAGCCTGGCATGTGGAATCGCTAGGCAGAAGCAGCTTAATGCAGCTGTCAGTGTATCAAAAGGTTATATGAAAATGGAAAGACTATTTGTGGTTATACAACAGAGCCTCCAGACCTTGAGGCAGATGTGTCAGGGCCTTTCATAGAACTGGGAAATTGTACTAACTGTTTGCATTGCAAATACTGGCATTCTGGGGATATCAGCAATGAACCACTGGCTCATGCTCATGGACAATTGTTCAACATTTTCTACTGCTACAAAAGGAAAAAGAAAAAAACCTACAGTGTAGGATTTACATATTTAAAGAAAAAGACACATTTGTCTAAACCACACTCTACAGTGAAATTTGTATCCATATATCTCATTTGGTAAAACTTTGCATCGTCCCTTCTAGTTGGTTCAATACAACAAAAAAATTGGTAGCTTTTTTTTTTTAATCTACATCTATACTGTGTACATTTTGAAGCAATACAAATGAGAGGTTGTGCTTTTAAATATCCACCACTACTGACCCAAGTGTGATGTCACCCATCTTTAACTACCATCAAGCCCAAATTAGATGCTTGTAGTTACTAATTAGAAATAACATAAGATATTTTTCTCCTCATGTAGAAGGCCAGAGCTGAATAGTTGAGAGCAAAACCGCTCAACTCTGTCGATCTACTCTTCATATAAATATAAGGCGTGTGCCTAGTTTTGATACAGAATGGAATATTTTTTATATCTGTGATATCACACTGGACCAGTTTACTGTAATACAGCCCTGGTTCTCACACAGGGAAGGCAACCCACTAGTCAATGCTGGCATGGAGGAGTTGAGTTCTACCTTGAAGAGAGAGAATTGGTTTTGTTAGCCCTGATTTTAATTTCAAAGCTACTGTTAAAATGTTAATGTGTACTGGGCCAAATAAAGAGCATAATACATTCTGCAGACTCCTTGGGAAATATGGTCATCTTACTCTTTATACAACTGAATTAAAACATACAAACACTCTGCTACTAGGAATGAACTCTTCTCCAATGCCAAGTAAACTACAGTTGTTCATGCATAATATGGGGATTTATAATACTAAAATAATATTTAAAACATGATAGCCTCAAAAAGGCTAACATACTGCCAGATATAATGAACCTCTAGTCACTGTCATTCTCATCTTGTATATTTGTAGATAACACAGAGACGCAAAGCTAGTTTCCAAGAACAGATTACTTAGCTATCCTTAATGCCATTTTAATAACAATGTGGTTATGTTCCTTTCAGGGGCAGTATCTTAGAGCAAGAGGGGCGAATTTTTCCAAATTTTAGGAATCTTTTTTAATGGAGAGAAGACAGAAGTGGAACATTAGTTCAGCACAAATAACCTTTTGTTTGTTTGTTTTATGCCTCCAAAGAAATCCTCAAAAGGCTGAGAAGTGAAATTTTATTCTTTATCATTAATACCACAGTTTTTATTTTTTAAATTCTCACCAATTGCAAGATACAAAGTTGTTCAGCCACCTTTCAAGTTTTCCACCAATTATGAGCCATAGGTTTGTTGTATGTGGTTGATAGCAAATACCATTTTTAAATGATTGGCATAACCTGGAGTAAGGATGACAATGACTATATATATGTTTAACCAGATTAATATGAAAATATTATAAGACAGAACATTCAGATTAATGTGATTAAGAGCCTGTGTTCAATCTTAGTAGTAGATTTTGGTATTTTGAAACCAAAGTCAGGCTGACATATAATGGGATGCAGGTGCTTCTAAAATTAGTATCCACATTCTTGGCAGAGATTTTCAAAGCAGGATAAAAATCTCCCACTTCTATCAAGGGAAATGTGCCAAAAGTTGTAAAATCCAGCTGCACTCCCTAGATGTACACATAACTTAGCTGCAGGACCCAAGGCTAGGCAGTTTTGAGAATCTCTTTTTTTAGTGATTGATCACTGTTTGCATCATTGCTTTATTTTAGGTTGCCAAACTGAGGAGGTTGCAAGCGTTCTTAGAATTTTCTTTACTTAAATTGGCTTTAAGTTTAGAGTTGGGTTTTCTTGCTTCCTTTTTTTTTTATCCTCTGAACTAGATAGCTGGAGATTTATGGACATGTTTGATAAGAATACTCTTTGTTCTATGACATTTGTAGAACATTAATATAACAGAATAACCCCTGACTAAATTCTAACACCAGGGAAATTATTTTTGTTGATGTAATAACCACTGCACTGAAGTCCAAAACTCTACTGTACCTTAATGTGGGCAGTTAAAGAAACAAATGGGGATAAAACAAAATGTTTCTGAACTGTCCCTTGAAGACATTTGCATGTGCCTTTCCCTTGTAATTGTTATTTTTTTCAACTAGTAATCTATTGCCCCTGCAGTCATTTCATGTTAAATGTTAAAATCAATGTTAGAAGCAAAAATTCACCTAAGTTCTAGACATTTGCAGCTGATTTCTTCATATTAAATGACACAATAAAAAAAAATCTCAAAAAACACCACCCTAGAAAACATGTACTTTTAGGATTAATTATGAGTTGCTGTATTCCCCTATTCCCTTAGAATGACTCTAAGAAGTGATTGCATTGTTAGTGCACTGCAAGGATTTGTAAGCAGAAATGTGCTTAGTTATCTATGTAAAATGTGTGCTGGTGATGGAAATCACCGCTTGCTGTTGCTGAGCACCGCCTTGCAGAGCTGTCAGTGTTCTGTGTATCGCCTTGAGTTCAGTCAGTATTCAGTTTTTCAGAATCAGTGTTTGTTCCCTGCCTCCTAGCAATGTTCTACTTTTTGCAGCCTACTTATTTCAGCATGGACTTAACAAGGCATATGGCACCTCTTAACAGAAGTGAGGACAGCAAGACTCAGAGACACTTTTTGTCTTGCTCCACATAGTCTTCTTCTTATGTATTTGTGGGACACATACTAACTATGGCTCTTTTGGGTTAATAGGGAATACAGTGTCACAGTCAGACCTAGACAAGTACGTTTTAGGCAATTCTTTTGAGAACAGTGGATGAATGTCTACCCTGCCTCTTGAAGGAGTCACTTCTACTTCTCTGCTGGAGATCAAGGAGACATTCCACAGTGTATTTTACTGCAGGGGAGAAAAAGGACTGGGCTGTGAGGAGGCATCTGACCCATATGGCTCCCCTATCATATATTCAGAAACAGGTGGATAGTGCATACCTGGCACTAAAAGAGGAATCAAAGGTTTTAACATACCTCTGACTTGTATACCAGCTGTTCCCTGTGCTGACACTAGCCTGAATTTACCTGGCAGTCAGTACAACAAAACTCTGAGGAGCAGCAGTAGTTTTGCAGAAAAGGAGAAAACTGAAAACGTCAGAACCAGCAAAGCAACTTGAGAAAACAGGTACCAAAATATCCTTGTCCATAACTCCTGTAAGAGCAATGACTGAGCCTCCCACAAATATATTTTGAAGTCCACTTGCACAGATCAGTACGAAGATCAGAACAGATGAATGTACAAGTGTTTACAGAATCACAGTGAATCACAGAATCATTTAGGTTGGAAAGGACCTTCAATATCATCGAGTCCAATCTTTGACTGATCACCACCTTGATAACTAGACCATAACACTAAGTGCCACACCCAGTCATTTACTGAACACCCCCATGGATAGTGACTCCACCACCACCCTGGTCAGTCCATTACAATGCTTAACCACCCTTTCAGTGAAGAAATTCTTCCTGACGTCCAGCCTGAGCCTCTCCTGGTGCAGCTTGGGGCTGTGTCCTCTCCTGCTGTCACTGGTTGCCTGGGAGAAGAGGCCAACCCTCACCTAGCTACAACCTCTTCCAAGGGAGATGTAAAGAGTGATAAGGTTCCCCTGAGCCTCCTTTTCTCCAGACTAAACACCCCCAGTTTCCTCAGCTGCTCCTCATAGGACTTATACTGTACACCCTCCATCATCTCTGTTGGCCTTCTCTTCGCATGCTGCAGCACCTCAGTGTATTTCCTGACTTGAGGGACCCAGAACTGGACACAGCAATTGAGGTGTGGCCTCACCACTGCCAAGTACAGGGGGACAATCACTGCCCTGGTCCTGCTGGCCACATTATTGCTAGTACAGGCCAGGATGCCATAGGCCTTCTTGGCCACCTGGGCACATGCTGGCTCATGGTCAGCTGCTGTTGAGCAGCACTCCCAGGTCCTTTTCTGGTGGGCCACTTTCCAGCCACTCTGCTCCAGTCTGTGGATATGCATGGGGTTGTTGTGACTTAACGCCAGGCCCCTGCGCTTGGCCTTTTTGAACCTCATACAGCTGGCCTTGGCCCATTGATCCAGCCTGTCCAGATCCCTTTGCAGAGCCTTCCTGCCGTCCAGCAGCAGATAAACACTCCCATCCAACTTGATGTCACCTGCAAACTTACTGAAGGAGCACTCCAGGTCATTGATAAAGATATTAAACAGGATTGGGCCCAATCCTGAGCCCTGGGAACTCCGCTTGTTATCAGACACCAACTGGTTGTGGCACCATTCACCACTCTCTGGGCCTGGCCATTCAGAGAGCTTTTAACCCAGCCATTTTTCCAACCCAGTTAAACTTTGCATAAATTAGTTAAAGAGAACACTGAAGCAGTGTATACAGAAAAGGGTTTTTGAAATGATTTACAATTGATAAGGACTAAGCAGCACCCCACCTCGGCCTTATTTTTAAATTTTGAGATGGTTCTGGGGATTTTTTGTCCCTTCTTCTTTCTTCTTAACTTTACAACTTTCTTTTCAGAAAGTCTTTCTCCACAAAAATGTTACTTCAGTTAGATTCAGACTGGGAGGCTGCTTCTACCCTCTGTACCCACCTCATTACCCATTCACACATGTTTCTAGTGCCAGCAGAGGCAACAGCTCCAGATACAATTAAACAGGAGACTCCAAGGCCCCTAGAGAACTGCTGATGTTACCGGACATTTTTTAACTAAACTTTTTTTAAGCTGACTTCATTGTCACACTGCCATGCAAGGTTTCCTTTATGGAAAGGAATTAGCCTTAAGGCTATCTTTTTTTTCCTTATTTCTTTAATATTGATATTGTGTGACCTGTGACAACAATTATAACATCATGAAGAAAATTAAGACATATTACACATTACATCCTCAGCATGACAAATTGTAATTTAGGCAGATGAGACACAGTAAGAAGTCAGTGTTAATATTTAATAGAAAGTCTTATCTAAACCTTGTAACAGAAGAAAAAACTGGCAAGGAGATAACTGAGGTATGTAGGCCATGTCACAACTGAATCACATCAAAGATGTGAAACAGACTTTGTTACACCATGCCTGGCTATCTGGTTTTGGCGTTAGACTTTCCCAGAAAAACTCTCAGGATATGTGAATGCCAGAAATCTGCATTTAACCCATGAAAAGACAAAGCATTGGCTGGAAATCCAGTAAAGCAAGCAGTTTCTGGCCGCCCAAGGATAACAGCAGCTTCCAGCAAGGATACACAAGAAACTGTAGTCATGCAGTTATTTTGCCTCATCCGCTACTGCATCCTGTGAAAATACAGTCCATTATCCAGTAATAAAATGCCCAATCCTTACCTATTTTCTTTCAAAGGAGGGAACATTTGCAAAGTAAGCTATAATCTGTTCCACCTCCACTCACAGCAGTGAAACATCCAGCAAGAAGTGAGGAAGCCTATTCTGACCAGTTTGCTAATAATCTTTTTCCATTGAATGGTCCTAGGTCATTGGTACCCAGGGCTAGCATGATGGCTGCTTTTTCCATTCCCATCCTCTCAGCTCACCATGTGGCTTGACATGGAGTAGCAGGGAAAAAAAACATATGGTCAAGTTGTCCCTCCTCACTGAACTGTAACTCTGATAAACAGCACAGCAGTAGTGTCTTAGAAATCTCAGTCTGCTGCAGTTTATCCATGGTTTTGCCATAAGACAACACATGGGAAAACATTGGATACATGCTTTCTGGCCTTCTTTCAGTATCCTATGTGATTGATTGCTCTTTGTGCTACGAAGAATGAAGAAAGAAGAGCTAAAAACATCTGATCCAGTAATTTAAAACTTAATTGTGTCTGAAGGAGTTAAAGGAACATCTTTGGAAAAGTCAAAGGGCCTGGTTGCTGGAGAATATCTCAAGAAATGAATGAGATTTTTCAAGTTAGCCAAGAAATTTGGATGCCCTGTTCTTATTATCTGTAATAAGAATTAAAAATTCAATTTTCCTTGGTAGCTTAGAAGAATCACAGTTAGTTCAGTGGCACATGCTCCTTCTGTCTGTCTCCTAGCTCTTCTCAATTCCCTTCTCAGTTTCAAATGACTGTGATGCCAAAGGAAGATCTCTGGATTTGGTTAAGTTTCACTGAATGTTCACATGGCTTTTGGAATCTAGATCTCAAGGCAGGATCTTAAACCTTCTTCAAGCAAAAAATAAAAATAAAAAAGGAAGAAGAAGCTTGAGTAAAACTCCTCCTGCAAATGAAATAAACCAACTTCTGTGAGAATCTTGCTACTGAGATAGTTACATGTGAAAAGGAATCTGCAGTTTTTTGGGGGGTTTGGGGGGTTTTTGGTTTGTTTTGCTTTGTTTTGGTTTTCTTTTTCACTAGAAGCAGGTGGTTGGGTATAAGACCAGCTGGAAATAAAAATCTGTATTTATAGCATCAGCAGAATGAGGAAAGAGCTGGCATAGTCAAGAAAATGTTCTGGGTTATCTCAACTTGAAGGATCTTTTATCTTTACTATTAAAATAGGTTATAGAAACATACAAAAGAACAGACTTTTGCCTCATAAATTGATTATCTGTATTTATTCAACTGTACCAAAATTGTCATGAAGCAGAAGTGTTGAAGTAAGAGACTGAAAACAGATTTTCTACCATAGTAAATCAGGAGAAGTCCTCTTGACACCATTCTGTTGCTCCTGGTTACACTAGAAATTTGATAAATTAATCCAGGTTTTTTGCTTTCTACTAAGCAGGCTATAGCAGAAAATAAGCAGAACTTATGTTTTAACTATTTCTCATCTTGTGGCATCTTGTACCTTTTATTCTGGATTGCTTTAATATTTACACTGCTAACCGAGCTGCAGAACATGAAAATATACATTCTGGGAAGAGAAGGAAAAAAGGCATATGGAAATCTGTAACCTTAAAGAAGTCCGCCTATTTCTACTCACAGCATTTGCAAGTCAAAAACATCACCTCCTCATACTTAAGCCAAAAACAATGGCTTTAAAGCATTGCATAAGCAGCTGCATAGCTATCTATGAAGATGGTTGTCAACTTGTACACACACTAGTCATTTTGATCTTTCAGAAAACAAAATATTATTGCTTCTTAAAGAATTCATTTATGATGTTTTGATACTAAAAGCAAACAACACTTTGGCTTCATTACACTGGGCACTGCATAAGTAGGAAGTAAATTATGACACTGATCTGTTGAGTTTACAGCCATACAGTAGGAAGTTGGCTTTTGAGCAATGATAACAAGTCTCTCATTGTTTGTGGAGGGAATGCCATAGTGCAGATATATTAAAATATCATCACTCTTACTGAAATCTGTTTGCAAGCACATGTAGTTCATATGTACATGTTTGTGTGTGAAAAAAATAGTTATATTTGTTTTGTTCCTTTCTTCAAGTATTAAATGTATATTGTTTTTAAAAAGTGACAAGGTTAACATGAAAAAATTGTGATGTAATTTATTTTGATATATATGATCATGAGTATGGATGGGAAATGAAACAGCCTTGCTGTCATGATCCATGAAGCACATGACAATTCAGGTTTGTCCATAAGTTTGCTTCATGTTTGAGCAAAATATGCTAATACAATGGAAAAAAAAAAAAAAAAAAGCTTTGTTGTCAAGACAGTTGTTCTGAATGTCATTTTAAAAGTTACTTTAGGGCTTATGTCATGATGTGTGTCATACTTATCCACAATGAAACCCAAATAAATAATTCCATGGACTGGCAAAATTTACTTGAAAAAGTGAAGAAAATTTACATTGTTTCCCCTATTGTAGCTGATCACTTTTTCCCCCAAGGTGTAGTGTAGGAAGCTAAAATAAGAACAATACAGCTTCCTTAACATCAGACCCGAGGTCCTTAGTGCCAGGTCACAAGAACTTTTCAGGCCCACCCCTCTTAAACTGAGAGAATCTGAACAAATACAGTGAGAAAGAGAAGACTCTAGCAGGTATTTTTCACCTACTCACTCTCCTCCTTCATTGCATGAAGCCCTCAAGCACAGAGAAAACCTAGGTTTCATTCAGATATGTTTTGGGATTTATGATCCATACAAACTATCAGTCAGCCTGTTCCCTCACTTTCATTCGTGCAGTGTGTTCAGGTAACTGATGGGGATACCAATGAAGCAAATGCTGGAAGGAGAAAAGCATGCCACTTAACAACACCATGGAGAGAACAGAAGAAAGATAGATTTCACCAGCTGTGTCACCTAGACGGCAACCAATACTGAAAATCTGCATCTGAAACATGGTTGCTGAGGAAATCACCAGTATTCAGACACTGGTGGAAATGGTGGAAAGGAGATTCTGCTGAGCTTGAAACCTTTATCAACTCCCTGAGACTTGCCACAATCTACCAAATCTACATCAGAGATCAGCTTTGAAGAAGGACACAGGTTGTAATCTAAACTATTGGTACTCACATTTTTCCACAGCTAGGTACTTTTAACAATAGTAAATTTTATGTTTTCTGGGATAATCTGAATTAAGATTTATCACCCATGTACCCATTATACTCTAAACTAGGGTCCTGTTCTCTAGAAGGGAAAACAGTTGCTACCTGGGGGAAAGAAGCAGCTTGAAATCCTGATAGATTGCTAGGAGCAGAGACAGACAGGGGTTGAATATGAGCTCTCCTATGCCTCCTGAAATCTGTCTTATTCTCCTGCATTTGCATGTGAGACCTCCAAAAGATTTTGACTGACTTGCAACACTGTACCCTCCTCTGGAGCAGAATGTCAAATGCAAATGCAAACTGTCAGCTAAACTTTACTATTGATTTTATTATAATAATCTACTTTATTAATAATATTTTTAATCTGACTGACAGTCTAAGGTACCGCAATACTGCCTTCAGTAAGACATGAAAAAAGAGCCATTGCACCTACCACTGCATGGAGAACAGAGGTTTTTCCTCAGAAGACTCCTCCTAAAATTACACCATATCAAGAGGTAGAACCTGTTCTGTATCACAAGATCTACTGAGCAATTTCCAATTCTTACAGTAGAAGAAGCTACTAGTTTTCTCCATGATAACCAGGTAGAGAAAAACACCATCACATCAGGCAATCACTGACATATTTATTAAAATTTTAAAAAAATTAAAATTGTAAAATTTATGAATAACTCTTAACAGACAAACACACATAAGATTTTTTAAGAACATCCAGAATTTTCTACAGCACAGTCACTTTCAAAAATTTTTAATATTTATACTTTTGCCGATCCACTATAGAGGATTTGACAAGTAGTTAGTACCCCTATATTGGATACTACAGACATCTATAAATAAACAAACCTTGGCATCCAAAGTTTATTTTAAGAAATGCCTGGGTTTAATATTTTTGTATTTTTAAAAGTTGATGGGAAATTGAAAATGCCACTATTTACCAGGTAAACTCAATTCACAGAGACTGAGTTATTCTCACATGGGGGAATGCTCACAGTGAATTTTCTGCACATGAAACCTTCCCACATACAGCTGTAGATGACATGCTATAAAAAAAGGGCTTTGTTCATCTCTGGTACTGGGGGAGAGGCTGGTAATTCATGCTGGGAAAGCACGAATAAGGTGTGAAAGTGCTGGATTGAGAAACTGAGTTACTGCGAAGGAACTGGCCTTTCTGTCTACAGGCTCAGCAGCCATCTGGGAGATTTAGTCTAAATTCCTTCTTTAATAGATGCAGGAAATTCCTCGTGGAAAGCCTTATTTTTCCTCTTTTCTTGGAAGGATAAATTTCAACCTGAGTAATCAATGGGAAATGAAATACAGTAAGAAGTTAGTAAAATGCAGGACTGGATAGTAAAGATGAATAGAAATTAAAACTTATCTAAAAAATTGTGTTACACTGATACTTAGCACATTGTCTAAATAATTCTGAAATTATTTAGGTTTGCAGGATCTGGTTTATTAATTAATAGCTAGGGGATTCATTCAGCTAGTTAAAGCTGGAATCACCAGCTGGAATATCTCATTTACCTCATCAGTCCCTAAGTGGAAGTTGTATTTTTCTGAGCTGTTTTCCAATAACTTTCCTATTTATATAACTCAAAAGCACAAGTGATGGAGAGCACACTTATTTTATTATAGGAAGACAATGATAATAAATTTAATCTATTACTTTTGCTAAGAGAGCTCTTTGCTGTTTGTACAAAGATTAATAGATTACATCCTTATCTAAATTACTACTATCACTAAAACCAAACATCTAACCTTAAGAATCTATTGACCCTTTATGCATCTGTGCAGTATACCAGTTCTAATGCACTGCAAATAACATTTTGCTTTCACATTGAGCAGGCATGCCATGCAAAGGGGTTAGAGGCAATGCAGCCTTCCGAGTTACAGAAACATTTGCATTTTAATGGGCCTTATTGAATTTTTTCTTGGCTTTTATGGGTTTGGCGGGCTGTCACATTTTGTTAAAGGATATCAGATCATCCTTGCCTGGCTTGGAGAAGGCATAGCTGTCGTTTAGTAACACAAACAGAAGTCTGCAACTCAGGATTTCTTAGCTGTAATCAGAACCCCTGGGTCTCTAATTCTCTGGAGAGTACAATAATATTTACCTTTCAAAAGGAAGGCTCTGCCATTTCCCTAAGGTTTATAAAGCCAAGGAGTTATAACTCGCCCATACCTGTGTAAGGAATGGTAATTTTGATGGAGGTTGGTATCAAACAAAGAAAATCTTTTTTAAGAAATGCAAGCCTTGCTGCTCAAAGTGCTCAAGATGAGCACTCCTCTTGGCAGTGTGGTTACAGCAGTGGTCTGCCCTGTGGTCAGCATTTCCAACAGTTCTAAATTAAAGTATCTTGCAGAGCAGTGGCAGTATATGAAAGAAAATTGTCATGAGAGATGCACACCAACTAGACTCTGTCTTTTATGTAGTTCAGTGGTATATTGCATGAAAGGACCTCTTAATGCCTCACTTCATTAGTGGCTTTGCAATGCTTGAAAAACATGATTATCTCCTAAAGTATCTATGAAGATTTGTGTCTTTGCCTTTGATTATAGATGAGAAATGCTGAAATGAATGCAAAACACATATCAATTGTCAAGTGTTACACCAAGCACTCAGACTATTACTACTACAAAAATATTTCTATTTGGTCCTTATACAAGACTACCAAAACTAGGTCCCATAATTTCTCCCCTCTCTAATCCATGTTTCTTGAAAGAAAGATAGTATTTCCACAGGTTTCCCCATTCTTTAATAGATAAAGTAAAAAGCATACACGTTTCAAATTACTGCTGCCAATGTTTATCATAGGGAATTTGTTCTGACACAACTCTTATTTGCCACAACATTGAGTTGTGGCCAACCTCATCTTCATCTTTTAATCAAGATTGTTTTGCTTATACATGAGCCAAACACTTGGAATTTCCCCATTCCCAGCTTCTGTTTTAGAACTGAAGCCAGAAGATTTTGCTGTGAATGTCAGTGAAATACATTTGATAGTTAATGAATGGTTACTGCCTCGCATCCAGCAGTCACTGGGAACTATTGCTGAGGTATGGGCCTATCTGGCATGATTAAAAGTAACAACTACTCCTGGGGAACAAGATTAACCAGTACCTCCATTTTATCTTTCAAGACCTCCACCAACTTTCAAGACACTGGAAGGTGTGTGTCCAAATCATTTAGAACTGAAGGAAGTATTTGTTGGATGTGCCTGCCATCTTAGAGAACTGCATACAAAAAGGCATGTGAGAAATCAATTTCTCCTTTAATGGTTAAATTACTGAAGCAGAAACCTAAACCACTACAAACAAAAGGAGGTATGCATTAAAAAAAAAACCAAATTTTGCTCTGGTGGGTTTTATGCTGTAGTAATGAAGAGTCAGAAACACGAGTAAGAAGTGAACTTGTTGATGAGAAAATTATTTTCTCAATGTGACAAAATGCTCCCTCCAGATCATAAAATATACTCCCTCCAGTATATAAACACAAGGATTCTCCTCTCTCCTTGTTCAAAAAGGAGGTCAACAAACCACCTCATTTCAGTACAAATACTTTCTTAAAAAGCATTCTGTTGTGTTCACAACATCAACCCTTCCCAGATTTTCAAAAGCTGTTGTAATATTTTTTCACAGAAATCGATTTTAATTGTAACACTGTTCTGCTACAGCCCTATTGTCTGTGTCCTTCTGAATTGTCAATTACTTAAATGAAGAAATAAAGGCTTGAAAGCGCATTGTTGTAATTGATTTCTATGTTTCAATTATCTTATCACAAACAAAATTATGAATTTCATCTGTTAAAGCACAAAGAATACTTTCCTTGGGGGGGAAAAAAAAAAAAAGAAAAGAAAAGAGAGAAAAAATAAACATGAAAATCCATAACTGTTTCACTTGTGTTTTTTAAGACAGAAGTTTGAGGCTGTCATTCCAGTCCTCTGCTATAGTTTTGGAAATATGCATAGCATTTTTAGTGAGTATATTGATTGTAAAGAAAAAAGGGTTTTCTTAAATAGTCTAATAAAGTTGCTTTTCTGCATGTGTAGTCTAGTTTCCCCCACCTAGGATAGTATTTGCCATGTAGTATCATCTCTCAGCCTGCGCTTTCCTCACACTTTCCAAGCAGGGTGTGATTGGTAAGTTCCACATGTGATGTTCTCATTGAGTCCCATTTAAAAGTATGGATTTGTCCCAGGCAAGTGTGGGCAGATGGGTCTGGGTGCTGAGGAGCTGCTGACGCAGAACATTTTAAATGGTCCCTTCCACACTTCAAACCTTTTTTCTGCTGTCCACTTTTACTTTTTCTGGTCATTATTGCCAAAGAAGAAACACATCTGCCCCTACAGGTGGAAACAACCTTTCTTTGCTGTGGAGATGGACGTGCCCTCAGCCATCAGTCAGTCCTGTTCTGTTGAGGTGCTTACACTTCTGGGCTCCGGTTTCGTGCTGACGTCTGGCTTCCAGACAACAGCTGGAACAGTTCCAATGGCAAGCAGCCTATGGGGAGGGCTGCTAGAGTGGAATGGATAGCGGACAGGTCCACCTGAGGCAGACACAAGCCTTGGGACAAGTATATTTGTGAGCTACAGCATGGTTTCTAACAGCAAAATCCCTTATCAAGAGGAAGTAGATGCCAGAGGCACCTAACAGAGCTCTGGGACAACACAGCCAAGTCCTTGGTGACAAATGCAAAACACTAAAAATTTAGGGGAGAAATGCCTTGCAGGAAGCCCCAGCAGAGTGAGCACTGCTGCCATGGCCCATTGCAACAAACTGAAACGATGAACTGAGCCATACTTGGCACTCATCCCCAAGCATTGGCAGAGTGTGCCCAGCCTGGTTCAGCCTGAACTCTGCTAAGTGTGTGTATAAGGCCCGGAGAGTCAAGTCGGCCTTTGGTTGGTGCTGATTCCTGCTTCAAGGGCTGCTGGTGGCAGCTCTTGGTGCCCATCCCCAGAGCCGTTCCCTGGGTTTGCCTGGCCCTACCTGGTGCAGGAAGCAGGTACTGCAGGACACTTGCAGCGGGGTGATATGGTGGCCAGTAGGAAGCCAGACTGTCCTCTGTGAGAACCTGCCTGACCCATCAAGTTCTCAGTGCAAGCAAGAGCTGACTTCAGAGCACAACACAATGCCTGCTACAGAGCCAGTAAGGAGGAGCTCCCAAACATGCAAAAGCCCACAGCTGTCATCACCCCATGGCCTCCCGACATCCTCTCCACAGCACACCATTCCCAGCTGAGCAGGGGACTGCAGGGACAGGGCCCAGACCTGCAGTGGATGACCTCCAGCATGACACCTGGACAGCCTTTTTCCACGGCCATCCTGGTATTTTCAGTCTGATTATTCAGCTGGAGCTCAAAGAGGTCTGTGAAGCCCTTTGTATCTGGGATATTTCAGACAGTTAAAGCTGGTGCTCTTTAAAAACCTCCTGTAAAATATCTGCCTCCATTGAAGAGATAAATATTATCTGAATAATCCCTGTAATCCCTGCTGAAAAGTGATACCTTTGGACCAAGGAAAAGGAATTGTGGCTTCACCGTACCATTAAGGTAAAGGACAAATATGCACTCAAACAGGGCCTGTGAAAGAAATAATTTTACAGCACAGAGGCCCAGGGCAAGTTGGAACGCAAAAGTTAGCTGGAGTGAGAACAATCAAAGCCCAGTGTTCTGTGCCCCAGAACAAGGGATTGTTAAAGATATATCCTGTTGCTGCTATGAGAGTGCTGGGAGTTGTCAAGTAACTGCATATTTCTTTGGTCTATGTGCATCACAACATTTTGGAAGCTGGTGGGGTTTTATGCCAGTTAGACGAACAGAATTATTTGATTTCACAAAAACAAAAGAGACATCACATCCCCTGCATCCAGCACACAACTAACACAGTAAAATGCCTGTCACCCACAAATATTCACCCTGCACCTCTGCTTGAGATTATGCACAATTTTCTTCCAGAAAAGGTAATGTGTTCTTTAGAAGATCAAGAACTTATGGATACATTTTTAGTATCAGAAATGGTACTGAGTGTTATTGAAATACTGCAACAGTTTTCCATTACACCTTAAATTGTCAGAGACTGAAATATTATATTTTATGACTTAAACATTTTCTTAAAGGACTTTTAAAGCTGTGTTGCAAAAGCTGAAGAGAGGACTACGACACCCCTGAATGGGGCCCTGAGTGAGGCCTGACACTGCTCGCTGATGAAGATAAGATAAAGTAACAACTCAGGGCTGGGGGCATTCACTGAGCACAGGCTTAACACCTCCAAGGTGGAGACCACAGCCCCAGGGCTATCAGCTGCCAGGCTCGAACAGACCCTCGCACCAAGGGGTGGAGGGAGGAGAGGCTCTGGGTATCTTGGAAAAGCCTCTGGTCAGAGGTGCAGTGACTGCCCATCCTCCAACGGTGCAAAGGAGCCCAGCAGAGGGGTCCTCACCGGGGGGGGGGAGGGGGCGGGGAAGCTTATCCACAGCAGGAGGGGGTGACATGGCCCTTCACAGGGGCCCCCCACAAGGGGTCCCCAGACCCTGCCCCAGAGCACCAGAGATGATGCAACAGACCCTCAGTGTTGCAAGGGACAGTGTGTCAAGCTGGCCCCTGTAAGAAAGACACGTGGGCGTTCCCACCTGGCCCAAAGTGTATATTAATCCACGCAGTTCTGCACTCTTTGGCGTGTGGCGGCGTGTGGTGTGGCAGCATGTAGCGGCGTGGCCACAGCGGCAACGGGGACCCTCACCACGAGCAGAGCAGATGGAGGGGAGCAACGAGACGTCGCTGGGACCCTCAGATGGGTGATCTGCTTCCACCTAACCCCTGTCACCTCTCCCTGTTCCCCCACCCCCCACGCACACTTCTTTTCTTTCTCTCTTTCTTTTCTCTTCCCTTCTCTTTGCCTCTTTTACTATCAAATAAAATCGATCCATTTTTTGGCAACAACGTCTAACCTCGTTTGGTTTTAATCTCATTTCTGGTAATATTTTGAACCTTCTAAGTTCTTTCCGGTTTATGCACAGAGACTTAGCTTGCTTTGCTTTTCTGGGTCTAAACCAGATCGTAACATAAATCCAGGTTAAGAAGTCAGTATATTGGATTTCTTAACTATCTCTTTTAGTGATAGCTTTCATCCTTGTGAAGACATCTCAGACATCAGTCAGGTCTTTCTTCTCCAGGACTGAAGCACAATGGTGGTTCTTCTTTGTTAATGCTCTGTTCTTTAATTCATATGTTTTGTTTGTGTTTGATAGGCTTTGTTGTTTCTGTGTCCTCCTTTT